>NC_053393.1:217855775-218161528 GCF_905171765.1 Bufo bufo
CTAAAGAGTTGCCAAAAGCTCATAAAAATGTGTCTTATTAAAGTCCTAAGAGAAAACATAAACCTTAAAAGCCACTCAAGTTGCACGTCTATAGATCATTACATTGGTTAAATCCCAAATCCATATGATGGTTAAAGCACATCGGGTATTATTGCGTTGTGACCAATGTAGTTCATACTGCCATAAAACTAGGTATATGGTGTAGTTATATACTTTTAGATACCTAAAATATAGACCAATTTGTTACATTTCCAATACTGTCTTTTCAACTCCCCCTAGCAGTAGGTAGTCTCAGTTCTGCCAATGTTTAGACACCATAAGTGAAAGTTCTGTAGATCAAAACTGGAAATATACAGTACATATAGTATATATACACATGTTTACTTCTATAGACATCAGTACAGACATTTATTTCATAAAGGGATAGAGCATATATGGATCCACAGTGGCAGGAGAGGAGTTTTGGCATGTGAATATCCTCAAGAACTGGACTCTGTCCACCACTATTATGTAACATTAACGCCACATGGATTACCAAGCTGTAGAAATTGCTTGAGTTTCTGCTTGTTCAGGATTGCCTAGTGTCCATAAATTCAATCTGTGAAACAGGTAACATTTGCCCACCAAAAAATAGATGGGTGTGATTTTTTATTTAGGAGGTTATTGTGATTGGAATGATCATTTTTGTGACTTTTGGATATGTTGTCCTTAAAAATGAAACAGTGGAGTTGACGACCTTCTAGAAACCAGCATAAAAACTGTCAATACCAGACAAGAAGAAAGCGATCCAGTGTCAAGTAGGTCTTTAAAATGTCACTTTATGAAATATTATGTTCATATAAAACAATTCAGAATGAGCATAATTTTACATGCTGGAGTCCTGAAACATACACGCGTGTTACCAAAAGCAACTCACCTTTATTAGCTTGCCTTTGTTTTTTCTGCTGATAGGTGACTTGGGCAAAGCAAAAGAGGCACAGAACAAGGCAGGCTCGTCTGAGCTCCATGATAATCCCACCACTGGCAATCTACAGTTTGAAGCACACTGTGTTCCTGCACTTTGTTAAATACGCCTATAATAAAAACCTGCTGTTCAGGAACTCCTCCATCCAGGCAGGGAACTCATCCTACTCGACAGAAGTTATTCATATGGATAACAGTAAAGTTGTGACCCTTAATAAACTGTGTTCTTACACTGACATTCTAAATGTAGATCAGACACATATGGTACATAGATTATGTGAAAGTCAATAAAAGTCACGCATATTTAGGAGGAGATTTGTCTCTACTGCAGAAGCCCTGGGAAGCACAGCACTTTGTGAAGTGCACTGTAAGGCTGGGTCCATATATAGCAGAAGAAATTTGCCATGGATTTTGCTGCAATTTTGTCGAAATCCGGGCTAAAATTCAGATTTTTTTAAATAATCTACAGTCATGTCCATAAATATTAGTACATCAACACAATTAAATTTTTTTTGGCTCTATACACCACCACAATGGATTTGAAATGAAACAAATAAAATGTGCTTTAACTGCAGACTGTTAGCTTTAATGTGAGGGTATTTACATCCAAATCAGGTGAACGGTGTAGGAATTACAACAGTTTGCATATGTGCCTCCCACTTGTTAAGGGACCAAAAGTAATGGGACAGAATAATAATCATAAATAAAACTTTCACTTTTTAATACTTGGTTGCAAATCCTTTGCAGTCAATTACAGCCTGAAGTCTGGAACACATAGACATCACCAGACGCCGGGTTTCATCCCTGGTGATGCTCTGCCAGGCCTCTACTGCAACTGTCTTCAGTTCCTGCTTGTTCTTGGGGCATTTTCACTTCAGTTTTGTCTTCAGCAAGTGAAATGCATGCTCAATCGGATTCAGGTCGGGTGATTGACTTGGCCATTGCATAACATTCCACTTCTTTCCCTTAAAAAACTCTTTGGTTGCTTTTGCAGTATGCGTTGGGTCATTGTCCATCTGCACTGTGAAGCACCGTCCAATGAGTTCTGAAGCATTTGGCTGAATATGAGCAGATAATATTGCCCGAAACACTTCAGAATTCATCCTGCTGCTTTTGTCAGCAGTCACATCATCAATAAATACAAGAGAACCAGTTCCATTGGCAGCCATACATACCCATGCCATGACACTACCACCACCATGTTTAACTGATGAGGTGGTATGCTTAGGATCATGAGCAGTTTCTTTCCTTCTCCATACTCTTCTCTTCCCATCACTCTGGTACAATGTTCCAAACAGTTGTTTTGGCCATGCCTAATGTTTTTGCTATCTCTCTGATGGGTTTGTTGTGTTTTTTCAGCCTAATGATGGCTTGCTTCACTGACAGCTCTTTGGATCTCATCTTGAGAGTTGACAATAACAGATTCTAAATGCAAATAGCACACTTGGAATGAACTCTAGACCTTTTATCTGCTCATTGTAATTCGGATATTGAGGGAATAACACACACCTGGCCATGGAACAGCTGAGAAGCCAATTGTCCCATTACTTTTGGTCCCTTAACAAGTGGGAGGCACATATGCAAACTGTTGTAATTCCTACACCATTCAGCTGATTTCGATGTAAATACCCTCAAATTAAAGCTGACAGTCTGCAGTTAAAGCCCATCTTGTTAGTTTAATTTCAATTCCATTGTTGTGGTGTATAGAGCCAAAAATGTTAGAATTGTGTCAATGTCCCAATATTTATGGACCTGACTGTATATGACTACAAATATAAAAAGGAAGATAAAAACAAGCAAATCTGAAAACTTGCTATACTTGTATATTATAATAACCCCAAACCACCCCTCCCAAAAGGGGGGAGAGATGAATAAGAAAAATAAAAAGTCCACAAAATCCTATTAAAGGGCATCTGTCAAAAATGAAATGCTCACAACTAAAGTGAATAAAACCTATACCTACCCTGTAAGAATGTGCAAACTGCACTTTCAAAATTCTTTTTTGGTTTATACAGTACTTGGCAAAAGTTTTAAACAGGTATGTTCAAAATGTAGCAAAATAAGAATGCTTCTAAAATAGAAATATTAGTTAAATTTTTATCAATCAACAAAACGCAAAGTGAATGAACAAAAGAGAAATATAAATCCAATCAATATTTAGGAAAAAAATAGAACATGTAAAAAGCAAATAAAAGCGGCCAAACTAGAAACCGAGAGGTTAATTGCCAAAGAGTAAAACTAACCCTAAAATATTCTTTAATTATATAAATGTTAAAAAGTATAAATCTGAAGGTGTCGGCCCTTTAAAGAGTAATGAGGGGAGAGTTGCAGAGAGCGACGAGGAGAAAGCAAAGCTGTTAAATATTTTTTTCTCAAATGTGTTCACTGAGGAAAATAAACTGTCAGATGAAATGCTGAATGTAAAAATAAATTCCCCATTAAAAGTGCCCTGTCTGACCAAGGAAGAAGTACATCAGCGACTTAAAAAGATTAAAATAGACAAATCGCCAGGACCGGATGACATACAACCCCCGTATCCTAAGGGAATTAATGTCACGGCCAGTGGTTTGTTTTGTGACACTTTCCTTCACTTGGTTGCCCGTGGCAACGTGTGGTGTTGTGTGCATGTGGTGGCAGTGTCTCAGCCCTATGGCTGATCCCCAGGACAGGATTGCCACACATGCCGTTGCCCGCGGCAACAGGTGAAGTGTGTTTGTTTATGTGTGTATTCCCCTTTAAGTGTCCATTTTCCCTTGCCTGCTGTTGGAAGGGTTAAATCCCTTCTGTGTGTGTGAACACTGGGTGTGTCTGTGTGGGTGTGGCCACTTGGGCCTATAAAGCCTCAGTGAATATCACTTGTCTGAGGGGTACTTCAGCCATGGTTAGCTGGAGCAGCCTCCTGTGTATTCCATCTGCCAGTAGGGGCCACCCTTGTGGTCATAGGTTTATGTATGGTGTTTAGAAGATGTTTGTTTGGTCTTTATTTATTGCAGTATATGGTTTCCTGGGTTCCCGTGTGATGTCTGTGTGTGCGGTGTCCTTTGTGTTGTTTGTGGACAGAAGCACTTGCACGTGGGTTCCAGGTTGTGTGTCTGTGGCAGGTAAGTGTGGTTCTAGTTGCACTTACCTGCCATTGCCATATGTCTGTTTATGTTCCCCTTTGTAGCTTGGCCACTTTAGACTCCTGTTTCTCCGCGTCCAGGAGGAACGGGCTGTCTACCCAGCTCCTAGTTCAGGGATCGGCAGAGGGTCAGAAGGGATCCGAGGTTCCTGAGCATGAGCCCTCCTACCTTCAAGGGCGGCTCATGCAGCTAGGAGTCAGGGTCAGATTAGGGAAGCTCTAGGAGGTGACCTGCCCCCTAATTCTGTGTTACTGGCCAAGTAGCGACCTTACATCTCCTGATACCGCACGGCTGAGGGTTTTCCCCATCCTCAGCCGTGACAGTATGACCACAATGGCTCCTCATGTGGCGGTTCCCTTGAACGAGGGTGCAGCATGTACAGCCATCTGCGGATGGGGTGCATGCGCGTTCTCCGGAGGGAGAGCGTTATGGGGGTTTCACCGTTTACGGTGCGGTGAGTGGCATTCCCCGCCATTCTTTCTCACCATTGTCCGTGTTGGTGTCCCCTTGTTTGTCATTCCCCCCCCCCCCTCCCATTGGTATTTATGCCTCACCAACTTTCCCCTTTTGTTGTTGGGAGGGGCTTTGAGGGGTGGGAGTATTCCGCCTTCGGAAGAGGGTGCAGCATGTGGTGCCTGCCGCTTTCTGGCACACATGCTTATCCTCCGGAGGGAGGGTGAAAGGAGAACCCTTATACTGTGCAGTTCTCTGTGGCTGTTGCTGCAGTGTCTGTGAACTGACACTAGTGGTTGGGTTTCTCCTCGTCCACGTCTCAGTGGTTCCCTAACAGGTGTCGGTGTGGCTGGCTGCAGTCCTCGTTGGACTGGCTTTAGTGTGTGCTGGGAGAGGATGCATGCTGGCAGCGACTTTGTGGGAACCGTTTACTGAGAGTGGACGCAGTGTTCAGTGCGGTCTCTCCGGGCTGTTTCTGTGCTGGTCTCTGGTCCCTGTGTGTTGTTCCAGAGGCTGGCAGTCAGCATCCTGGTCCCTGTGTGTTGTTCCAGGGGCTGGCAGCAGTCCTGAGGAGACTCACTGACCCTGATCCTGCTCGTTTTTCCCTTCCCCCTTCCATGTTTGGGGTCCCACACTTGTTTTCCCTTTTGTGTGGGTGAGGGGGCTTTGAGGGGTGAGAGTGTCACGGCCAGTGGTTTGTTTTGTGACACTTTCCTTCACTTGGTTGCCCGTGGCAACGTGTGGTGTTGTGTGCATGTGATGGCAGTGTCTCAGCCCTATGGCTGATCCCCAGGACAGGATTGCCACGCATGCCGTTGCCCGTGGGAACAGGTGAAGTGTGTTTGTGTGTATTCCCCTTTAAGTGTCCATCTTCCCTTGCCTGGTGTTGGAAGCAGTGGCGTCGCCAGAGGGGGCCACGGCCCCCCCTACATCATGCTGTGCCCCCCCAACTAAAATGCCCGTGCCCCCCCAAGTTAGCCGCCGCAGTCGGGCACAGCCAGGGAGATGAGCGCTTCCATAGCGCTCATCTCCATAGTCATCTGCCGGCCTGTGTGCTGAGGCAGGGGAGGGAGAGGCGTGTCCCTTCCCCTTTCTCTGATAGGCTGCAGGCACTAGGCCGGCAGCATATCAGAGGCCGCCGGCCGGCGCGATGACGTCATTGCGCCGCCTGAGCCATACAGCGCGGGACACAGGCCGGAAGAAGAGGCCTGCATCGCATCGCTGACATGGAGGTAAGTATGATTTTTTTTTTTTTTTTTACAACATCGTTACTGGCACATTGGGGGGGGGCAGCTTATTACTGGCACATTGGGGGGGCAGCTTATTACTGGCACATTGGGGGGGGCAGCTTATTACTGGCACGTGATGGGGGGCTCTTGTTACTGGCACGTGATGGGGGGCTCTTGTTACTGGCACGTGATGGGGGGCTCTTGTTACTGGCACGTGATGGAGGGCTCTTGTTACTGGCACGTGGTGGGGGGCTCTTGTTACTGGCACGTGATGGGGGGCTCTTGTTACTGGCACGTGATGGGGGGCTCTTGTTACTGGCACGTGATGGGGGCTCTTGTTACTGGCACGTGATGGGGGCTCTTGTTACTGGCACGTGATGGGGGGCTCTTGTTACTGGCACGTGATGGGGGGCACTATAGGGGCATTTACTGAGGCCACAAAGAAGGGGCATTTTATATGGGGGGCTCTGTACAGTAGCATTTTATACTGGGACACATTATGGTGGGTACTATGGGGAAGGGGGGAGAGGAGTACTATGGAGTCATCTACGGGGGGCACTAAGAAGGGGTATTTTATACTTGCAAATTATGGGGGACACTGAGGACATCTACTGGGGCACTATATAGGGGGCATTTTATACTGGTACATTATGGGGGGCACTAGGAGGAAGGGGGGAGAGGAGCACTATGGGGGCATTTACTGGGGGCACTATATAGGGGTATTTTACACTGGCACATTATGGGGGACATTAGCTCAACTTGGGGCATTACAAGGGGGTATTTTTTGCACTGTCACATTATAAGGAGAATTATTTCTACTGGGGGGGCATTATGGTGGGGGCTTTATTACTCCCCCATGGTATGAGCCCCCTAGTAGCAGCACCATCCTCTCCCTGCTCTATCCCTCTGCCCCTTCTCCAAATCCTTATTATGAAATCTTTCTCATTAGGATGAAACAGAACATCTGCTCCGCCGAGCCCCCGGCCAAAGTGTGGAAGTGGCGTCCGAGATCCCCAAGGGCCAAGCCAAGTAACTGTAAGTTTTCATGTGAAATATGTTTGTTATACACATATAGCCTACACTGTGCCCCACAATGTACAGTATACCTCTACACTGTGCCCCACAATGTACAGTATACCTCTACACTGTGCCCCACAATGTACAGTATACCTCTACACTGTGTAGTCTGTTCTATAAGCACCCTTGTTCTGTGGCGGTGGACAGAAAATAATCTGGAAGTGCTGCTCCCGAGACCAGGCTCTGGATCCGCCACTGGACCGCTCACAGGAGTGTACATTTCTTCTAAACTGTAATCCGTATCCTCTGACCTGCAGAAATCAGCACTCGCTCGGTAACAACTAACAGGCAGTACCTGAAGGCTGTAGCCTGGCCCTGTTACCGAAGCTAGCCGAGTGGTGTAAGGTTAAGGTACTAGTAGAGATGAGCGGCCCTTGAATCCGGATTTAAAGTTAGTTACTGCAGGATATGGATTACAGTTTAGAAATGTCAAATGTACACTCCTGTGAGCGGCGGGGAGGGAGATCTGTGGATGACACTGTTATAGAGAGGGGAAAATGGGGATGACACTGTCATGGGGTGGATCTGTGGATGACACATATAGCATAAGATGCTATATACTGTATGTGTCATCCACAGACCCCCCCCCCCCCCATAGCAGTGTCATCCACAGATCCCCCTCCCTATAAAAGTGTCATCCACAGGCAGCTAGGACATGTTGAAATCTGAGTGATTTTTTTATTTATTTATTTTTTAAACCACAGACAGCAGGACTTTTCTTCCCTGTTGCGGTTTTAGGTATTGGGTAAAATATCGCAGCATTTCTAAGCATACTTGTGTAAATATATCGTTGTTATAGCTGCCCCCCTACTTTTGTCCTGGCCCCCAGTGTGCCCCCCCAAAATTTGAAAGCTAGAGACGCCACTGGTTGGAAGGGTTAAATCCCTTCTGTGTGTGTGAACACTGGGTGTGTCTGTGTGGGTGTGGCCACTTGGGCCTATAAGGCCTCAGTGAATATCACTTGTCTGAGGGGTGCTTCAGCCATGGTTAGCTGGAGCAGCCTCCTGTGTATTCCATCTGCCAGTGGGGGCCACCCTTGTGGTCATAGGTTTATGTATGGTGTTTAGAAGATGTTTGTTTGGTCTTTATTTATTGCAGAATATGGTTTCCTGGGTTCCCGTGTGATGTCTGTGTGTGCGGTGTCCTTTGTGTTGTTTGTGGACAGCAGCACTTGCACGTGGGTTCCAGGTTGTGTGTCTGTGGCAGGTAAGTGTGGTTCTAGTCTCACTTACCTGTCATTGCCATATGTCTGTTTCTGTTCCCCTTTGTAGCTTGGCCACTTTAGACTCCTGTTCCTCCGTGTCCAGGAGGAACGGGCTGTCTACCCAGCTCCTAGTTCAGGGATCGACGGAGGGTCAGAAGGGATCCAAGGTTCCTGAGCATGAGCCCTCCTACCTTCAAGGGCGGCTCATGCAGCTGGGAGTCAGGGTCAGATTAGGGAAGCTCTAGGAGGTGATTTGCTCCCTAATTCTGTGTTACTGGCCAAGTAGCGACCTTACATCTCCTGATACCGCACGGCTGAGGGTTTTCCCCATCCTCAGCCATGACAATTAAGTAATGTCATAACCAGACCCTTATTTCTGATATTTGCGGACTCTATACTGACAGGGAATGTCCCACAGGATTGGCGCATGGCAAATGTGGTGCCAATATTCAAAAAGGGTCCAAAAACAGAGCCTGGAAACTATAGGCCGGTAAGTTTAACATCTGTTGTGGGTAAACTGTTTGAAGGTTTTCTGAGAGATGCTATCTTAGAGCATCTCAACGGAAATAAGCAAATAACGCCATATCAGCATGGCTTCGTGAGGGATCGGCCATGCCAAACTAATTTAATCAGTTTCTATGAGGAGGTAAGTTCTAGACTTGACAGCGGCGAATCAATGGATGTCGTATATCTGGACTTCTCCAAAGCATTTGACACTGTACCACATAAAAGGTTAGTATATAAAATGAGAATGCTCGGACTGGGAGAAAACGTCTGTATGTGGGTAAG
Organism: Bufo bufo; assembly: GCF_905171765.1. Taxonomy (NCBI): domain Eukaryota; kingdom Metazoa; phylum Chordata; class Amphibia; order Anura; family Bufonidae; genus Bufo; species Bufo bufo. Next base: position 217,864,613 of record NC_053393.1, read on the forward strand.
TAACTGGCTGAGTGATAGAAAACAGAGGGTGGTTATTAACGGTACACACTCAGATTGGGTCACTGTCACTAGTGGGGTACCTCAGGGGTCAGTATTGGGCCCTATTTTCTTCAATATATCTATTAATCTTCTTGTAGAAGGCTTGCATAGTAAAGTATAAATTTTCGCAGATGACACTAAACTGTGTAAAGTAATTAACACTGAAGAGGACAGTATACGACTACAGAGCGATCTGGATAGACTGGAGGCTTGGGCAGATAAGTGGCAGATGAGGTTTAACACTGACAAATGGAAAGTTATGCACATGGGAAGGAATAATGCAAGTCACCCGTACATACTAAATGGTAAAACACTCGGTAACACTGACATGGAAAAGGATCTAGGAATTTTAATAAACAGCAAACTAAGCTGCAAAAAACCAGTGTCAGGCAGCTGCTGCCAAGGCCAATAAGATAATGGGTTGCATCAGAAGGGGCATAGATGCCCGTGATAAGAACATAGCCCTACCACTTTACAAATCGCTAGTCAGACCACACATGGAGTACTGTGTACAGTTCTGGGCTCCTGTAAACAAGGCAGACATAGCAGAGCTGGAGAGGGTCCAGAGAAGGGCAACTAAAGTTGCCACTGGAATGGGGCAACTACAGTACCCTGAAAGATTATCAAAATTAGGGTTATTCACTTTAGAAAAAAGATGACTGAGGGGAGATCTAATTACTATGTATAAATATATCGGGGGTCAGTACAGAGATCTATCCCATCATCTATTTATCCCCTTGACTGTGACGAGGGGACATCCTCTGCGTCTGGAGTAAAGAAGGTTTGTACACAAACATAGAAAAGGATTCTTTACGGTAAGAGCAGTGAGACTATGGAACTCTCTGCCTGAGGAGGTGGTGATGGTGAGTACAATAAAGGAATTCAAGAGGGGCCTGGATGTATTTCTGGAGTGTAATAATATTACAGGCTATAGCTACAAGAGAGGGGTCGTTGATCCAGGGAGTTATTCTGATTGCCTGATTGGAGTCGGGAAGGAATTTTTTATTCCCCTAAAGTGGGGAAAATTGGCTTCTACCTCTCAGTTTTTTTTTTTGCCTTCTTCTAGATCAACTTGCAGGATAACAGGCCGAACTGGATGGACAAATGTCTTTTTTTGGCCTTATGTACTGTTACTATTTGGTGTGAGAATGAGGTCCAGGACATCATCTTCATAAAAAGACAATTACCGTTATTTCAATTCTTTAAAAGCATCATTCAAGCAATATTGATGGAATATACCAGAAAAATTAGAAGCTGGAAGGCCCCTGGTCGATGCATATCGGACAAAACTAGTTTTCATGATTAAAGGGTTTCTGTCACCAGAATTGACCCTATTAAACTGGCTGACATTAGCGATGTGCTAAGTCAGCAGACCCTAACTAACCTATTCTTATGCTTATGGATGCACTCCTTACTGCACAATTTTTGTTATATGCAAATTAGCCTCTAAGAGCAGGCGTTGCACCTGCTCCTAGAGGCTCCATTCGTCCACCTCTTTCAATGCCCTTGTTCACTTGATTGACAGGGCCAGCGTTGGTCTCCTCCTGCCGGCTAAATCTCGCACCTGCGCTGTCCAGTTCAGTATTTGGCGCAGTGAGTGAAGGACGCTCGCCGGCTTCCTCACTGCGCCTGCGCTGAATACAGCCGGCATCGCAGAGAAGAGGGAGAAGAGAGCTGTGACGTCGCTGGATCCTCCTATGTGGTAAGTATTTGCCTGATTGGACAGAGCTTTATTCCCACTGATACCACCAATGATCAAGGGGACATTAGAAGAATAAATATTTTAGACAAAAAATGTTCTACCAATAATAATTATATTTATGACTGACCACTATATCACCAATGATTCAAATTAATTTGGCCACCAGATTATATATATATATTTTTTCATATATTATCTGGTGGCCAAATTAAATTGATTTCGATTATGTCAGCCAGTTTAATAGGGTTAATTCTGGTGACAGAAACCCTTCAGGTCTACATATTTTTCTGCTATATTGCACCAATATTGCTTGGATGACGTTTTCAACTAATTGAAATAAAGATAGTTACTGTACTTCATTCAGACTTTGCTGATTTTTCAAGACCGTGAGGAGAGTTGATCAATGAACTTTTTGTTTACATATCTGATGTGACCACCTTTGCCTTCAAAGCAGCATTGATTCTTCTAGGTACAACTCACATGGTTTTTGAAGGAGCTCGGCAGGGAGTTTTTAATCAAAACATCTTGGAGAACTAACCACAGATTATCTGTGGATGTAGGTTTTCTCATGTAATTCCAGGCAGACTATGTTGAATCAGGGCTCTGTGGGTGCTACATCATCACTTCAGGTTTCTCATTCATGACACCACTGCAAACAAAGGCAATGGTGGCTGGCTGTCAATGACAGGACACATAATGAGGGCCATGACTAGGGCTGAACCGATTACTCGATTGAATCGAGTAATTAGACACCAAAAAAATCCTCAATGCGATTTGTTTGTGTCATGCGACCATGGAGCGGGAGTGAAGCGCTTGCTATTACTCACCGCTCTGTGGTCACCCGCCGGCCCGCACCGCACTTTCCTCCTGACACATCGTCAGGACATAGGGCATGTAAGAGTGCACTATGACCTGACGCTGTGGGACATCAGGACGACAGTGCAGCACGCGGAGAAGAAGATGGACGAGCTGTGGAGCGGCGCCCCCTACAGGAGAGGTAAGTATTTTAGTAGTAAGAAGCTCCACTACTCGTCAAACTAAAAGTGACAGGTCAGCACACCCCTTTCCCCGCCCACAACCCCTCCCAGCCCTGCGCAAAATGCTGCCCATCGCACGCCCCAAACCATGCCTAATTACCGCCCATTCAACGCCCCTTATTCTGTCAATCCATGTCATCTATCGACCTATCTCACATGTTTTTACCCAGTTGTCAAGCCTGGGAATGGTGTAGTGACATACCAAAGCAGCTGACAGTTATAATTAAAGCGATACTTTCACTTGACACGTGAAAAACCGCACACAGCATAACGCAATGTGTGAACATATGCCAGGATGGGAAAGGCAATGAGCAATAGTCAGTCTACTGTATGAGCAGCTGTTCCCAATACCAAAGCAGCTGACAGTTATAATTAAAGCGATACTTTGACTTGACACGGGAAAAACACACCCAGACTACCAAGCTGCGGGAACACACGGCTATGAATATGGTAATTGGGCTGTGATAGTCCGTCCTAGCACATTCAAAATCCTATATAAGCAGACACGGTGTATACGGCAACACATCAAATTCATATACAGAAGACAGCTAATTTCAGCAGAAGACAGCACATTTGAATAGCAAGGTAAGAATGACAGCTTATTACCTTTAACTGTTTTGCGTTATTTTAATGAGCCATATATTTTCTGAGCTGTATTGTTTCATACATATGTAATTGTAGTGATTTATTGAATATATTGTTTACAAAGTTTTTACTAACTACGCATGTTGATTACAGAGCATGTACACGATATATAGATTTTTAATAAAAACAACTTTCCCGGGGGTCGATAACATCTTAAAGACACACGCATCCTTACTATCTATCTATTATTCGATTTATCCTATTAAAATCCTATAAAACCCCTATCAAGCTATTAAAATCCTAATAAATTCTTATAAAAATACTATAAAACCCATATCAAGCTATTAAACCTAATAAATTCCTATTAAAATCCTATAAAACCCCTATCAAGCTATTAAAATCCTAATAAATTCTTATAAAAATACTATAAAACCCATATCAAGCTATTAAACCTAATAAATTCCTATTAAAATCCTATAAAACCCCTATCAAGCTATTAAAATATATTTATATCTACATATCTATCTAATATCTATTTACCATTTTATCTATTTATCCATCTATCAATTATCTATCATACCTAGCTAAATATCGATATCTATCTACCAATTTATCTATCTACCTATCTATCTTTCTAGCTATCAATTATCTATCTTTCCATCTATTTATCAATTATCTATCTATCATACCTAGCTATATATTAATATATATTTATCTTCCACACCCCGGACGCCCTATTGTCTCCGGGAGGGGGTCCCTATTCTGTAATGTGGCCATTTTCCTTGACAAAATGTTGCGCCAATATGCCTTCTCCGCGAAATCCTTTATCAGAGATACAGGTGATTTTTTATCTAAGATAAATGATCTTGACATTCCTGCGGGCGTAACTCTGGTATCATTCGACGTGTGTAGCTTATACACGTCGATTGACCATGAGCTGGGCCTCCAGGTGGTGGAAACATGTCTCAAAACTTCTGAGTACACTGAGGTTTGCCAAATTTTCATGCTGACATTATTGAGATTTGTTCTAACTAAAAATTATTTTCTGTTTCAGGACGATTTCTATGAGCAGATGCCTGGGACGGCGATGGGGTCCAACGTGGCGCCCACTTATGCCAACATCTACATGGCCCACCTTAGGAGTCGTCTATATATGGTAGCCACCACTTCAGACATGTTCTGGGGTGGTGGCGCTATATCGATGACATCTTCCTGGTGTGGACGGGCGACACATTGGGCCTCCTGCGTTCCACGCATTTCTCAATTAAATCAATCCAACAGTTAAATTCACTGTGGTCCATTCCACTGATGAATTACAGTTCCTTGATACGGAGGTCCGGATCGTAGGACGGGGTTTGAGGAGTGACCTGTTTGTGAAGCCTACCGATAAAAATATGCTGTTGCGTTATGACAGCCATCATCCCCGCCCTATGATCTGGTCATTACCCTTCAGTCAGTTCCTCTGGGTCCAGAGGATCGTGAAGGATGGAAAAACCAGAGATATAAGATTCACTGAGATGGGCCAGAAATTTGCTACTCGGGGGTACCCGAAGAAATTGATTAGAGATACCATCTCGCAAGTGGACAATAATGCCACTACAACTAATCCCAAATTAGCCCACCAAAAACCCTGTATTCCCTTCATCTCCCAGTTTTCCGCTGACAGTCCGCAAATTAGCAGAAGTCTGCAAAGGGTCAATAAATACCTACTACCTCTCAGTTGGAGTTCCTGAGAAGCTGTGAACAGGTGAGCTCTTAGCACCTCTTCACATTATGCGGTGCTGGACGGTGGCCATCGCTGCTTTTGTGCTGTGCTGGTGGAGTGATGGGGCCCAGGGCCTAGGTGGCTTTGCTGCACAGTGAGGGCGCTGTGTGGCTGCTGGGTCCCATTGCCTGCTGGAGCGGCGTGGAGGCGCGATGGTCGCCGCACGGTACCGCGCCAAAGTTAGAGTAGGTCCCCACTTGAAGAGGCGACCTTGTCGTGGTAAGTGGGCCTATGCTCTTTGATCAAACTGTATACTAATGCCTCCTAATAGTGCACAGCAACACATTGATAATAGTGCTTCACCGCCATATAATGCTGTATTTTTAAACAGTCGTTATATCAAAAGCATAGGTATGAGGATGTGCGATTTAGATTTTCTTCTATATTGTAAACATTGTGAGTTTTTAATGTTTTGGAATCATGTGTACACACTTGCACTAATTAGGGGTAATTACAGTACTTGTTCTATATTGTAAACACTATGCAATTTTATTTGACCCTGTTTATATGTACTGTACCCTGCAACTTCTGTGATACTATTTATGGATTTTGTTCACCAAGATGAATTATTGCTTTTATGAATTTCTATCCTTGTATGGACAAATTGATTCAATTGACTTTATATTGATGCACCTTTATATTGTATGTTTGCAACACGTGTGCACATAGCTTGAGAAAGACAGCAACAAGCTGTTGAACGTCGCTGCTGACACTGGGTGATTAAACTACACGTTTTTCGTTGAAATCCTTGGTGTGCTGCTGGCCTTCTTTCATTTCTATCGAATTGAACCCAGGTGCCGGTTCACATTGGCCTGATTTGCACCCGCATTCTACAGTGTGCTGCATCCTCATCTTCCCAAAGTATACCATTTTATCTATCTATATATCTACCATTTTATCTATCTTTCTATCTATCAATTATCTACCATTTATCTATCTATCTATCTATACAGATTTCTATCCACCAATTTATCTATCTTTATCTATCTACTAATTTATCTATCTATCTACCTATCTATCTTTCTATCTATTTATCTATCAATTATATATCTATCATACCTAGCTATATATTGATATCTATCTACCAATTTATCTATCTACATATCTACCATTTTATCTATCCATCTTTCTTTCTAGCTATCTTCCTATCTATCTACATATCTACCATTTTATCTTTCTTTCTAGCTATCTATCTTTCTATCAATTATCTATCTATATATCTATCAATTATCTATCTACCATTTTATCTATCTATACAGATTTCTATCCACCATTTTATCTATCTTTATCTATCTATCTTTCTATCAATTATCTATCATACCTACCGTAGCTATATATTGATATCTACCAATTTATCTACCATTTTATCTATCTTTCTAGCTATCTATCTTTCAATCAATTATCTATCTACATATCTATCTACAAATGTATCTATCTATCTATCTATCTATCTATATATCTATCTATCTTTCTTTCTAGCTAGTTCTGTAATCTGGGTAGTGGTAGACAGATTGTTCAAGATGGCACATTTTATTCCGCTTCCTGGATTGCCTTCCGCTAATCGATTGGCCTGTCTGTTTATAGAACACATCTTCCACCTTTATGGTCTACCTCTGCACATTGTGTCTGATCGAGGGGTACAATTCACTTCCAAATTCTGGCGAGCGCTCTGTGGGCTACTTGAGATCAAGGTGGATTTCTCTTCTGGTTACCATCCTGACCTCAGTATCTGAGGAAAGGGATTTAGGAGTAATTTTTTCAGAAGACTTAAAGGTGGGAAGACAATGTAATAGGGCAGCATGAAATGCCAGCAGAATGCTTGGATGATTAGGGAGAGGTATAAGCAGTAGAAAGAATGAAGTGCTTATGCCGCTGTACAGAACACTGGTGAGACCTCACTTGGAGTATTGTGCGCAGTACTGGAGGCCATATCTCCAGAAGGATATAGATACTCTAGAGAGAGTTCAGAGAAGAGCTACTAAACTAGTACATGGATTGCAGGATAAAACTTACCAGGAAAGGTTAAAGGACCTTAATATGTATAGCTTGGAAGAAAGAAGAGACAGAGGGGATATGATAGAAACTTTTAAATACATAAAGGGAATCAACTCGGTAAAGGAAGAGAGCATATTTAAAAGAAGAAAAACTACCACAAGAGGACACAGTTTTAAATTAGAGGGGCAAAGGTTTAAAAGTAATATCAGGAAGTATTACTTTACTGAGAGAGTAGTGGATGCATGGAATAGCCTTCCTGCAGAAGTGGTAGCTGCAAATACAGTGAAGGGGTTTAAGCATGCATGGGATAGGCATAAGGCCATCCTTCATATAAGATAGGGCCGAGGGCTATCCATAGTATTCAGTATATTGGGCAGACTAGATGGGCCAAATGGTTCTTATCTGCCGACACATTCTATGTTTCTATCCTAAGTCTAATGGGCAAGTTGAACGAATTAACCAGATCTTGGAGAACTACCTACGTCACTTTGTCTCCGCTCAGCATGATGACTCGGTTCGGCTCCTGACTTGGGTGGAATTCTCTTACAACAGCCATTCCGGAGAATCTACGGGCTCTTCTCCTTCATCCCCGTGCTCCTTTACCCCTGTCTGCATCTTCTGAGGTACCAGCTGCTAATTCTTTGTTCAGAGACTTCCTCAGCATCTGAAGACAGACTAAGGGCTCTATCTCTCAGGCAGTTAGCCGTATGAAGAATGCAGATACCAGACGTAGACCACCTCTTCAGTTCTCTCCTGGCGACAAAGTCTGGCTTTCCTCCCGGAACATCCGCATGAAGGTACCCCGTTACAAATTTGCTCCCCGGTTTTTGGGCCCGTTTGAGATCCTAGAGCACATTAAGGCTACTTTCACACTAGCGCTTGATCGGATCCGTTCTGAACGGATCCGATCATATTAATGCAGACGGAGGCTCCGTTCAGAACGGATCCGTCTGCATTAATAACTTAGAAAAATTTCTAAGTGCGAAAGTAGCCTGAGCGGATCCGTTCAGACTTTCAATGTAAAGTCAATGGGGGACGGATCCGCTTGAAGATTGAGCCATATGGTGTCATCTTCAAGCGGATCCGTTCCCATTGACTTACATTGTAAGTCTGGACGGATCCGCACGCCTCCGCACGGCCAGGCGGACACCCGAACGCTGCAAGCAGCGTTCAGCTGTCCGCCTGGCCGTGCGGAGGCGAGCGGAGCGGAGGCTGAACGCCGCCAGACTGATGCAGTCTGAGCGGATCCGCATCCATTCAGACTGCATCAGGGCTGGACGGAAGCGTTCTGCTCCGCTCGTGAGACCCTTCAAACGGAGCTCACGAGCGGACAGCAGAACGCTAGTGTGAAAGTAGCCTAACCCTGTTCCCTACAAACTCCGGTTGCCTCCTACCCTCCGGATTCCAAACTCCTTCCATGTATCTCTCCTGAAACCATTGGTCCTCGACTTCTTTTCCTGCTATGTACCTCAGTCGAACTGCACACAAGGCTCCCCCTCTCTGCTGCAGGCTCCGGACCCACTTTCCTGCACTGTCGCAGGCGGCGACAGCTTCAGTTGCACCTTGTAGGAGCCGCACGCGTCCTGTTTCTTTAAGGGTTCGTGCATGCCCCTGATTCCGCCTTCTCTCCAATCCCGGCCAGGCACCACCTTTATAAGGGTGCTTTCCCCTTCCTGTGATGCCTGAGCAATATTGTAGTTTTCTACAGTGAAGGTTCCAGCTCGTAGTTCCTGTGTTGTTATCCTGCTTCCGACCTTAGCCTGTATCCTGACCTCGTCTCTGCCTGATCCTCCTGTACCTCGCTACTCTAAAGTGTATGATTGGGATTGTCGACCACGCCTCTGTCTGCTGTTCAGCTTGTTACACCTGCTGCACCTGAGCTATTTAGCTCTGCTGTTCTAACAGCTCCAGCTCTGCTTAATCACTAACTCATCTCTGCTTCATCTGACTCTGCTGCTGCGCTTCTTCCATCCAGCGACAGCTCGCTCTACCTGCCTGTAGCCCCAGTGCTTGCACCGGGACGTTCTGGCCTGCTCGGCCAGCTGCCACTTAACTGGGACCACTCTTGCTGTAGCGACCTGGTGTCTCCCATGAAGCTAAGACCAGCTTCCGCATCTTGGAGCGGGATAAAGGGTGAAGACCAGGGGAACACTTAGATCCCGCTCCCAAGTTTGGCCCAAAGCCAAACCGGTAAGTGGCACAGCGGGTTCACACCCGTTGGAGCATTACATTTATACAGGTTAACACAATTAAAATCATACCTTTGTGCAGGTGTCATTAATAAAAACCTTAGGGGAAAGAACCACACGGTCGGCAAGGATCCGGTCCACATGGAATTGGTATTCCTCAATGCGCATGTCTCAGCCGAAACAAATTGCCCATCACGCTTCCGGTTACACCGGTCACGTGATCGCAAGTCCACGTATGATTTTTGGTATTTTAAACATATGTGCAAAACCTATTAAGGTACCACTTATGAATTTTGTTGGATTATATTATGTGTGGATATGAAATATCAATTTATGACATATATAAAGTATCACTGGATTATGCACTAGCACTTTCATATAGAATTTTTGAGAAAAAGTTTTGTTATTGGAGTAAAGATGTATTTGAGATGGTTAATTATACTATTAGATTGCTAATGATGTTAACCTGTATAAATAAGCACAATGCACTATTGCACTTTGTCACCGCTTGAGAAAGGTCCCAGCAAGTGGACCGAAACATCGCTGTCTGGTGAATGTGAATAAAGTATATACTTGGATTTTACGCCTTGGATGTGCCGTGGAATTTTTTTCTTTATTTTGATCATTTTTAGGGGTGGATAGTCTTCACAGCCGCTGGCGCTCTATATATACAAGCTATACTATAATATTTATCTACCTATCATACCTAGCTATATACTGATATCTAGAAATTTATCTATCTACCGTTTTATCTATCTTTCTTTCTAGCTATCTATCTTTCTATCAATTATCTATCTACATATCTATCATTTTATCTATCTATACAGATTTCTATCCACCATTTTATCTATCTTTCTATCTACCATTTTATCTATCTCCTAATTTCTAGGAGGAGTAACAGAGGAACAATATAGAGTTCTTTATTAATTAATTTACTACTTTAGGCCTAGATTGTATTACATAACCCTTCAGTTATTCATTCATATGTCTAGATTATATTACATACCCCTTCAGTTATTCATTTATATCTTAATTTCTAGGAGGAGTAACAGAGGACCAATATAGTTTTTAATAATGTACTACTTTAGGTCTAGATTGTATTACATAACCCTTTAGTTATTCATTTATATCAATTTCTAGGAGGAGTAACAGAGGAACAATATAAAGTTCTTTATTAAGGTACTACTTTAGGATTGTATGAAATACTCATCTTTTGTAACGTCGCAGCCGCGGCGACAGAAACAACAGAATCTGCAACAGCCGCGGCAGTCTAATATATTGTGTTGCATTAGGAAATTTGCCTCATTACGCAATTAAGTTTTAATAAAAATCTAAGGCGTACGTGATTTAAGCAAAATATTTGATCGCCACATCTAGAGCAAATACATTACATTTATAATTGATAGGTCTAACTTCCTAAAACTAAATGACCAATGGCACACAACTTTTTCCGGGGGTGCAGGATGCAATATCAAGCAGGATTGACAGCTGTATCAATATCAAGCAGTGTGGACAGCTGTACCAATATCAAGCAGTATGGACAGCTGTACCAATATCAAGCAGTATGGACAGCTGTACCAATATCAAGCAGTATGGACAGCTGTACCAATATCAAGCAGTATGGACAGCTGTACCAATATCAAGCAGTATGGACAGCTGTAAGAATATCAAGCAGTATGGACAGCTGTACCAATATCAAGCAGTATGGACAGCTGTACCAATATCAAGCAGTATGGACAGCTGTACCAATATCAAGCAGTATGGACAGCTGTACCAATATCAAGCAGTATGGACAGCTGTACCAATATCAAGCAGTATGGACAGCTGTACCAATATCAAGCAGGATGGACAGCTGTAAGAATATCAAGCAGTATGGACAGCTGTAAGAATATCAAGCAGTATGGACAGCTGTAAGAATATCAAGCTGTATGGACAGCTGTAAGAATATCAAGCAGGATGGAGAGCTGTAAGAATATCAAGCAGGATGGACAGCTGTAAGAATATCAAGAAGTATGGACAGCTGTAAGAATATCAAGCAGTATGGACAGCTGTACCAATATCAAGCAGTATGGACAGCTGTAAGAATATCAAGCAGTATGGACAGCTGTACCAATATCAAGCAGGATGGACAGCTGTAAGAATATCAAGCAGTATGGACAGCTGTACCAATATCAAGCAGTATGGACAGCTGTACCAATATCAAGCAGTATGGACAGCTGTACCAATATCAAGCAGTATGGACAGCTGTACCAATATCAAGCAGGATGGACAGCTGTAAGAATATCAAGCAGTATTGACAGCTGTACCAATATCAAGCAGTATGGACAGCTGTACCAACATCAAGCAGTATGGACAGCTGTAAGAATATCAAGCAGTATGGACAGCTGTATGAATATCAAGCAGTATGGACAGCTGTACCAATATAAAGCTGTATGGACAGCTGTAAGAATATCAAGCAGTATGGACAGCTGTAAGAATATCAAGCAGTATGGACAGCTGTACCAATATCAAGCAGGATGGACAGCTGTACCAATATCAAGCTGTATGGACAGCTGTAAGAATATCAAGTAGTATGGACAGCTGTACCAATATCAAGCAGGATGGACAGCTGTACCAATATCAAGCAGGATGGACAGCTGTACCAATATCAAGCAGTATGGACAGCTGTACCAATATCAAGCAGTATGGACAGCTGTACCAATATCAAGCAGTATGGACAGCTGTAAGAATATCAAGCTGTATGGACAGCTGTAAGAATATCAAGCTGTATGGACAGCTGTAAGAATATCAAGCAGTATGGACAGCTGTAAGAATATCAAGCAGGATGGACAGCCGTACCAATATCAAGCTGTATGGACAGCTGTACCAATATCAAGCAGGATGGACAGCTGTACCAATATCAAGCAGGATGGACAGCTGTAAGAATATCAAGCTGTATGGACAGCTGTACCAATATCAAGCAGTATGGACAGCTGTACCAATATCAAGCAATATGGACAGCTGTAAGAATATCAAGCTGTATGGACAGCTGTAAGAATATCAAGCAGTATGGACAGCTGTAAGAATATCAAGCAGGATGGACAGCTGTACCAATATCAAGCTGTATGGACAGCTGTAAGAATATCAAGCAGTATGGACAGCTGTAAGAATATCAAGCTGTATAGACAGCTGTAAGAATATCAAGCTGTATGGACAGCTGTAAGAATATCAAGCAGTATGGACAGCTGTAAGAATATCAAGCAGGATGGACAGCTGTACCAATATCAAGCTGTATGGACAGCTGTAAGAATATCAAGCTGTATGGACAGCTGTAAGAATATCAAGCAGTATGGACAGCTGTAAGAATATCAAGCTGTATGGACAGCTGTAAGAATATCAAGCTGTATGGACAGCTGTAAGAATATCAAGCAGTATGGACAGCTGTAAGAATATCAAGCAGGATGGACAGCTGTACCAATATCAAGCTGTATGGACAGCTGTAAGAATATCAAGCTGTATGGACAGCTGTAAGAATATCAAGCAGTATGGACAGCTGTAAGAATATCAAGCAGGATGGACAGCTGTACCAATATCAAGCTGTATGGACAGCTGTAAGAATATCAAGCTGTATGGACAGCTGTAAGAATATCAAGCAGTATGGACAGCTGTAAGAATATCAAGCAGGATGGACAGCTGTACCAATATCAAGCAGGATGGACAGCTGTAAGAATATCAAGCAGTATGGACAGCTGTAAGAATATCAAGCAGTATGGACAGCTGTAAGAATATCAAGCAGGCTGGACAGCTGTACCAATATCAAGCAGTATGGACAGCTGTAAGAATATCAAGCAGGATGGACAGCTGTACCAATATCAAGCTGTATGGACAGCTGTAAGAATATCAAGCAGTATGGACAGCTGTAAGAATATCAAGCAGTATGGACAGCTGTAAGAATATCAAGCTGTATGGACAGCTGTAAGAATATCAAGCAGTATGGACAGCTGTAAGAATATCAAGCAGTATGGACAGCTGTAAGAATATCAAGCAGGATGGACAGCTGTAAGAATATCAAGCAGTATGGACAGCTGTAAGAATATCAAGCAGGATGGACAGCTGTACCAATATCAAGCAGGATGGACAGCTGTAAGAATATCAAGCAGTATGGACAGCTGTAAGAATATCAAGCAGTATGGACAGCTGTAAGAATATCAAGCAGTATGGACAGCTGTAAGAATATCAAGCAGTATGGACAGCTGTACCAATATCAAGCAGTATGGACAGCTGTAAGAATATCAAGCAGGATGGACAGCTGTACCAATATCAAGCTGTATGGACAGCTGTAAGAATATCAAGCAGTATGGACAGCTGTAAGAATATCAAGCTGTATGGACAGCTGTAAGAATATCAAGCAGTATGGACAGCTGTAAGAATATCAAGCAGGATGGACAGCTGTAAGAATATCAAGCAGTATGGACAGCTGTACCAATATCAAGCAGTATGGACAGCTGTAAGAATATCAAGCCGTATGGACAGCTGTACCAATATCAAGCAGTATGGACAGCTGTACCAATATCAAGCAGTATGGACAGCTGTACCAATATCAAGCAGTATGGACAGCTGTAAGAATATCAAGCAGTATGGTCAGCTGTAAGAATATCAAGCAGGATGGACAGCTGTAAGAATATCAAGCAGGATGGACAGCTGTACCAATATCAAGCTGTATGGACAGCTGTAAGAATATCAAGCTGTATGGACAGCTGTAAGAATATCAAGCAGTATGGACAGCTGTAAGAATATCAAGCTGTATGGACAGCTGTAAGAATATCAAGCAGGATGGACAGCTGTACCAATATCAAGCTGTATGGACAGCTGTAAGAATATCAAGCTGTATGGACAGCTGTAAGAATATCAAGCAGTATGGACAGCTGTAAGAATATCAAGCTGTATGGACAGCTGTAAGAATATCAAGCTGTATGGACAGCTGTAAGAATATCAAGCAGTATGGACAGCTGTAAGAATATCAAGCAGGATGGACAGCTGTACCAATATCAAGCTGTATGGACAGCTGTAAGAATATCAAGCTGTATGGACAGCTGTAAGAATATCAAGCAGTATGGACAGCTGTAAGAATATCAAGCAGGATGGACAGCTGTACCAATATCAAGCTGTATGGACAGCTGTAAGAATATCAAGCTGTATGGACAGCTGTAAGAATATCAAGCAGTATGGACAGCTGTAAGAATATCAAGCAGGATGGACAGCTGTACCAATATCAAGCAGGATGGACAGCTGTAAGAATATCAAGCAGTATGGACAGCTGTAAGAATATCAAGCAGTATGGACAGCTGTAAGAATATCAAGCAGGCTGGACAGCTGTACCAATATCAAGCAGTATGGACAGCTGTAAGAATATCAAGCAGGATGGACAGCTGTACCAATATCAAGCTGTATGGACAGCTGTAAGAATATCAAGCAGTATGGACAGCTGTAAGAATATCAAGCAGTATGGACAGCTGTAAGAATATCAAGCTGTATGGACAGCTGTAAGAATATCAAGCAGTATGGACAGCTGTAAGAATATCAAGCAGTATGGACAGCTGTAAGAATATCAAGCAGGATGGACAGCTGTAAGAATATCAAGCAGTATGGACAGCTGTAAGAATATCAAGCAGGATGGACAGCTGTACCAATATCAAGCAGGATGGACAGCTGTAAGAATATCAAGCAGTATGGACAGCTGTAAGAATATCAAGCAGTATGGACAGCTGTAAGAATATCAAGCAGTATGGACAGCTGTAAGAATATCAATCAGTATGGACAGCTGTACCAATATCAAGCAGTATGGACAGCTGTAAGAATATCAAGCAGGATGGACAGCTGTACCAATATCAAGCTGTATGGACAGCTGTAAGAATATCAAGCAGTATGGACAGCTGTAAGAATATCAAGCTGTATGGACAGCTGTAAGAATATCAAGCAGTATGGACAGCTGTAAGAATATCAAGCAGGATGGACAGCTGTAAGAATATCAAGCAGTATGGACAGCTGTACCAATATCAAGCAGTATGGACAGCTGTAAGAATATCAAGCCGTATGGACAGCTGTACCAATATCAAGCAGTATGGACAGCTGTACCAATATCAAGCAGTATGGACAGCTGTACCAATATCAAGCAGTATGGACAGCTGTACCAATATCAAGCAGTATGGACAGCTGTAAGAATATCAAGCAGTATGGTCAGCTGTAAGAATATCAAGCAGTATGGACAGCTGTAAGAATATCAAGCAGGATGGACAGCTGTATGAATATCAAGCAGTATGGACAGCTGTACCAATATCAAGCTGTATGGACAGCTGTAAGAATATCAAGCAGTATGGACAGCTGTATGAATATCAAGCAGTATGGACAGCTGTACCAATATCAAGCTGTATGGACAGCTGTAAGAATATCAAGCAGTATGGACAGCTGTAAGAATATCAAGCAGGATGGACAGCTGTAAGAATATCAAGCAGTATTGACAGCTGTACCAATATCAAGCAGTTGACAAGAGTCAGAAATAACAGGGCCTAAATAAAACTGTTTGTACACGTGTTCTAAAATGTCAAAACCACTACCACACTGTGCGTGGGGTCGTTATTAATATTTATATGATGAGACGGTATTAGTCTTTATTAACTGTACATGATAGATTGTAATCCTCTTGTATATTACACCCGTTACATGACATACCAATCATCCTGGTCACTCTCACCAAGAACTTATTGATGCACAACGGATAAGAGGAACAGCAGGGATTTAGTGGAACTCATATACATTGTACTTTATTGCAATGAAGCAAATAGCGACAGCAGGTATTTGTCAGAGGCCCTTCACGACTGACAGCTATCTCTGTATACAGACCGCATGCCATCAGTGATAACGATCCCCATCATAAATGATAAGCTTTACTGAATCTTTATCCATAAAACTATATAGCAATCTGTTTAGCTCTTTCAGCTCTATTACATGCTGCCATAGATTGTCGCTCATTTTATTGGGACCGCTTCCTTTAATAAGCCAACATCAGAATCAATGTGTCGGTTTATCTTTGTATAACTAGACCATGTTACGGCATGAACCATTTTTCTTAAAGGGAATCTGTCACCTGGATTTTGTGTATAGAGCTGAGGACATGAGTTGCTAGATAGCCGCTAGCACATCCACAATACCCAGCCCCCATAGCTCTGTGTGCTTTTATTGTGTAAAAAAAATGATTTGATACATATGCAAATTAACCTGAGATGAGTCCTGTCCCTGACTCATCTCACGTACAGGACTCATCTCAGGGACAGGACTCATCTCAGTTTAATTTGCATATGTATCAAATCGTTTTTTTTACACAATAAAAGTACACAGAGCTATGGGGACTGGGTATTGCAGATGTGCTAGCGGTCATCTAGCCAGGGCCGGTGCAACCATATAGGCGAACTAGGCATTAGTCTAGGACTCCGGCCTGCTGGGGGCGCCCTGGTGGGATCCCCCTGACTGGGGCTGCAGCCCTGGGCGAGCGGCTCTTGAGCCGCCCCCAGCGCCGTTACAGGGGGGCCAGGAGGTGGAGGTCCTTCTTAAATATAGCAGAGCAGGCATCTGCTTACCCTGATGGCAGTAAATTACCGGAGGAGAGGAGGCGGGCGGCAAGGGAGGCTGTTCTAGCAGCTCCCCACTCCTCCCTCGTGCGCCCTCTGTGATGCCGGAATATGACGTCATTCTGGCCCCGGCATACTAAACGGCGCGCTGGAGGACTGAGGAGCTGCACCACACTGGACCCCGGGAGGTGAGTGTTTAAGTGTTTGACTGAGTGAGTGTCTGCCTGTGTATTTATGTCAGTGAGTGAGTGTATGTATGTCTGTCTTTCTGTCAGTATGTGTGTCTGTCATTGAGTGTCTGTGTGTGTATGTCAGTGAGTGAGTGTATGTCAGTGAGTGTGGAAGTCTGTCGGTCAGTAAGTGTCTGTGTGTTTGTCAGTGAGTATGTGTCTGGTTGTCAGTGAGTATATGTGTGTGTTTGTCTGCCAGTGAGTGAGTGTCTGTCAGTGAGTTTCCGTGTGTGTGTATGTGTTTCAGTGGGTAGGTGTATGTCTGTCAGTGAGTGTCTGTCAGTGAGTGAGTGTGTGTCTGTCTGTCAGTGAGTGTATGTGTGTCTGTCAGTGAGTTTCTGTGTACGTCATTCAATGAGTGTCTGTCAGTGAGTGAGTGACATGAGGGGGGCGGCAAAATGGATCTTTTCCTAGGGCGGCAAAAATCCTTGCACCGGCCCTGCATCTAGCAACCCATTTCCTCAGCTCTATACACAAAATCCCGGTGACAGGTTCTCTTTAAGAGTTTCATATCTATTCTTCTCTTAATGTAAAATAGTTGCTTCTTAGTCATTTTGCCACCGACAATCATATATAAATCTAAAAATGTTATTTCAAGAATAGATATGAAACTCTTGAGAAAAATGGTTCATGCCGAGATCCTCATGTCTGCCGAGGTAATCACTACTGGTTCATGATGAAATAGGTTTTTAACTATCAAGTGTCCTCTCACCTGAGTATGAATTGTATTTTTATGTATTTATTTCACATGCATTTTGAATAACAGATGAATTTGTATAAAGGATGGTAACTTTGGTATACACTTATGAACACTATGATCTATTTGAATGTTTTATTATTTATATTTTCACCTAATCACACTAATTGTGCTGTAAATCAGGGGTGGCCAACCCGCGGCTCGTGAGCCGCATGCGGCTCCTTGCACCTTCACCTGCGGCTCTCAGAGGAGCGCGCTCTCCTTTACATATGCGGCTTGCAGGGGAGTGGGCCAGGGATCTCGCAGGTATCAAAATATTAGCAGAACAGGGGTGAAGGAAGAAGAAAGCAGTCCGCCCTCCCCCCTGTGCTGCTGCCACCAATGAGAATGCAGAGGGGAAGAGGAGGGGAGGGGCTGTGGCCACTGCCACCAATGAAGGTAACTCACTCATTTATTCAAATACAGGAGGCGGGTGCTGGCTGCAGAATAATATAGCCCTAACCCGACCTCTATGAGAGGTAGCTGAGATCCACGGCAGATAACCCCTTAACTGTCGGGGATCGCAGCGCCGTCATAGAGGCCAGGTGTCGGCTATGTGATTCTGCTGGCACCCGCCTCCTGTATCTGTATTAAAGGTTGTCATTGGTGGCGCAGTGCACCCCCCCTTAATACGTGGAGGCCCGCGCTCTGACCTGACGCTGTGCACGTCAGGTCACTGTGAAGGGCGCCACAGTCTTCAGAGCAGCGGCAGCAGAGGTAGGATAAGCCTCCTACACAGTTTTATTTTATTTATCTGACATGGGGGTAGTATGAACTCAGATAAGACCCCCAAATCCTCATCAGACCCACAAAATAAGCCTCACCAGTGCTCATATAAGACACCCCATGCTCACATCTCCCCTATGTCAAATCACCCCTGAGCATCTGAGCGGTAATCTGATAATAAGGCGGTCATCTGAGCATGGGGCGGTCATCTGAGCATGGGGCGGTCATCTGAGCATGGGGCGGTCATCTGAGCATGGGGCGGTCATCTGAGCATGGGGCGGTCATCTGAGCATGGGGCGGTCATCTGAGCATGGGGCGGTCATCTGAGCATAGGGCAGTCATCTGAGCATAGGGCAGTCATCTGAGCATAGGGCAGTCATCTGAGCATAGGGCAGTCATCTGAGCATAGGGCAGTCATCTGTGCATAAGGGCGTCATCTGAGCCATGGAATATTTTTTTCTACAATTTTTGAGAGATTGGATCCCTCCAACATCTGCTGGCATCCTATTTTACTTTGGCCCTGCAGTGCTGCTTATATTATTAACTCTGCTATGTAGATAGATAGCTAGAAAGAAAGATAGATAAAATGGTAGATAGATATCAATATATAGCTAGGTATGATAGAAAAATAGATAAAATGGTAAATAGAAAGATGTATAGATATGTAGATATAAATATATTTTAATAGCTTGATAGGGGTTTTATTAGGATATTAATAGCTTGATAGGGGTTTTTATTAGGTTTAATAGCTTGATAAGGGTTTTATAGGAATTTATTTGGATTTTAATAGCTTGATAGGGGTTTTATAGGATTTTAATAGGATAACTGTAATTAGACTTACCGGTAATTCTGTTTCCTTGAATCCACCAAGATGGCTACAGATGAGATTGACCTTTTGACCTCTATAGGGGCAGGAAATACACAGAGAGTGAGTTTAAGAAGCCTCCACCCACTCTCACCCTCAGTGTGTACCAGATACCAAGTGGGTATATTCCTTTTTTTTTTTTTTTTTTTTAACAAAACTGTTATGGGAGGGAATATATGAGCAGTCATGGTGGATTCAAGGAAACAGAATTACCGGTAAGTCTAATTACGGTTTTTCCCATTTCATCCACCATGACGTCTACGGATGAGAACTACCAGATTACTAAGTAGGCGGGGCAACTGCTTGTAACACTCTTTGGCCAAACGCCAAATCTTCTGCAGCAGAAAAATTTAGGTGGTAATGTCTAATGAAAGTATTTATACTAGACCAGGTTGCAGCCTTAAATATTTGGTCAAGAGATACGCCTGCCTTTTCCGCCCAGGAGGAGGCCATAGCTCTAGTTGAGTGTTGTGTGCTTTAATACCCATAGGGCATGTCTGCCTGGAAACTTTTGGGTGGGGTGGGGGTAAATTCTATTTTGTATCCGTTATTTACAATGTCTAGTGCCCAAGGGTTTGATGTTGTAATATTCCACTGGGCTATAAAAAAAATTTAACCTCCCCTACTATGGCGTCATTGTTTTTCGCTTGGCTTGTTTTGGGGATTAAGGAGGAAGCCCCGACCCTTGCCTCCCTTCTGGTAGCTCCAGAGACCAGATTTGCCTTTGCCTCTGTAGGATTTGGATTGTTGACTGAAAGGGCGAAAAAACTTCCTTTTTTGTTCTTCCGGGAAGCCCTTCTTCTCGTCGGCGGCATTTTCTAATATTTTATCAAGTACGGTCCGAAAACATATTCCCCAGAGAATGCTATGGAACACAGCTTAGATTTAGAAATTTTATCGCCTCCTCCCCAGGATTTCATGCAAAGTGCACGCCTGGCAGAGTTAGAGAAGGCGGCATCTATTGCGGCAAACCTAACAGATTCAGCAGAAGCGTCTGCTATAAACACTGTGGCAGATTTTAAGAGGGAATAGACTGAAGGATCTCTTCCCTAGGGGTCTTATTTTTAATATGACCTTCTAATTTCGTTGAGCCAGAAATACATGGCTCTAGCCACCGAAGTAGCCGCGATATTTGTTTTAATTCCAAACATCGAGGCTTCCAAGTACTTTCTTAGAAGGGAATCAGCTTTCCGTTCCATGGGGTCACGTAATTTGGACGCGTCTTCAAATGGTAAGGAAGTCTTTTTTTACTACCTTTGCCACTTGAACGTCAATTTTAGGGGTCTCGTCAAAGACATTTGATTCGGTTGGGTCAAAAAGTAACCTTTTCCTGAATTCTTTAGAGACCCCTAGTCTTTTTTCAGGATCCGACCATTCATCAATAATCATTTCTTTTATATTTTCATTAATGGGAAAGACCGTAGCTTTTTTTGGATGTAATCCCCCAAACATTTCATCCTGAACAGATCTGTTTTTTTGGATGTTTTCAATGCCCATAGTTTCCCTGACGGCTTTAATAAGCTCGTCCATATCTTCAGAGGAGAAAAAATATTTTTTCCCCTTCCTCTATTATCTCCCCCTCTGACAACTGATCCTCATCAAGATAGTGTTGAAAAGCTGACCCTCCTTCTTACATGTCCTCAGAATCTGAGGAGGATGGAACAGATAATCTCGGTTTTTTCAGAGGAGGCGCATTTTGAGGGGGTTGGAGAGGGGCTAATGATGATCTGATTTCGTCCTGAATCATGGTCTTAATTTTGGTCATGATGGACGGTTGCTCTTCTTTCAGAAGGTCGCTAATGCAAATTTTGCAGAGCTTTTTCTTATGTCCTTCCGGTAACGTTTTTGAGCAATTAATGCACTTAAGATACTTTGTTTTTGATTTCATTTCTTTAACCTAGGCAGAAAGAAGAGCAACCCCAATCAGGCCCATGGACTAAGGAGGCAACATACAGGTATATATGCAGGTTTTTCCCACTGGGAGACTCACGGTTGGAGTTACCGAAGGTGGGTCTGTGCATTCGCCACGGGTCCCAGGCGCTTTCGGAGCTGACATTGCTGCAGATCTGGGGGAGACGCTGGCTGGGTGCTCCCGCGCTTGTTTTGAAAGAGCGGTGTCTGACGTCATCAGGAACCGCCTGACCAGCGTGATGATGCGTGCCCCATTAAGCTCCGCCCCCTCCAGAAGCGGCAGAATGCAGCGGCGTTTCTGGCAATGCTCCGCTCGGCGTCCTTACACCTGCCGGTCTGCTTCCACAAAAGAATGGGAAGGAAGACTGCCACCAGCCCCAGTAAAATCAGGCCTCCCAAGTCGGAGACGAGATCCACAATAACCTCCCCAGCACAGCTTTGGTATAAGCTGCGGGAGGGCTAAGGAGGAGATTGGTAAGCCAATCTTTTGTTTAAGTAAAAGAAAAAGAAGATGAACTCTTCTAACCCCCGTAGGAGTTACTCTGTGCGGCCTAACCCCTTTAGGGACAGGAAAAACACTGAGGGTGAGAGTGGGTGGGGGCTTCTTAAACTCCCTCTCTGTGTATTTCCTGCCCCTATAGAGGTCTAGAGGTCAATCTCATCCGTAGCCGTCATGGTGAATGAAAGGGAATTTTTTTTTAATAATAGACAGATAGTAAGGATGCATGTGTCTTTAAGATGTTATCGACACCCGGGAAAGTTGTTTTTATTAAAAATCAATATATCGTGTACATGCTCTGTAATCAACATGTGTAGTTAGTAAAAAACTTTTTAAACAATACAGCTCAGAAAATATATGGCTCATTAAAATAACGCAAAATAGTTAAAGGTAATAAGCTGTCATTCTTACCTCGCTATTCAAATGTGCTGTCTTCTGCTGAAATGTGCTGTCTTCTGTATTTGATGTGTTGCCGTATACACAGTGTCTGTTTATATAGGATTTTGAATGTGCTAGGACGGACTATCACAGCCCAATTACCATATTCATAGCCGTGTGTTCCCGCAGCTTGGTAGTCTGGGTGTGTTTTTCCCGTGTCAAGTCAAAGTATCGCTTTAATTATAACTGTCAGCTGCTTTGGTATGTCACTACACCATTCACAGGGTTGACAACTGGGTAAAAAGATGTGAGATAGGTAGATAGATGACATGGATTGAAAGAATAACGGGCGTTGAATGGGCGGTAATTAGGCGTGGTTTGGGGTGTGCGATGGGCGGCGCTTTGGGAGGAGAGGGTGGGGTTTTCGCCAGGGAAAGGGGCGTGTCGACCTGTCACTTTTAGTTTGACGAGTAGTGGAGCTTCTTACTACTTATTTTATTTCATTTAGCGCTGGGGACATGGCTAGGAGGGGGAGATTGTGGCACTGGGGGCCAGATAGTGGCACGGGGGGGGGGGGGCAGATGAGTTTTTATAAAGAAAAACATTCTTTTAATTCGTTTTAGGTTATTAACGAGTACTCAATCGGTGGATTAATCTATAGAATACTCGATTACAAAAATAGTCTATAGATGCAGCCCTAGCCATGACACCAAGTTTCCATTTGCTAAGTGTCTGGAAATGGTCAGGTAGAGACAGGGGTGTAAATAAAGGTGCCACCTGGGTCTGGATGGTGGACTGTGGGAGCTGCTCATAATGGTCAGTGGATCAAACGACTTTCTCTACTGGTCGTCCTCTCCCTCTGTCTAACCACCTAGATGCCACAGTGGACCACTGCATCTAAGGAGTGGCGTCTTACTTTGTCTTTCCCGAGACCATTGCTGTATAGAACAGCAGCGTCCTCACGGTTCAGCAGCACAACCCGGCACTGACACGTTCAGAAGCCATTTATAAATGCTGCTGTTACTCCACAAAGGACAACCTGAACGTTTCAAGTGAAAAAATAAAATTAGGCGCAAAGAATAGAATAAAATTACAAAAGCAGGACCTGTTAAATCCCGCACTACTCTTTGTTTACTGGGCTGCAGCAATGACGTCGTGTCAGCATCACATGACCACTGCAGCCAATCTTTTGCTTCAGCTGTACTAGCGTTGGCAATGTGACATCATCGCTGTTCTTTTGCGCCACTTTTTTGATCTCATACAACCACTATGGGGCAGACTTACTAATAGTGCCATACTATGCACTGTCTAAGAATACGAATCACAGTCCTAATATTAGACAAATTTACTATACTGGCACATGTACCTTTGGAGTATCGAAAATCCTTAACCAGATTTACGATAGAATTCCGTTCGTGTGGCAAAAATTTTGTCCGTGCACAAAAAAAAAGAAAAAAAACAAAAACAAAAAACTTGTCTAGTTTAAGTTTACACCACCTATAAATTGGCCTAGTTTCAATATATGCAAAAAATTTTGGTGCATTTAGGCCATGCCCCCTTGTTGGGTGAATTGTAAATACTTCGTAAAGAGTGTAAAACAGCTAGTAAATGTGATACAAAGAATGCACACTAGCTTTTTGGCACAAAATGGGCCAAAAAATGGTGCATTTTCAATAGCAAATCTGCCCCTATATTTTTTTTTTTACTGTGTGGAAACTGTGTCATTTTGCACTGGAGTAAACGAACAAACTGGTTGCTGTGCTATAGCAGATGGACAATGAATTCCTAGTAACAAGTCTATCTCATAGGCTTCTACTGTTCAGCACAGAGCACGAGTGAAGCTATATGGAGAACAGAAAAGGGGGCATCATGATTTGAGCAGTGTAACATGGGATTATGTGGTATTGGATTTACTGGATCAGTATTGCATTTTGGATACTATATGGCTTCAGGACTGTAAGGATTTGGCGCATTTGGGTCAAGCCATGGTCAATTGTCTTAAAAAGTGTTCATTATATTACTGATTCCTCTATTTACTGTAAAGGAACTCTAGGGTGGAGGATTTATCAAGCTCTGAAACTCCACAATTCTGGCTTCAAAAAGTTGCAACTTTTTTGGGCTTATTTGTAACATTTTGCATTTTTCTAACACCCATTTAAGCTTTGAAAGGTGGGTGGAAATGTGGACAAGGTTAGCTTATTGAGCTGATTAAAGCCAGATTTATCAACTGGGCCTATCTTACTGCAGTAAAGGGGAGGTGTAGAGAATGGACAAGACATCTCAAGACACAAAGAAGTGTTACATGTAAAAGTGCACCAAATGCAAACATTGGGCTACATTTGATAAATGTGCACAAATTATGAAAATGCAGACTCCTGCAAAACTGATAAATCTCCCCCTATATTCCAAGACATCTATTTCTACATGCATGAGTCAATACCTGACTGTCAAGACCACAGAAGATTTTATATAAAAAGCTTACAAACAAAGACTGACCACAAATCGACAAATAAAAGCCAAGTCTGGGAATTTGTATTTAAAAAATAATAATCTTTATTGCTTTTCCAAATACACTGCTCAGACTGTTCACCGTAGGAAGCCAATCTTTTGCCTGTTCTTCCCTAGGCTTTCTTCTTGGTTTAATACACTCTGTAAGGACAAGTGTAAGAACTTTGCAACTCGCTTCCCCGTCTAAAAGTGGAAGAAAAATATAAAAAAGTTTCAGTACCGGTGCTACACATGTTCAAATTCATGTTTAGCGGGATTGTCCCACTATGAAAAATAAATGCTGGTTAGAAAAAGATGCTTCTAGTGCACTGATTCTTCTTGGCATGTTGAGCATGTGCAACAAACACACACCAGGGGGCGCCATAACAAGTATGTCTGCATTATTTAGCAACGGGAGAAATGTTTTAATGATTCCAATTGAAAACATGATCTAACAAAGTAAGTTAAGGGAGTTATCCTTTTTTATCTCAGCATGCCCACAGTGCCCAGACTTACAAGAAATTACTTATGGTGTACTCCCCAGTCTAATTCCGTTGCGGGCACTTCCGGGATTATGTGCCATACATTGGGCATGTGCTCTTAGCCCAGTTTCATCCTCCAATGTACTGGGTTTGTGAACATTGTGGGTTCAAACCAGGCTAGGATTACATACCCAATGTACGGCATGTTATTCCGGAAATGCCTGCAACGGAATTAGATCGGGGAGTGCAGTGCTTGCCCGGTAAGGGATTATACATCATCATAAGTCTGGGCAAAAAACAAACAAAAAACAAACTTTAATAAATATTTTTGGGACAACCCCTTGTTGTTGTCCTTCTAACTCTGTAAGGAGCCACAATACGGTCATTCAATGATCTCCAATTTGAGCGAGAACTTTGGATTCTATGCATCTTTGTACGGCATGCGTTTGTGTCAAATATTTAAAGGGGTTCTTCGACTTTTTCTATTTGATGATCTATCCTTTGGATAACTCATCAGCATCTTGGACCCCGCCAATGAGTGTCAGACGGCAGCGGACCCCCGCTGATCAGATACTGATGACCTATCCGAAGAATAGATCATCAGTAAGAAAAAGGCAGAGAACCCCTTTAACTGAAGTAATCCTGTTCCTGTGGACAGAATGCTGCTTCGTCTATCAGCGCATGTGCAGAGCAGTCTCACTGCATCAGCGCATGCGCCAACAGATGAAGGAGCACTACTCCTATGCTTCTATTTTTGGGACAGGAAGTTTCAGCAGTAAGATGAACGTGAAATCAGTAGAAGTAGAGATATTTTGGAGAGGCATGTCACGTGACAAGTTTCAGAAGGCAGCAAATCCACAGTCCTTTGAAACGGCAAGTATAATGGAAAGTTAGTATTTTCCACAGTCCTGGAAAATACCTTTACCAATCCTATAGAGAATTTACAGATCATGAAGACAAGATTACACCCTTACCTCAATCATTTCGAAGATGCTTTCTGGATCCAGACTTCCCTTGCCTATTTTTTTCATACAAGTCAAAGTACCCTTGCTTGTCACAGAGATAAGAAGACTTGCCAAAGAACAGGCTTCTTCTTGCAATGTGGCATCTACTACATGTCGGTGACCAATCTGAAAAAAAAAAAAAAAAAAAAAAAAGGGACAACCTTTAAGAGATCACTCAGAATGTCTTCCCACTCCTGGCATTTTTATATAGAAGATAAGATCTCCTTCAGTAGCACCACTTGTCCAACCAAGAACATGCTAAAGAATGCAAAGCCTAAACAAGGCTATTCTCTCGACTGGTATTTTTGTATAGAAGTATAGTATATTATACTTACTCGGCTTAGTGTGACAATACAGGGGACATGCTCTACATTCAGCCGCACGCAGTCATAAGGATCATCAGAAAGTTCAATGTCTTTGGATCCCTCATCATCTTCCAGTACACGTACTTTAGGTATCCTAATTATTAAATCACATATAGTCAGCAAGTGTACTGCCATATAGATACCGTATTTATAAACTTTACATCCCTATAACTAGGGCGACATTGTAATTCAATATTTTGAAGAATGTACACCTTTGAGGGCAATTTTTTATGTTTGCATTTTACTCATTTCAGGTTAAAAATTGTTCTTTTAATTGGTCTTTATTAAAAACATTTAAGCCGTTCTGTCACAAAGGGTTAACCGTCTAGCTGTGCGAATCCTACTTTCACTTTGTGCCAGTCATCAATAACCACATTCTTATCAGTAAGATGAGAATTGAGCAAAAAATGAGTGTTTATAAAGGTCAGAGATCCGAGAGGAGCCATCAGCAGAGCTGCCTGACGTAACTCTTCTAATAGAGAATCTCAAAGATGCACAGACAAGAATTAACATTTTTAAATAAAGACGAATAAAAAAATAAAAATAAAAATAAAAAGTTTTTTAGCTCAAAATAAGTATAAAATGAATTGTTCCCAAAGGCGTGCACATCTTTTAAAGGGGCTGTCTCATCATGAACAATGGGCGCATATCGCTCAATTCCCCCACTGTCTTATAGGTGCGGGTCCCACCTCTGGGACCAGCACCTATATGTAGAACGGAGTCCCGCATGTGAAGGATCATGGCGCATGCGCAGCCGCCCTCCATTCATTTTCTATGGGGCCGGCGAAAACGTCAGACCCATAGAAATGAATTGGAGCGGGGGCCGCACATGTGCGGTACACTCCCATTTACTTCTATGGGGAGCCGGCTTGCGGGGCTCCGTTCTCGAGATAGGTGCGGGTCCCAGCACCTATAAGACAATGGGGGCATATCCGAGCGATATGCCCCCATTGTCTATGATGAGACAACACCTTTAACCTTGTGGCTCATTTTGGCTTTGAGGACACAACATATTTTTTCGATTTTTATTTTGTCTCACTGCAACTTGGGAAACCTAGCTTTTGTATTTTTTCCCTCACTGATGTTGCCATATTGAAATGTTTCATATTTTTTTTTTGTACATAGCATTTATTTTTTTATTTATTAAAAATTTAGTTTTTTTACTATTTTAAGTGGAATGTACAAGAATTCTGGCTGGACACGGGTGTGGGTTTACAAAGAAATATTCTGTGGTTATTTCTCTGCATTTCCACACCAAACTCCAATTGTGTTAGTTGTGTTATTTTGCCCCGATCTCTCCCCTTGCAATCTACACCAAAACATCTGCAGAAACAACTGACATGCTGTGGATTTCTGAAGGCGCACTGCAGGTCAATCTCTGCACTCCAAAAAAAAAAAAAAAAAAAAAAAAAAAAAAAAAATACACAAAGCAGGTGTAGGTAGCCCTAAAGGCGACCTGTCACCAAAAAATGCAATGCAATTTGAAAGCAACATGTTATAGAGCAGGAGAAGTTGGCCAGATATTTTTATATATTATATATATATATATATATATATATATGCATACACACAT
Organism: Bufo bufo; assembly: GCF_905171765.1. Lineage (NCBI taxonomy): Eukaryota > Metazoa > Chordata > Amphibia > Anura > Bufonidae > Bufo > Bufo bufo. The sequence goes on from NC_053393.1 coordinate 217,892,785, forward strand.
ACATACATACATACATACATACATATACACACACTGCTCAAAAAAATAAAGGGAACACAAAAATAACACATCCTAGATCTGAATTAATTTAATATTTTTCTGAAATACTTTGTTCTTTACATAGTTGAATGTGCTGACAACAAAATCACACAAAAATAGAAAAATGGAAATCAAATTTTTTAACCCATGGAGGTCTGGATTTGGAGTCACACTCAAAATTAAAGTGGAAAAACACACTACAGGCTGATCCAACTTTGATGTAATGTCCTTAAAACAAGTCAAAATGAGGCTCAGTAGTGTGTGTGGCCTCCACGTGCCTGTATGACCTCCCTACAACGCCTGTGCATGCTCCTGATGAGGTGGCGGACGGTCTCCTGAGGGATCTCCTCCCAGACCTGGACTAAAGCATCTGCCAACTCCTGGACAGTCTGTTGGTGGATAGAGCGAGACATGATGTCCCAGATGTGCTCAATTGGATTCAGGTCTGGGGAACGGGCGGGCCAGTCCATAGCATCAATGCCTTCGTCTTGCAGGAACTGCTGACACACTCCAGCCACATGAGGTCTAGCATTGTCTTGCATTAGGAGGAACCCAGGGCCAGCCGCACCAGCATATGGTCTCACAAGGGGTCTGAGGATCTCATCTCGGTACCTAATGGCAGTCAGGCTACCTCTGGCGAGCACATGGAGGGCTGTGCGGCCCTCCAAAGAAATACCACCCCACACCATTACTGACCCAATGCCGAACTGGTCATGCTGGAGGAAGTTTGCAGGCAGCAGAACGTTCTCCACGGCGTCTCCAGACTCTGTCACATCTGTCACGTGCTCAGTGTGAACCTGTTTTCATCTGTGAAGAGCACAGGGCGCCACTGGCGAATTTGCCAATCTTGGTGTTCTCTGGCAAATGCGAAACGTCCTGCACGGTGTTGGGCTGTAAGCACAACCCCCACCTGTGGACGTCGGGCCCTCATATCACCCTAATGGAGTCTGTTTCTGACCGTTTGAGCAGACACATGCACATTTGTGGCCTGCTGGAGGTCATTTTGCACGGCTCTGGCAGTGCTCCTCCTGTTCCTCCTTGCACAAAGGCGGAGGTAGCGGTCCTGCTGCTGGGTTGTTGCCCTCCTACGGCCTCCTCCACGTCTCCTGATGTACTGGCCTGTCTCCTGGTAGCGCCTCCATGCTCTGGACACTACGCTGACAGACACAGCAAACCTTCTTGCCACAGCTCGCATTGATGTGCCATCCTGGATAAGCTGCACTACCTGAGCCACTTGTGTGGGTTGTAGATTCCGTCTCATGCTACCACTAGAGTGAAAGCACCGCCAGCATTCAAAAGTGACCAAAACATCAGCCAGGAAGCATAGGAACTGAGAAGTGGTCTGTGATTACCACCTGCAGAACCACTTTATTGGGGGTGTCTTGCTAATTGCCTATAATTTCCACCTGTTGTCTATCCCATTTGCACAACAGCATGTGAAATTGATTGTCACTCAGTGTTGCTTCCTGAGTGGACAGTTTGATTTCACAGAAGTGTGATTGACTTGGAGTTACATTGTGTTGTTTAAGTGTTCCCTTTATTTTTTTGAGCAGTGTATATATATATATATATATATATATATATATATATATATATATATAAATTCAGAAAAATGAGCGGCACTCCAAAGGATAAAAGCAGTGAACCCTTTATTCACACCGGTGGTGCAACGTTTCGGCTCTAGTCACGAGCCTTCCTCAAGCAAAGATACAACTCAAATAACAGTGATTATATAGGGAATACAGATCATGTGATCACAAACCAATGGGTGTGTTCAACAAATAATAACAATACATAAAAATAGTTTGCAGTGAATACACATAATACCTTATAGTGTAGATAATTATGCTAGTCATCATTAATAAACAGTGATGTGTACTAAGCAAAAAACATGTGTACAGATCGGGTACATAGACACGATCAAATAATGTGACAACATATGATATATTCATTATACATAAGTGTATGCAGGGGGAGGAGCAACGGGGTAATAACGCAGGACATACCCATCCAGCAAGGAGGCTCATTCAGCGCCGTGGAGTCGGCGTTGTGGATATCATTCTGCGCAGGCGTGGCAGCGCACCAATAGCGAGTACTCAGCAGACCAGGAGTGTCACACGTCATCACAGTGGGCCGACCTCCCTGCGTCAGGTCTGTTGGGTACATGCTTCAAAGATATCCCTGAGTTCTCATGCCCACCATTGTCATCATATCGCCGATCCCGGAACCTGCGTGACCAGTTGGTCAAGGCAGATATTGGCTCCAGGGGATCTTTGAAGCAAACCAAATTGACTCAGTCTGGCTTAGGTTGTTTTCCCTGCCTAAACTGCGTTAACTGCAGATATATCCGCAAGGGAAGGTATTTTGTACACCCCAATACCGGTGTGTCCTACAGCATTTTATTCCATCTGACTTGTGATTCTAACCATGTCATCTATGTGTTGTCTTGCCCATGTAATTTGCTTTATGTGGGTGAGACAACAACTGAATTAAAGACCCGCCTCAATAATCACCGCCTCAGTATACGTAAAAAACGGCTGGATTTGCCAGTAGCAAAACATTTTACTGAGGCCACACACAAAGAAAGTGATTTGAGGTGCTGGATCCTGGATCATATACCCCAGCCTCGTCGAGGTGGGGATAGATCCAGGATACTTAAACGCAGAGAGTTGAGCTGGATCCACAAGCTGGACAGCTTGAAGCCGAAGGGCTTGAACGCTGATTACAATTTTGGGGATGTTTTGTGAGGGTTGGTTTGCCCCCTTTGCATTTCTGGATACTGTCTCGTCTTATTGTGTACATACTCAGAGAGTTATACAACTCACACTATTCCTATCCTAATGTTTTTCTCTTTTTCTTTCTTTAGATCACTTATATCCTGCACTTTGGGGTATGGAACATACGGCTGGAGTATTCGCAGCATACCACAGAAGGGGTTCATTCTATTGTATTTACAATTACATTTGGTTTAGTTCTGTTGTTGACAGGCATGGCAGGCACCGTGAAATGACACACATGTAATTTTCATTGACAGTCTATTAAATCCTTTTTTTTTTTTTTTTTTTTTTGTCTTATATACGTTTTTTGTTGTTTGTTATTGGGAGCTGAACTTTATACGCTTTTGCAGCATCTGTTGGCCAGCTTGAGGAGATCCCTCTCGGGCAGGATGAGAGGTTGGTATCCCTGGCGTTATCCCTGCAGGCACTGCGGTCCCCGTGACTGCGGTGGATTTTCTGCCATGGTGGGGCATATAGGCACCCTATTAAATGGGTTTCCTTTTGCCCTTCTCCAACCTCCTATGCCCGTTTTTGTCTTTGGTTGGATGCGATTTGCATAGTGGCCCCTTAAGGGCAGCTCTCCAGTAACAAAGATGGCGCGTCCAGCTCGATTCACCACCGAGCATGCGCATAGGATTATACACTGTGCCCTTCTGGGAGGATGTCTGCAGTGACGCAGGGAGGTCGGGCCCACTGTGATGACGTGTGACACTCCTGGTCTGCTGAGTACTCGCTATTGGTGCGCTGCCACGCCTGCGCAGAATGATATCCACAACGCCGACTCCACGGCGCTGAATGAGCCTCCTTGCTGGATGGGTATGTCCTGCGTTATTACCCCGTTGCTCCTCCCCCTGCATACACTTATGTATAATGAATATATCATATGTTGTCACATTATTTGATCGTGTCTATGTACCCGATCTGTACACATGTTTTTTGCTTAGTACACATCACTGTTTATTAATGATGACTAGCATAATTATCTACACTATAAGGTATTATGTGTATTCACTGCAAACTATTTTTATGTATTGTTATTATTTGTTGAACACACCATTGGTTTGTGATCACATGATCTGTATTCCCTATATAATCACTGTTATTTGAGTTGTATCTTTGCTTGAGGAAGGCTCGTGACTAGAGCCGAAACGTTGCACCACCGGTGTGAATAAAGGGTTCACTGCTTTTATCCTTTGGAGTGCCGCTCATTTTTCTGAATTTATCTATCAGGGAAACTAATCCACTCCCTTTGGGACGTGCACCCGCCTTTTCCCTTTGGAGCCAGTGCCGCCATTTTTCTTTCTATATATATATATATATATATATATCTCTCAACCAATCTTGTGGGAAAAGATTCAATAAAAACCTGTAATTTTTATATTTATGTCTTATCTTTGTATAAATTACAAATATATATCCATCTGCTCTACAACATGGGGCTATCAGATTGCATTGCATTTTGTGGTGACAGGTCCTCCTTAAAGGGAACCTGTCATGGCTTTATGTAGTGACAGAGCCCACTGATTTCAGCAGTGTGTCACTTACGTCTGAGGATGTAGCCCTGGAGAACTCACAGAATTCAGTGTACGGCCACCTCTGCTAGACAGGAGTCTCATGTATGCTTGAGCTGGGGGATCCCATTGGCCTCCAGCCCCTGATTGACAGCTTTCTCCCTATTACTATGAACCAGTATATGGGCATAGGGAGCCTGCATCTGAGAATTGTACTAGATTTTTTCCTTACAGTGCTGACATGGTGCTGCAATGAATAAACTGGGTTCTTCACAACAAAACCATCTGCACTTAAGTGACACAAAGCTCAAATCATCTACTTTTTGCTCATTGTTGCCCAAAAGGGATGCAAGGGAAAAGTGAAGCCGACTACAATGTCCATTAAATCAAAGCCGGCCATGCCATGTTGTTTGATAAATTTGGCTCATCTTTAAACATACCCATATTTTTCGCCCATCTAGCACTCTTGCACCCCTCCAATCTATCCTTAACTCTGCTGCCCGACTAATCCACCTCTTACCCTGTTACTCCTCTGCCTCTCCCCTCTGCCAATCCCTTCACTGGCTCCTCACTGCCCAGCGAATTCAGTTCAAAATACTAACAAATACATACAAGGCCGTCCATAACCTGTCCCCTCCCTACATCTCTGAGCTATTTTCCCGATACACCCCCACACGCAATCTCCAATCCTCACAAGACCTCCTTCTCTCCTCTCCTCTTATCACCTCTTCCCACAATCGCCTCCAAGATTTCTCCCGTGCATCCCCCAGACTCTGGAACTCGCTACCCCAACATATCAGACTCTCACCTACAGTGGAATCCTTCAAAAGAAACCTGAAAACCCACCTCTTCAGACAAGCCTACAACCAGTGACCCTGCTGCCTCTATAGCGCCATGACCAACTTCACCCGCACCTACTGTGTCCTTCTCCCATACCATGTAGATTGTAAGCCCTCACGGGCAGGGCACTCTCTCCTACTGTACCAGTTTGTAACTTGTCTTGTTTATGATTAATGCAATTGTCTGTATTATGTATGTATACCCCTTTTCATATGTACAGCGCTATGGAATGAATGGCGCTTTAATAATAAATAATAATATAAGACGCACCCTCACCAAAGTTGGAAGAAAGGACTGGGGGGGGTAATTCACATTGGGCTCTGATCGGAGCCATGTCCTATTATTGTCCGCATTACAGACAAGGATAGTACTGTTTGATTAACCACCTCCGGACCGCTGTACGCAGATTCGCGTTCCGGAGGTGGCAGCCCTGCGCTCAGCGACGCATATACGCGTCATCTCGCGTGAGCCGGGATTTCCTGTGAACGCGCGCACACAGGCGCGCGCGCTCACAGGAACGGAAGGTAAGAGAGTTGATCTCCAGCCTGCCAGCGGCGATCGTTCGCTGGCAGGCTGGAGATGTGTTTTTTTTAACCCCTAACAGGTATATTAGACGCTGTTTTGATAACAGCGTCTAATATACCTGCTACCTGGTCCTCTGGTGGTCCCCTTTGTTTGGATCGACCACCAGAGGACACAGGTAGCTCAGTAAAGTCCCACCAAGCACCACTACACTACACTACACCCCCCCCCCCCGTCACTTATTAACCCCTTATTAGCCCCTGATCACCCCTGATCACCCCATATAGACTCCCTGATCACCCCCCTGTCATTGATTACACCCCTGTCATTGATCAACCCCCTGTAAAGCTCCATTCAGATGTCCGCATGATTTTTACGGATGCACTGATAGATGGATCGGATCCGCAAAACGCATCCGGACGTCTGAATGAAGCCTTACAGGGGCATGATCAATGACTGTGGTTATCACCCCATATAGACTCCCTGATCACCCCCCTGTCAAGCTCCATTCAGATGTCCGCATGATTTTTACGGATCCACTGATAGATGGATCGGATCCGCAAAACGCATCCGGACGTCTGAATGAAGCCTTACAGGGGCGTGATCAATGACTGTGGTTATCACCCCATATAGACTCCCTGATCACACCCCTGTCATTGATCAACCCCCTGTAAAGCTCCATTCAGATGTCCGCATGATTTTTATGGATGCACTGATAGATGGATCGGATCCGCAAAACGCATCCGGACGTCTGAATGAAGCCTTACAGGGGCATGATCAATGACTGTGGTTATCACCCCATATAGACTCCCTGATCACCCCCCTGTCATTGATTACCCCCCTGTCATTGATCAACCCCCTGTAAAGCTCCATTCAGATGTCCGCATGATTTTTACGGATCCACTGATAGATGGATCGGATCCGCAAAACGCATCCGGACGTCTGAATGAAGCCTTACAGGGGCGTGATCAATGACTGTGGTTATCACCCCATATAGACTCCCTGATCACCCCCCTGTCATTGATTACACCCCTGTCATTGATTACCCCCCTGTAAAGCTCCATTCAGATGTCCGCATGATTTTTACGGATGCACTGATAGATGGATCGGATCCGCAAAACGCATCCGGACGTCTGAATGAAGCCTTACAGGGGCATGATCAATGACTGTGGTTATCACCCCATATAGACTCCCTGATCACCCCCCTGTCATTGATTACACCCCTGTCATTGATTACCCCCCTGTAAAGCTCCATTCAGATGTCCGCATGATTTTTACGGATGCACTGATAGATGGATCGGATCCGCAAAACGCATACGGACGTCTGAATGAAGCCTTACACGGGCGTGATCAATGACTGTGGTTATCACCCCATATAAACTCCCTGATCACCCCCCTGTCATTGATCACCCCCCCTGTCATTGATCACCCCCCTGTCATTGATCACCCTCTGTAAGGCTCCATTCAGACATTTTTTTGGCCCAAGTTAGCGGAATTTTTTTTTTTCTTACAAAGTCTCATATTCCACTAACTGTCAAAAAAATAAAATCTCACATGAACTCACCATACCCCTCACGGAATCCAAATGCGTAAAATTTTTTAGACATTTATATTCCAGACTTCTTCTCACTCTTTAGGGCCCCTAGAATGCCAGGGCAGTATAAATACCCCACATGTGACCCCATTTCGGAAAGAAGACACCCCAGGTATTCCGTGAGGGGCATATTGAGTCCATGAAAGATTGAAATTTTTGTCCCAAGTTAGCGGAACGGGAGACTTTGTGAGAAAAAAAATAAAAAATATCAATTTCCGCTAACTTGTGCCCAAAAAAAAAAATTTCTATGAACTCGCCATGCCCCTCATTGAATACCTTGGGGTGTCTTCTTTCCAAAATGGGGTCACATGTGGGGTATTTATACTGCCCTGGCATTCTAGGGGCCCCAAAGCGTGAGAAGAAGTCTGGTATCCAAATGTCTAAAAATGCATACGGACGTAATATCAAATATCTTGGTCAAATGCCAACTTTGTATAAAAAAATGGGAAAAGTTGTCTTTTGCCAAGATATTTCTCTCACCCAGCATGGGTATATGTAAAATGACACCCCAAAACACATTCCCCAACGTCTCCTGAATACGGAGATACCAGATGTGTGACACTTTTTTGCAGCCTAGGTGGGCAAAGGGGCCCACATTCCAAAGAGCACCTTTAGGATTTCACAGGTCATTTACCTACTTACCACACATTAGGGCCCCTGGAAAATGCCAGGGCAGTATAACTACCCCACAAGTGACCCCATTTTGGAAAGAAGACACCCCAAGGTATTCCGTGAGGGGCATGGCGAGTTCCTAGAATTTTTTATTTTTTGTCACAAGTTAGTGGAAAATGATGATTTTTTTTTTTTTCATACAAAGTCTCATATTCCACTAACTTGTGACAAAAAATAAAAACTTCCATGAACTCACTATGCCCATCAGCGAATACCTTGGGGTCTCTTCTTTCCAAAATGGGGTCACTTATGGGGTAGTTATACTGCCCTGGCATTCTAGGGGCCCAAATGTGTGGTAAGGAGTTTGAAATCAAATTCTGTAAAAAATGACGAGTGAAATCCGAAAGGTGCTCTTTGGAATATGGGCCCCTTTGCCCACCTAGGCTGCAAAAAAGTGTCACACATCTGGTATCTCCGTATTCAGTAGAAGTTGGGGAATGTGTTTTGGGGTGTCATTTTACATATACCCATGCTGGGTGAGAGAAATATCTTGGCAAAAGACAACTTTTCCCATTTTTTTATACAAAGTTGGCATTTGACCAAGATATTTATCTCACCCAGCATGGGTATATGTAAAATGACACCTCAAAACACATTCCCCAACTTCTCCCGAGTACGGAGATACCAGATGTGTGACACTTTTTTGCAGCCTAGGTGGGCAAAGGGGCCCACATTCCAAAGAGCACCTTTCGGATTTCACTCGTCATTTTTTACAGAATTTGATTTCAAACTCCTTACCACACATTTGGGCCCCTAGAATGCCAGGGCAGTATAACTACCCCACAAGTGACCCCATTTTGGAAAGAAGAGACCCCAAGGTATTCGCTGATGGGCATAGTGAGTTCATGGAAGTTTTTATTTTTTGTCACAAGTTAGTGGAATATGAGACTTTGTATGAAAAAAAAAAAAAAAAAAAAAAAAAAAAAATCATCATTTTCCACTAACTTGTGACAAAAAATAAAAAATTCTAGGAACTCGCCATGCCCCTCACGGAATACCTTGGGGTGTCTTCTTTCCAAAATGGGGTCACTTGTGGGGTAGTTATACTGCCCTGGCATTCTAGGGGCCCAAATGTGTGGTAAGGAGTTTGAAATCAAATTCTGTAAAAATTGACCTGTGAAATCCGAAAGGTGCTCTTTGGAATATGGGCCCCTTTGCCCACCTAGGCTGCAAAAAAGTGTCACACATCTGGTATCTCCGTACTCAGGAGAAGGTGGGGAATGTGTTTTGGGGTGTCTTTTTACATATACCCATGCTGGGTGAGATAAATATCTTGGTCAAATGCCAACTTTGTATAAAAAAATGGGAAAAGTTGTCTTTTGCCAAGATATTTCTCTCACCCAGCATGGGTATATGTAAAATGACACCCCAAAACACATTCCCCACCTTCTCCTGAGTACGGCAATACCAGATGTGTGACACTTTTTTGCAGCCTAGGTGGGCAAAGGGGCCCATATTCCAAAGAGCACCTTTCGGATTTCACAGGTCATTTTTTTACAGAATTTGATTTCAAACTCCTTACCACACATTTGGGCCCCTAGAATGCCAGGGCAGTATAACTACCCCACAAGTGACCCCATTTTGGAAAGAAGAGACCCCAAGGTATTTCGTGATGGGCATAGTGAGTTCATGGAAGTTTTTATTTTTTGTCACAAGTTAGTGGAATATGAGACTTTGTAAGAAAAAAAAAAGAAAAAAAAAAAATCATTTTCCGCTAACTTGTGACAAAAAATAAAAAGTTCTATGAACTCACTATGCCCATCAGCGAATACCTTAGGGTGTGTACTTTCCGAAATGGTGTCATTTGTGGGGTGTTTGTACTGTCTGGCCATTGTAGAACCTCAGGAAACATGACGGGTGCTCAGAAAGTCAGAGCTGCTTCAAAAAGCGGAAATTCACATTTTTGTACCATAGTTTGTAAACGCTATAACTTTTACCCAAACCATTTTTTTTTACCCAAACATTTTTTTTTTATCAAAGACATGTAGAACAATAAATTTAGAGCAAAATTTATATATGGATGTCGTTTTTTTTGCAAAATTTTACAACTGAAAGTGAAAAATGTCATTTTTTTGCAAAAAAATCGTTAAATTTCGATTAATAACAAAAAAAGTAAAAATGTCAGCAGCAATGAAATACCACCAAATGAAAGCTCTATTAGTGAGAAGAAAAGGAGGTAAAATTCATTTGGGTGGTAAGTTGCATGACCGAGCAATAAACGGTGAAAGTAGTGTAGGTCAGAAGTGTAAAAAGTGGCCTGGTCTTTCAGGGTGTTTAAGCACTGGGGGCTGAGGTGGTTAAGGGCCAGCTGTTCGGTTACGCAAAATACGGAATGCACACGGATGTTATCCGTATTATTTTTTGCGGACCGCAAAATACATACAGTCGTGTGCATGAGGCCTAACAGTGGGGATCTGATTAAGGCTCTGCGGTGAGGTCTGATGAAAAATATTTTTTTCTTATTTTCCTCCTCTAAAACCTAGGTACGTCTTATAGGGCGAAAAATACGGCAACTCTTGTTTAGAAATGCTACTCCAGATTTTCTACTCCATCCCTCTGTACTGGAGGGAGTTTGTATTTTTTTGTCACTTTAAAAAGTCCCAGTGATCTAGAGTGAGACTATATCAGTGATGGTGAACCTTTTAGAGACAGAGTGCCCAAAACTGCAACCAAATACCCACTTATTTATCGCAAAGTGCCGACACGGCAATTTAACCTAAATACCAATATAATATATCTTTCATGTTCTTTATCATTTATCTATAATAGATTAATAGCCTACATTTAATGCGCTGCCTGTGCTGTTTATAGTGTGTCCTGGGGATGATGAATGGCAGGAAAAGTCTAAAGTATATTGCTATGCCATAGACTTTTTCCAGGGCGTGGGTGCCCACATAGAGGGTTCTGAGTGCCGCCTCTGGCACCCGTGCCATAGGTTCGCCATCACTGGACTATATTAACACATAACCACACCCACTTGAAAACTGGAGCAAGAAGTGTAAAAATGCAAAAAGGTAAAAATTTTTCCTTAGGGCTCAATCAGACGGCCGAATGCTGTCTGCAAAAATGCGGATCCATTTTTTTGGGGATCAGATGCAGACTTCTATGGGGCCCTTTTCTTCCATTCTATGGCTCCGCAAAACAAATAAAACATGTCCTATACTTGTCAGTGAAAATCAGGATGTGACCCTATTAAAGTCTATGGGTCAGCAAAAATGCGGTATGCAATCCGCTTTTTGGCGGACAGCATACGGGCGTCTGAATGAGCCCTTAGGCAAACCCAAAAAGATCACCACTTCACTTAAGATAAGATTCACACGCAGATAAAGTAATACTTCACCGATAACTGAAAGTAACAAAATGTTAAAACGCAACGACTTTCTTCGTATGCACTAAAACCCAAAACAAAAATAAAAAATAAAAATAAAATGTGTAATGCACTGTCTTTATTTTGTGACTTTTTAAAGCCAGAATTCCGGAGTGCTGGGCATGATAAATTTTCCCCTTGAAAAACTTCATTTTATTAAACAGTTATTTAAACTTTATTCAGTATTTATCACGATCTGGTCTCCCCCCCCCCCCCCCCACCACCACCCCACATTTTCTAACTGGCTTGACCTTCAGCACATTAAACTCAGCAGAGCTGGGAGGGTTGCCTAACTGCCGGAGTCAGATGTGACATCAGAAGATTTCATAATGCAGCCAGTGCACGGACGGCTTCTCCAACAAAGGCTTTCTACATCGGGACATGTGGATCCCATTGCTTTCATGTATTAAGCACAGCACCAGGGTAACTTCACAGACATTCTTCACATGGTCTTCCTGCTGTAACACAAGTGATGTGTGCTTAAACCACTAATGGTAGAGAACAATCCAGCTACTCCAGTGTTACCGTGGGGGACTATGCTGCCTAGTGGAAAATTTTAAGGACTTCAAAGGCATTTCTGCGATATTCATACTCAGAACGCTATATTTTTCATAGTTCTGCATCCTTGTTCCAGCCACTTGAAAGAAATACAGCACTTTAGAGCACGAACATCTCACAGAGCAATGTAAGCATGACATAGGCTGCGGCCCATGCACACGCCGAGGCCCCTTGAAATGGCTGATTGGCAGTGGTGCAAAGAGTTGGACCCTCACCATCGAAGGTGACGGCCTGTCCTGAGGAAAGGCTATTAAATATTACAAATCTGGGTGAGCCCTTTAAATGAACACTAAACCTAGAAATGAACATCAAAAGTGACAAAGAAATCTAGTTGAGACAAAAAAAGAAGGAGGCAAAGGAGGATATGTAGGGCTTGGATATTTTTTGCGGTGTAGTCCCATTATAGACATCAATTTACAGTTCCTCCTCCTTGCTATTAAAGGGGTTGTACAGACTCAGAGCTGAACCAGGACATATCCCCGTTTTCACCCAGGCAGGCGCTCTGATGCTCTCCTTTGCCCTGTGCTGGATCGCACAGGGCAAAGGCTTTTTGTTTACATTTGGACACTGCTAGGCAGAGGCTTCCGCCTAGCAGTGTTCCCAGTAATGTCACCGCCTCTGATGGGCGGGCTTTAGCGGTGCCCTAGCTGTTTTACAGGCTAGGGCAGCACTAAAGCCCGCCCATTAGTGTCGGTGATGCCACGGGGCTCACTGCTAGGCGGAAGCCTCCACATAGCTTACCCATTGAGAGCACAGTAAGTCACTGGATCTACAGAAAAAGCCCTTTCCCTACGCGATTCAGTGCAAGGCAAAGAAGAGCATCGGAGCATGAAATGCTCCGATAATCATGTCAGAGGGGCCGAGTCGGGGAAGATGGGGGATATATATAGCCCCTTTAAAATGCATATAAAATTATTATTATTATTTTTAATTCTGCATTGCATTATCTTAAAGATAGCATGCCATTCCAGACAATGCTACATATGTCATATCCTTATGATCATTCTTACAAATATTGATTAGGAGCAAGAAATCCATCTATAGATTGTGGATGTGTGGCCTATGTCTTTTTTTTCTTCTATAATAGTGATGTTGAGGTTATGATACAGCCATTGTGGCCACATCAAGGAACTTCTGCTGTGGCTTTGGTGGGAAAATTGAATCCCAAGCCCCGGCCTGCAGGTACTGTTAGCAGAACGCAGCAGCCCTCTACAGGAGAGCACAATGAGGAGAGATATACACATGCATGCCCGGCTGAGCAGTCACCTTACCTTGTATTGAAGAGCGCTGCCTTTACTGCTATAGAAATGGTGTCAAACAGGTTTCCTCCACACTCCAACAGCTGGAAGAAAAGACTATGCTATCAGTACAAGTCCTGACCATGGTTGACGGCATCTTAAACATACTTTTCATGCCTCATGTACAGCATGCAACATAGGGGTCGGTATACGATAAATTGCGCTGAGAAGCGATGTAAATTATGCTGAGAAGTAGGGGTGGGTGATGTGGCCTAAAATCTATTTTGCGATATTATTTTAAGCATGTGCGATATGCGATAAATATCGCGATATATTGTTTTCTATATTTGGGGGGGGGGGGTGTTTAAACTTTTTTATTTAATAACTATTAGCCTCCTTAAGGGCTAGAAACCTTGTCATATTCACCCTAATAGAGCTCTATTAGGGTGAATAGGACTTTACACTCTCCCTGCTGCCCTGTGCACACAACAGCAGGGAGCTGACCATGGCAGCCAGCCTCTCATATGCCCCCCAGCCTCAGATCCGCCCCCAGCCTCTCATGTGCCCCCCAGCCTCTCCCTCTTATCAGCCCCCTCTGGTAACTCAAACCCACCCCCCCTCCCTCCCCAGTATTAATCATTGGTGGCAGTGGCCACAGGGTCCCCCTCCTCCCCCCATCATTGGTGGCATTGGGCAGTTCCGATCGGAGTCCCAGAAGTATAATGCTGGGGCTCCGATCGGTTACCATGGCAGCCAGGAGTCACGCTACTGAAGTCCTGGCTGCCATGGTATGTTAGTGAGCAGCAATATACTCACGTGCATTAGCAATGCGCCGCACAGACAGAAGAAGGAGCGATCGGCGGCCACGGCGCATGTGAGTATAATGCTGCTCACTAACATACCATGGCAGCCAGGTATTTGGTAGCGTCCTGGCTGCCATGGTAACCGATCGGAGCCCCAGCATTACACTGCTGGGACTCCGATCGGAACTGCCCACTGCCACCAATGCAGAGACTGAAGAACATTCATGGCACCCGACCTCTGACAGGACGCTGTGATCCGCGCGATTAACCCCTCAACTGAGGGGTTAATTGCGGCGGATTGCAGCATGCAGTCATAGGGGCAGGGATATGGCCGGCACATTCATTGGTGGCGCAGTGGCCACAGTCCCTCCCCTCCTCCTCCTACTCTGTTCTTATCGGTGGTCAGCGGCAGCCGCGCACAGTGGGGAGGGAGGGACTCCCTCCTTCTCCACTGTGCCGGCTCAGGAGAACATGGTGCGCGCCGAGAGCGCGATCATATCGCGTCCGGCGATATAGGCAATATGCACAAAATCCATATCGTGGCACAAATTTATATCGCATATCGCCTACCCCTACTGAGAAGCAGTTATTAGATAAAAGCATAGTATTGAGGATGTGCAATCCAGATTCACTCTTATATTTTACATGTTTTGTAGAATCTATGCTTTTTCCCCCCTCTGGTATCAGCACTCCTCCCCAATCGGCCCAGGTGTTTTTTTTATTAGCAGGAGTCTGCATTAGGCTACATGCAAACAAACGTATTTTGTTTCTGTGTCCGTTCCGTTTTTTTTTATGCGGATAAGATGCGGACCCATTAATTTCAATGGGTCAGCAAAAAATGCCAACAGCATCACTATGTCCGTTCCATAGCCCCGCAAAAAAAAAAAAAATAGAACATGTCCTATTCTTGTCCGTTTTGGATCCGCAAAAAAAATACAAAAAAAACGGATGACATACGGACGTCATCCATTTTTTTTGGGCGGACCGCAAAATATACGGTCGTGTGCATGTAGCCTAAGGGTGTATACATTCCTACCTCCTCTCAGTTGGAGTTCCTGAGAGTATGTGATAAGGTGAGTTCCACACCTGTTCACATGGTGCAGTACTGCACGGTGGCCATTGTTGCTGTGCTGGCGAGTTGGTGGGGCCCAGTGCCAGGGTGGCTTGGCCAGAAAGCAGAAGTGCTGTTTGAATGCTGGGTCCCGGTGCCTGCTGCGCCAAATTTTGAGTAGGTTCCCATTCAAAGAGGCAACCTTGTCGAGATGAGTGGGCCTACGCTTTTTTATCAAATTGTATACCAATGCCTCATGTACAATATGCAGCATAGGGGTATGTATACGATAAATTGCGCTGAGGAGCGATGTTATGCTGAGAAGCAGTCATTAGATAAAAGCATAGTATTGAGGATGTGCGATCCAGATTCACTCTTATATTTTACATACTTTTCATGAAAACAACATTGTAGAATAAAATGGTTGTCAGGACCGAGATGAGGAATGACATCACCACTACCGCGCCAGTCACCGATGTGCACAATGAACAATTAGTCTGGCGGTAATTAGCAACGTTAACGGTCTTGTAATTGCCAAGCGCTTAAATCAAGCCTTTTATGAGAGAACAAAAGATGCAATTTACAAGAACTTTAATTACTGGAAATTAGATGTTTTCTAAGGGATAAAAGGCATCAGATGCAAGAGGAAGAATAAAAGGGGAAATCTGCTTATGGTATTGTCTTATTTACATGACACAGAAAATACACACTTCAAAGTATCAGCTCTGGTCCTCTCTCTGTATGGAGTCTTACAATGGAACACTACTTTTCTGAAGATTTACATTAAAAAAAGACAAGACATTCTGCTAGGTTTGGTTTCACATCTACAGCAATATTAAAAAGTCACTGAAAAGCTGGTCTTTGGCAACACAAAATGCAGAGAAGAGGGAAGTAGGGATATGAAGCTGCATTTTCCTATTTTCTTGTAAACCCAATTTTCAATTTGTGTGTTTCCAGGTAGAACAAGAGAGTAATGGAGCAATGTGGAGTCCTAAGAAATGATACTCCAGAATTAATATACTGGAGGAATACAGGTACTTTCTAAATGTTTAGTGGCCATCCTGCAATCATTAAATGACAAGTAAACAGCTCACAGCAAACGCTAAAGACCAAGAGACATCCACACATAAATGAATGAACCTCAGTTTTCACTCACCAGCACATCCACATAAAGGACCCAGCAGTGCTCGCCGGGCAGAATGCAGAGCGACTCCAGGTCAATGCTGCTCTGGTTATCAAATATTTTATAAAGCATGTGGGCGATCTCCGTGCCAAGCTCTTCTCCTCCACGTCCTTCAAACTCTGGAGTGGCATTAGCAGAACTGGGAGATAAAGAAAACACGTCAAATGTTCTTTTGAGACTGAAAATAGTTAGGCACAAATTACAAGGGTATTCTCATCTGCATATCGCTAGAATGTGCTAACACATGATTGGTGTGGGCTTGACCACTGGTACCCCCACCGTTCCGGAGAAAGAAGAGGCCACATCCCTAATTTAGTGCTGCATCCCCTTCACTGATTTTACCTGCACACCAGCGCCAGGCCACCCGCCGTGCAGGGGAACGTCAGTCAATGGGGCCGACTGCAGTTTCTTGGATTAATAGATAACCAAAGAAAAGTATGTATGTGTAATAGATATATATATATATATATATATATATATACATACATATTTTTGTTTTAACTGGTTCTCTATCCTCAGACACAGAACTGCAGGTTATGAAGCTTTTAGAATTAAAGCAACCCTGTGGTTCAAAGGGGGGAAAAAATAAAATAAAAATCACATTAAGGCCTCATGCACACTATCGGCGTGGCTGCTGAAGACAGATCCAGACCCATTTAACTTGATCCGTCTGCACCGCGAAAAAAATCAAATAGAACATGCGCCTCAAAACAACCCCTACACATGTTTCACGTTGTGCTTCCTCAGGGGGTGAGCTCTACCCCCTGAGGAAGCACAATGTGAAACACATGTTGTGGTTGTTTTGAGGCGCCATGCTGGGTTTGTATTACTTGTGTGCGCAGTTTTGTATATAAATTTGGATGTATGTCCTGCTTTACTTGATTATATCTTGCTGCTGTTATTGTGTATTTGGTGCCTCATCTGTGGTGTGTCTCAATACCTTATATTCGTTTTTTAATCGCTCATCATAATAAAGTATCTTAATGTTTACAATTATATATGTAGAGTGCATTCTTTATTGGTGTTGCTAGTTTAGTTTATGCATCTGCACTGTTTCCAATGGGCCCTATGTTTATGGGCGTTCATCCGTGATAAGGTGTGCCCGCGGCCGGTGTCCATATATTGCGGACCCGCAGTTTGCGTGCCGCAATACAGGCAACGACTGTGCGCATGAGCCCTATCTGGAGAAAGAACAGAACACTTTCCTGGTGACCTCCTTTTCATCTTTTTACCTGCTGATCCACAATTCCCAGGCTTCTATTCTGCCATCATGGGCGGATTGGCAACGTACCCAACGGGAAAAGTCCTGGTGGGCTGATTGCCTTTTACTATGCAGTGGCATGTTGGACCACCCTTTCTGCCATACCCTCACATGACTGCAGGCCGCCAGTGGCCGCGAAGTGTACTCATTCATTCAGGGGAAACATGTCAGCAGTCACCCCAGCCCCACAAGATGAAGAAAGGCGAGTGGGGCACCTTGGGCATTAAGAAGAAAGCTAACGAAGGTGAGAAGACCCTATAAAGGGATGAGAGAGTCAGACCATTCTGTTCAGACTACAGGCAGGAAAGAAACGCAGACACAACTGTAATTAGTTGGGGCAGACAAGATATAGTACAAGGATTGAAGAGTTTTGTTACAGGAAAGTGTTGGGGTACTTTCACACTAGCGTTTCTACTTGCCAGTATTGAGATCCGTCGTAAGGTCTCAATACCGGACAAAAAATGCTTCAGTTTTGTCCCCATTCATTGTCAAAGGAGAGAAAACGTAACTGAACAGAATGGAATTGTCACGACTGTGACTGATCCAGACAGGTCTGGGAGGAGAAGGTCGCAGCGACTTGCTACTCGCGATAGCTTGTGAGTTTGCTCCGTGGTTCAGGGTATGTCATCTGGGTTTTGCCTTGTGAACCTTTTTGTCCTGACTGGGAGTTTGTAGGCATCCTTCTCAGGTGAGTCCTGTCTGCCACTCCCAGCTACTATATTAGTTTCCCTTTCACTTGCAGTCATTGCCAGATATAGTCCTTATTTCCAGTGCTACTCTGACCTTGGAAGGAGATCGTTTGATGGTGTTGCTGTGGAGCTCTTGTCCGGCGTGGACTGTCGTGTTTGGGATCGCCTTCTCTGCTCGTGACTGGATAAGTCTATCTCTGCTGTTGTTTGTTTGTTGCTGTCTTCCCCTGTTGTTTTCCTAGACGTGAGTGATGGCGACTAGCGCTCCCATCGGCCTTTCCCCAGTCCAGTCTTGTTAGGGCGACTGAGGGTTTAGGCATACTGCTCGCCGCACGGGTTCACACCCCGTCTAGGGTATCAGGGCAGACAGGTGCCAGCTTAGGGTTAGTCAGGGGTGGCCATTCTATTTCCCATCCGTAGATAAGGGTCCCCCTTCCCCTCTGTCTGGTGCGACACGACTGCTGCTGGGATAGCGGTCGTGACAGGAATGCTCCAAAATGCATTCCGTTCCGTTTGGTTGCGTTCCTATACCGGAGAGCAAACTACAGCATGCTGCGGTTTTCTTTCCGTCATGGGATGCAGAGCAAGACGGATCCAGCATGACCCACAATGCAAGTCAATGGGGATGGATAAGTTTTCTCTGACACTAGTAAACTCATCCGTCCTCCGATGACTTTCAATGGAGTTCATGACGGATCTGTCTTGGCAATGTTAAAGATAATAGAACTGGATCCGTTCATAATGGATGGAGATGGTTGTATTATCTGTAATGGAAGCGTTTTTGCTGAACCCTGCCAGATCCAGTAAAAACGCTAGTGTGAAAGTAGCCTAAACTGGCGGACTGCTTTCTACTGGGGTCAGACCAAAACTAGTAAGGCATGGACTACTGTGGGACCTGAGAGGATTGGTTTAATGGGACTGTGTAGTGTGGGACCAGGCATGACCTGGAATCTTCAGTACTGACAACATGGGGCCATTTGTATGTTTTTTTTTCAGGGCCACTTTGAGTTACTAATCTGCCCCCCCGGCCCTGACAAGCAGTGTTTTTGGCTACTGATGCGGCCATTTTAGATGGCAGAAGAGGAGCCCAGGAATCATGGATCCTCAGCTGAAAAGATAAAATGGAGGTCACCGGGTAAGTGTTCTGTTCGTTCCCCAGTTAGGCCTCATGCACACGGCCGTATTGCGGCCCGCAAACAGCGGGTCCGCAATATGCGGGCACCGGCCATGTGCTTCCTGCATCACAGATGCGGACAAACTTGAATGGTTCCATAATCCAGAGCTGCGGTGCAGAACAGAGGCACGGAACCCTACGGAAGCACTATGGAGTGCTTCCATGGCGTTTCTGTCTGTGTCTCCTGACCGAAAAAAAGTAGAACATGTTCTATTTTTTTGCGGTGCGGACGGATCACGTACCCATTCAAATTGAATGGGTTGGGATTTGTGCAATGGGTCTCGATACGTCCTTGCCACCGCACGGACGTTGCCTGTGCATTTGGGACCGCAATGTCCAAAGTACATTGCGGTCCCCAATGCACAGAAGGCATGAGGCCTTAATGTGAATGTTCTTCTTGAACTGGAGGGTGGCTTTAATAGACGCCAGATTAAAGGAATTTATCCAAGTGAATGGATATAGGGTAAGGAAGCAGAGTTTCTAAAACAGTCGAGGACATTTACTAATCTCTTTACCCCATTTTTGTTGCGTAAATAAGTAGCAAATCTTGTTGCGCACAATTTGTGCGGCAAAATCTGTGACTTTTCCCTGTTCATTCTACTTTTTTCAAAGCGGTGAGAAAAGGCGGTGTGGTCACAGAAGCTGGCCTGGCTCATTTATCATTTTCCAAAACTATAGTAATGGGCCATGTACTATGAGAAGTAATGAATGCCTCCTGTGGCCCCCCCCGTCATCTCAGCAAGTGAGATCAGACTGTTCCTCTCAGATGTGAAGATTATGGGTATACGATCCTCATTTATAGCTTTTCCATGCAGTGAACCTTGTTAGGAGCATTCCTAGAGGTGGCAAATTCACTACAGGTGTACACTGGACCAAAGCAGTGGTTGTAGTTAACTGTTTGAAGTCCAATATTTTTTACTTTTTGTATTATAGAAAAATTCTAAGGGGCACATTTATTAAGACTGGTGTTTTAGACACCAGTCTTAATAAAGCCCTAAGCTGGCGGTGGTTCCGCTGAAGTTAACTTTGGCGCATCCAGCGCCAGTTCTAAATGTAAGGCAGCTTCCAAGCAGTCTTACATTTAGACCTTCTACGCCTAAAACAGACATAGAAAATTATGAATGAGACGGGCCTGCCAGCCCGTCCCCTTGCCCGCAATTTTAGAATTGGCGTGAGCAGGGCGAAGTCGCAGATACCGGCTAACCGTTGCGCCACCATCTGCGCTTGAAATACTTCAAATATTTCAGCTTAGTAAATAATCCCCCAAATTTTCAGTTTGGTAAAAATTATTTGCTGCCATCTTAAACCATTGGCACCTGAGAAAAGTCACTAAATTGTTCCTGTCACCTCTACTGACGTGTGGTTTAGCAACTACTTGCCCATGTAATAATGCTGGAGCATGTTTTCAAATAACTAATTTGTGTAATTCTTCTATTATTCCTACTAGAAATTCAACTAGAAAGGAATTTCCAACAATCTGCAATAAAGGTCCATCTGGGTGTTACCAGTTTGGGGATGCGTGCCTGCACAGTCCGAAACTATCCAATCTGTGCTGCCCCCCAAACTGGTAACACCCAGGGGTACGGCAATTCACTCATTAACTTCTAATAGGACACAACAAATATATAAGAATTGATGACACACAATGAAGAATGCAAGTAGTTATTAAAACAGACATGTCAGGAGAGGTGACAGGTCCTCTTTAAGGAATTAAAGCTGTACAGACACATGTGCTACAGCTGGTTGCTACTACTTTGTGTGAATTGGTCAGTCAGGTGATGCAGTGAGAATCCACGTTCTCTGCAGCTCAACAGCATACAGAGGACAAGACCAGGGGCATAGGGATTATTTACTGTATCATCTGCTCAATCCATTCAGAATAGGCAAAAAAGACATAGTAGTTAATAGAGTTGGATAATCTGTTCTCGCCTCTCCTGTCTTTATACTATAAATAGTGATAAGCAGAGTGTTCTAGTGCTGATAATCAGTTCTCACCTCTCCTGTGTTCTCGCCTTCCCTTATACTATAGACCAGGGGTACTCAACTGGCGGACCGCGGTCCAAATACGGACCGTGGCCGCCAGTTGTCCGGACCCCGGCCATCCTTAAGAGCGCTGCTCCTCTCCTGCACACTGTGCCGTGCAGGAGGAGGAGCTTACCGGCGCACTTCCACCTGTCCCACAGCGCAGTGAGACAGGGCTTCCTCCACATGTAGCGCTCCTCCTCCTGCACACTCTGGCAGCTCTGCTCAATACAGCGGCGGGCACAGGAGCTGATAGTTCTCAGCAGCGCAGGAGGAGTCTCTCCCTCCCCCCTGTGCTGCTGCTGCCCCCGCCGCTGCCAATAAGAAGAGGCAGGAGGAGGAGGGGAGGGGCTGTGGACACTGCGCCACCAATGAAGAAAACTGACCTGTATTACAAATACAGGAGGCGGGTGCCGGAATCAAATAGCCGGCACCCGACCTTTGTGACAGGGAGCTGCGATCAGCTGCAGTTGAGTTAACCCTTCAGGTGCGGTACCTGAGGGGTTAATTGTAGCTGATCGCAGCCCCCTGTCACAAAGGTCGGGTGCTGGCTATTTGATTCCGGCACCCGCCTCCTGTATTTGTATAAGAAACGTTGGTGGCACAGTGCGCCCCCCCCCCTAGTATAAGAAACATTGGTGGCGCAGTGCGCCCCCCCCTTCCCCATTATAATAAACATTGGTGGCTCAGTGGGAAGTGCCAATGAGGGTTAAAAATAATAAAAGAAAATTAACTCACCTCCTCCAGTTCATCGCGTAACTGCCGGTCTCCAGTTCTTACTTCTTTCTTCAGGACCTGTGGTGACGTCACTGAGCTCATCACATGGCCTATTACCATGGTGATGGATCATGTGATGAGCTCAGTGATGTCACCACAGGTCCTGAAGAGAGAAGTAAGAACTGGAGACCGGCAGTTACGCGATCAACTGGAGGAGGTGAGTAAATTATTTTTTAACCCTCATTGGCACTGCCCACTGCACCACCAATGTTTATTATACTGGGGTGATGGGGGGGGGCGCACTGCGCCACCAATGTTTATTATTTTGAGGGGGGGCGCACTGCGCCACCAATGTTTATTATATTGGGGGGCACACTGCGCCACCAATGTTTATTATATTGGGGGGCACACTGCGCCACCAATGTTTATTATACTGGGGTGATGGGGGGGCACACTGCGCCACCAATGTTTATTATACTGGGGTGATGGGGGGGCACACTGCGCCACCAATGTTTATTATACTGGGGTGATGGGGGGGCGCACTGCGCCACCAATGTTTATTGTGATGGGGGGGCACACTGCGCCACCAATGTTTATTATATTGGGGGGCACACTGCGCCACCAATGTTTATTATATTGGGGGGCACACTGCGCCACCAATGTTTATTATACTGGGGTGATGGGGGGGCACACTGCGCCACCAATGTTTATTATACTGGGGTGATGGGGGGGCACACTGCGCCACCAATGTTTATTATACTGGG
This sequence comes from Bufo bufo, assembly GCF_905171765.1. Taxonomy (NCBI): domain Eukaryota; kingdom Metazoa; phylum Chordata; class Amphibia; order Anura; family Bufonidae; genus Bufo; species Bufo bufo. The sequence goes on from NC_053393.1 coordinate 217,915,567, forward strand.
GTGATGGGGGGGCGCATGACATCTTTACTGTTGGCGTTCAGCTCGGACCTTCACCTGACTGCAGACCCTGGTATGTGGACCTTTAATAAAACTAGTTGAGTACCCCTGCTATAGACAGTGATAAGCAGGGCGTTCTAGTGCTGATAATCCGTTCTCACCTCTCCTGTGTTCTCACCTTCCCTTATACTATAGACAGTGATAAGCAGGGCGTTCTAGTGCTGATAATCCGTTCTCACCTCTCCTGTGTTCTCGCCTTCCCTTATACTATAGACAGTGATAAGCAGGGCGTTCTAGTGCTGATAATCCGTTCTCAACTCTGTGTTCTCACCTGCCCTTATACTATAAACAGTGATAAGCAGGGCGTTCTAGTGGTGATAGATAATCAGTTCTCACCTCTTCTGTCCCTTATACTATACACAGTGATGAGCAGAGTGTTCTAGTGCTGATAATCAGTTCTTACCTCTCCTGTGTTCTCGCCTGCCCTTATACTATAAACAGTGATAAGCAGGGCGTTCTAGTGGCGATAGATAATCAGTTCACACCTCTTCTGTGTTCTATCCTGTCCCTTATACAAGGTATCTTCAAGCTGCTCCAAGGCCTTAAGTTACAGGGCCTGAAACTGTGCTGCACATGCTTAGTAGTGAAGACCAGAGGAGGAAGTTCACTACTGGGCATGTCTGTAGTTGTCTCAGAACTGCTAGGCAGAAACAGGAAGACAGCATTAGGGTCCATTCACATGTCCGTACGAATGGGCATTTCTCTCACTGGGCTGGCCATGTGCGGTCTACAAAATGTGGAACGCACATGGCCGTTGTCCGTGTTTTGCGGATCCGCAATTTGCGGACCGCAAAACACTTGCAGACCTTAATGATATTGCCTGGGAATAAATAACTTTTCACAGGAGCTTGCAGCCTGCTATGGAAAGAATCATACTTACCTACTCCCTGTCGCTACGGTCCTGCGTGTCAACTCCTGTGTGTCCGTCTTTCGGTCTGTAGCTTGTTTCCTTTGTTCTTGGCATAGGAATGATCATCTGCTTTGCTGCAGCCAATACCTGGCTTTAGCAGTGCTCTGTTTCTCGTGGACACGTGACTGCTGAATCCAATCATTGGCTGCAGCAGAGCAGAGGATTATGCCCATGCCAGAGAAGCAGTAAACAAGCTGCAGACCAGAAGACAGACACATGGAAGTCAGTGTGTAGGACTGGAGCTGCCGACAGCAGGCAAGTATGAATGTTTCTATAGTGGAAGCAGACTGCAGGCTCCTGTGGAAAGTCATTTTTTCCCAGATAACCCTTTTATGGCAAGCATTGAATATAGCAGCTACCAGGTGGATAACTAGAATTCATAAGGCTCCATAGAAAAATAATCATCCACTGTAAGAAAGTAGAAACAGCAGCATAAATAGCAATAATTGAATGTATCTATAATAGCACAATATATATCAGAAACTACACATTATAGCAAAAAAAACACTATACTGGTATTCCTCAAAAAAGATACGATGTTCTTGCACGTTATTGGGCCCCCATTGCAAGTGCTATAGCTATACTTTTTAAATGCTTCTTATTCGCATTTAGACTTGCACATGATTCTCTGCTTTTCCAGGACATACATATAGAGCTTTTCTAAGTTTTTCTAAAGACAAATTCCAAAAAGTGTATAACAGTGTTGCCCAGTTATTAGATGCACAGTGCATTGCATATTTACTTCCAGGAATTTAGAAAATGTCAGAAATTGTATTTCAATAAATATAGATTAAAGGGGTTGTCCTGCCATTTATACGGATGACCTATTGTCAGGAAAGGTCCTCAATATCTGATACCGATCAGCTGTTCATTACACTGCCCTTGGTCTTGGAAGTCTCAGCGGTGCGGTGTAATGACAAGTCCTTGCTCCACTGCTTTCTCCCATTGAACGAAGAACGGATGTGTATGCAGGAGTCGGGAGAGATACCGTAGCCGTCAGCCGAAAAAGAGTTTGAGAGACAGCGGTGTACGGGCCCAACTAGGATCACACTGAAAGAGGGCACTCTACTATATAAGCAGTCCAATGTTATAAGGGTTTAAAGAATACAGAACACTAAAAACGTTTTATGGCCATATAGTCTACGTTATGTGATGTCAGTCGAATGCTACAGGACGGAGAAATGCGGCATCTTTGAAGATGCAGCTTGTTCAGTTTTCTCTTTATTATAGCCACGTCAACATTTAAAGGGTTATTTCAACTGGGAAAGGCACGTATCTCTCTAGATCTCCAAAGACTATAATGGAGAGTGCAAGACACCAGCACGGGCGACACTTCCCTGCTTTCTCTCCCTTTAGTGGCCAGGTTCCGGTATGGCATAGGTTAAGGATTACTATGGATATATACTCTACTAACATTTTTTTTATATCCCCACCGGGAGCCAATGATTTGTGGTCTAGTAAAGGATAGCAGTGCATCTTTTTAACATTAGAGGGCGATGTCGCACTGAACACAAAGTCATTCCTAATATGAAGAAAGTTGTCCTAGATTTAATCAGAACTGAACCTAACTGGTGGGCGGCAGTGTAGAAGAGATCCATGTCCCTACCTGCTGGATTTCCTCCAGCAGTTTTCGATACAGGTCATATTGTGCGCAGCTAAATACATAGTGCAAATGACTCAACGAAGCTAAGTTTACGAGGCAGCGGGGAAAACAGCATCGCCTACAACCAATGAGCCGCCTCCAGGAACCATAAAGCACATTATAGGCTAACTGACTAATAGTGTGATTTTAAATCAAAATTATTCACCAGAATTACAATGAAATGGTAACATCTAGATTATAAAGCTGGACCACACCATTGAGAACAGAGGATGTCCGGGTTCAGCTCTGAATACCCTTATTTTCACCCAGGCAGCCCCCTGATGTTAGCATCGGAGCATCTCATGCTCCGATGCGCTCCCTTGCCCTGCGCTAAATCGCGCAGGGCACGGGCTCTTTTGTTTTCAATAACACACTGCCGGGCGGAAACTTCCGCCCGGCAGTGTGTTCGGTGACGTCACCGGCTCTGATGGGCAGGCTTTAGCGCTGCCCTAGCCGTTTTACTGGCTAGGGCAGCGCTAGAATCCCGCCCATCAGTGCCGGTGACGTCACCGGGGTTCCTGGCAACCCCATGGAGAGCCATTCAGCGCAGGGCAAAGGAGAGCTTTGGAGCATGAACTGCTCCGATGCTCCTGTCAGGGGGGCTGCCGGGGTGAAAATGGAGGTATGTCTGGGTTCAGTTCTGAACCCGGACTACCCCTTTAATGTTCTGTCCGGATATCTCATGTATCTATTCGTTACATCAGCACATTAGAGGTTGTGAAACTACAAGATCTATTGATATTCACTTAAGGGGTCGTTCACACAACCGTGCCTTTTTTTGCGGTCCGCAAATTAAAAAAAAAAAAACAGGTGCCACCCGTGTGCCTTCCGCAATTTGCGGAACGGAACAGGAGTCCCATTATAGAAATGCCTATTCTTGTCCGCAAAACGAACAAGAATAGGACATATCATTTTTGCGGGGCCACGGAACGGAGCAATGGATGCATGCTGTCCGCATCTTTTGCAGACCCTTTTAAATGAATGGTTCCATATACGGAACGCAGAAAACGGCCCGTATACGGAACGCAAAATACGTTCATGTGAACGAGCCTTAACTGTAACATGACCAGAGCCTCAGACAGCGCCTGTGCTGTATACTGCTGAGGCCAGTGATAGGCTGCAGCAGTCATGTACTACATACCTTGATGTCCCTGCTGAAGTCTATACGAATAATGGAAGGAGGACTGGAGATGGGGCGCAGAGAACAGCATGCGAGAAACAGGCGAGTTTAGGGTTTAGATTTTATACATTTTACTGTCAGGGGGAAAAGTTTTAAATAACTCAGACAACCCTTTCCCTTTAAATGGATTATTTTTTTATTTAAACTACGCCTCAAATCTTGAGCTTGTTAATTCCAGCGAGCTGGCCGAACCACATCCGCAAATCATAAGGTCTATGATAAGATTGCTGTAGTTTACAAAACCATCTTAAAATGCAGTGAGCTGCAAACTACATAGCCTGTCGATGAGAAGCAATCGGAGGCTCTGTTCATTTTACCGTCCCAATGAATACGGAGCCATCTTGTAGCTTCACCGCCTCTGATATACCGGCTGCAGGATGCATGAGATGGCTGTGCGTGCAGGAGGCACATAGAGGCATGCTGACAGCGCCCTGGGCACACAGATTTGTTTTTATGGAGGGTCATGTGCTTCAGGTTTTTTTTGGGTGGTGCCTTCTTTTTTTTAAAATTTTTGTAAATGCGTTATATTTAATAGACATCGAAGGGAAAAAGCATGAAAAAATAAATGGCACACCCAAAGCATGCCAAGTTTTTAATAAAAAAAAAAAAAAAGCCACCGATTCAAAAGAACTAATTTACACGACTGTAGCTTTGGTCCACGTCCGACCCCTATTTTTGAGGATTGAACACGGATTCTGCAAAGAATGTGGACAGCACACGGATGTCATTCTTGTGATGCCCACATCCATAAATTATAGAACGTGTCCTATTCTTGTCTGTTTTGAGGACAGATATAGTAATTTCTACTGATGGGAGTGAGAAAAATGCAGAATGCACACGGACGGTATTCGTGGATACAGTCATGTCCATGAGGCCTAAAAGTCAGGAAAAAAAATTAAATCCCACGCTGTTTGTAGTGTATTTTGCTGTATATTTCCTTGTGGACTGCTGCAGCATTTAAAAGGGGTTATCTGATAGCTAAAATATCCCTCCCCCCATGCCAGGGCCCATTGTATGGATTATACTTACCCGCTCCCAGACACCTGCGTCGCTCCCAATCCCTGTACGGCCACCGGATCAGGACATCCGGCAATGGGGGAGGGAGAGCAGCCAATAGCAGGCTGCGACAGTGACCAGCCTCAAGGGGGGATATTTTAGATATCAGATAACCCCTTTAAAAAGGAAAAAATAAAAGCAGCATATTTTTTATATAAAAATCCTTCAATTTTAAAAGAAATGAATTCTGATTTCTTACTGTGGCAGTACAGTAAAATGTAGCTGTGCTTCTGAGGGACTGTCTATGTGGTCTGTATACGTCATCTAGCTTTGCGTATCCGCGAGGCAGATTCATTACTGACCAGTCTACGAAGAACTCCAGGCAGCCTTTCTTAGGGTGATCCAACTTCGGGGTTCCCATTTCTGCTTTCACTCCCACTAGGACATCGGTGTGGCCCTGAAACATGATGAAAGTGAATATATGAGGGCATGCACATTTACCATGCTGTATATAGGATTTATAGTATAATGCAGTATGCCCTGCTAGAAGATATATGGCAATAATCATCCTAGGTACCCAAGATCACGGAGCGTGAGCTATGACTTCGGAAAAGCCAGTCGGGTATAGACAAGGTCCACACGTGGCTCCATTGCCTCCCTGTATGGACCAAGGAGTTACGCATACATCAGTCCTTCCATTATGATCTGCTGACAAACATGGACCCAAGAACTTGATGTAGTAGTGTCTCATGAAACATGATCACAAGCGGGTGACGAGCTTGTTTTTTTTTACCCCTCTGGACTACATGTGCTGCTTTTAACCTCAAGCCACAAACTTGTTACATTTTTTCATCAACGGAGTGTTGTGATGGCCTGGTCTTTTGTGGGATCAACTGTAGTTTATATTGGTACCATTTTTGGAGTTTATACAACTTTTTGATCATTCTATAGTCCAATTTTTTGGGGGAGGTGACAGCAATTGTGCCATTGAGATTTTTTTTATAGCGTTCACTATAGAAGATACTGTAGATATTTAATGTGTTAATATTTTTCATTTTTAATATCTGTATTAAAAATATATTAAAAAATTTGTTCTAATTTTTTTTATGTTTTTATGGCACTTCTTATGGCCCTAATTGAAAAAAAATTTTTTTACAAATAAAATTCATTTCCAGCATAAGATTAGGTGTCATGAAGCTCTCCTCCCCTAGAAACACAGATTCCGTACAATTTTCACACGTGCAGATCCAGTAGTATTTGATACAACATCGGTCTCCACTTCGATCCCTCGGTAGTCCTCACACCCTCTGCCGTCTGTCCGCAGATCATCCTACAAAAGCAAATCACAGACACCATCATGTGCTGACAGCGTACACTAAAGACTAAACACACATTAAAGACACTGAATAATACTCAACGCAGATGTTAACTTTCAACCACCACATCAGTCTACAAATTCATCTAGGGCAGGCATGCTCAACCTGCGGCCCTCCAGCTGTTGCAAAAACTACAACTCCCAGCATGCCCGAACAGCTTACAGCTATCAGCGTACAGCAGGGCATGGTGGGAGTTGTAGTTTTACAACAGCTGGAGGGCTGCAGGTTAAGCATCCCTGATCTAGGGCGTTCTGTATGCTGTAGGGCCTGCACAGGGCACAGTACACTGTATTAGTTTAGTGCGTAATGACACCCATACCCACGCTCTCCAACATGATTTCAAAGAGGGGACTTATACACTTGTGCCCCCCCCCATATGAGAGAAGACTCTGTAAAGGGAAGATCCTACTCACCCCAACTCAGCATGACCAATTACATAGCTGCCAACTGTCCCAAATTAGCAGGGACAGTCCTGGCCAATATGGGCGAGGCCAGGGCAAACCCCTGACCATAAGTAGGCGGTCCTGGTAGGTTAGCCGTTTTCAGGGCAGGGCTTAGATGTAAAAACCCAAAAATATTGTTAAATAAACAATTATTAGTGGTCAAACACCCACTTATACTGGTGCGATATTTATGGAACCGCGCTGCTTCACATTTGAAGAACTTTATCCTTTGGTGCAATCATCCACATTATCAGACACGGGACATCAATACTTCCGTAATGATGTCCGGTGTCTGATAATGTGGATGATTGCACCAAAGGATAAAGTTCTTCGAATGTGAAGCAGCGCGGTTCCATAAATCTCTGTGTGAATAGACCCACTTCATTTCTGGGACCTGCAGCGCAAGTCTTCGAGCTACGTGATAGGAACTATTTTATTGGGATTTTTATACTGGTACTATGTCATATTCCATATCCCCTCCAAGAAAGTGACTGCTGGCAACTTTCCAGGGCGATGTGCTGGGAGTTTGGGACACCTAAACCCACACTGATCAAGGAGAACTTTGTACCAAGAGGGGATTGTCCCTCACTCCTCCCCGCCTTAGACTTCTGTTTTAGTAAGTATTTGTATACTCCATGTAACAACAATTCTGGAACATCTTTTCTTATACAATTGTGATGTTCCTCTGTTATCCATACTGGAAAAATATTAAAGGGGTTGGCCACCATACGCAAAAAATAAAATAAAAAATTGTCCCAGATAATAACTAAAGCCAAGAGGTATTAGTATCATGAGATATATACTGTGTATGTATAATTTTTCTAATGTGTTCAGCATAGTATGCTCCCATAGATGACAGGAAATGTGGGCGGAGCAGCAGCAAAGTGAAACTAGAATGTTTTCAGTCCAGGGGTCTGCAAAAAACGGATGACATACGGATGCATTTCCGTGTGATATGTTTTTTACGGACCCAATGACTTTCTATGAAGCCACGGACCGCAATTTGCGGCTAAGTATAGGACATGTTCTATAATAAAAGGAACGGACACACGGAACAGACAGCACACTGATGACAATGAAAGGCATTCCGCAATTTTTGCGGACCCATAGAAATGAATGGGTCCGTGCATCGTCCACAAAACGGACGGACACGGAAGAAAAACACGGTCGTGTGAATGCTCCCTAATGATAGAAACATAGAATGTGTCGGCAGATAAGAACCATTTGGCCCATCTAGTCTGCCCAATATACTGAATACTATGGATAGCCCCCGGCCCTATCTTATATGAAGGATGGCCTTATGCCTATCCCATGCATGCTTAAACCCCTTCACTGTATTTGCAGCTACCACTTCTGCAGGAAGGCTATTCCATGCATCCACTACTCTCTCAGTAAAGTAATACTTCCTTATATTACTTTTAAACCTTTGCCCCTCTAATTTAAAACTGTGTCCTCTTGTGGTAGTTTTTCTTCTTTTAAATATGCTCTCTTCCTTTACCGAGTTGATTCCCTTTATGTATTTAAAAGTTTCTATCATACCCCCTCTGTCTCTTCTTTCTTCCAAGCTATACATGTTAAGGTCCTTTACCTTTCCTGGTAAGTTTTATCCTGCAATCCATGTACTAGTTTAGTAGCTCTTCTCTGAACTCTCTCTAGAGTATCTATATCCTTCTGGAGATATGGCCTCCAGTACTGCGCACAATACTCCAAGTGAGGTCTCACCAGTGTTCTGTACAGCGGCATAAGCACTTCACTCTTTCTACTGCTTATACCTCTCCCTATACATCCAAGCATTCTGCTGGCATTTCGTGCTGCTCTATTACATTGTCTTCCCACCTTTAATTCTTCTGAAATAATTACTTCTAAATCCCTTTCCTCAGATACTGAGGTCAGGACTGTGTCAAATATTCTATATTCTGCCCTTGGGTTTTTACGCCCCAGGTGCATTATCTTGCACTTATCCACATTAAATTTCAGTTTCCAGAGTTCTGACCATTCTTCTAGTTTTCCTAAATCCTTTTCCATTTGGCGTTTCCCTCCAGGAACATCAACCCTGTTACATATCTTTGTGTCATCAGCAAAAAGACAAACCTTACCATCGAGGCCTTTTGCAATATCACTTATGAAGATATTAAACAAAATCGGTCCCAGTACAGATCCCTGTGGAACCCCACTGGTAACATGACCTTGTTTTGAATGTTCTCCATTGACTACAACCCTCTGTTGTCTGTCACTCAGCCACTGCCTAATCCACTCAACAATATGGGAGTCCATGCTCAATGACTGCAGTTTATTGATAAGTCTTCTATGTGGGACAGTGTCAAAAGCCTTACTAAAATCTAGATATGCGATGTCTACTGCACCTCCACCGTCTATTATTTTATTCACCCAGTCAAAAAAATCTATAAGATTTGTTTGACATGATCTCCCTGAAGTAAACCCATGCTGTTTTTCATCTTGCAATCCATGGGATTTTAGATGTTCCACAATCCTATCCTTTAATAGGGTTTCCATTAATTTGCCTACTATTGATGTCAGACTCACTGGTCTATAGTTGCTCGATTCCTCCCTTCTACCTTTCTTGTGAATGGGCATGACATTTGCCAATTTCCAATCTTCCGGGACGACTCCTGTTACTAATGATTGGTTAAATAAATCTGTTAACGGTTTTGCCAGCTCACCACTAAGCTCTTTTAATAATTTTGGGTGTATCTCATCAGGCCCCTGTGACTTATTTGTCTTCACCTTAGACAGCAAACTTAGAACATCTTCCTCTGTAAAGATACATGCATCAAACGATTTATTAGTCATTCTTTCTAATGGAGGTCCTTCTCCTTTTTCTTTTGTAAAAACTGAACAGAAGTATTCATTAAGGCAGTCGGCTAGCCCTTTATTCTCTTCTACATACCTTCCGTCCTTTGTTTTTAATTTAGTTATTCCTTGTTTTAATTTCCTTTTTTCATTTATATATCTGAAGAATGTCTTATCCCCTTTTTTCATAGACTGAGCTAGTTTTTCTTCTGCCTGCGCTTTAGAAGTTCTTATAACTTGCTTGGCCTCTTTCTGCCTAATCTTGTAGATTTCCTTATCTTCATTGCTCTGGGTTTTTTTATAATTACAAAATGCTAGCTTTTTATTTTTAATGATTTGAGCCACTTCTGCTGAGTACCACAGTGGTCTCCTCCTTTTTTTTGCTTTTACTGACATGATGAGAATCTCCCATTACCAGCAATGAATAAAGATTATTACCGTTCACAGAAAATAAAGTGATCAGTACAGTACAAACATGTAAGTCTATCTATGAAATATCTATCTCCTATTTCATATATATATCTATGGTTCATCTGTCTGTCTATCCCATATCTATCTATCTAATATCTATCTATCTATCCCATATCTTTCTATCTATCTAATATCTATCTCCTATTATCTATCTAGCTATCTATCTCCTATCTACCGTATTTTTCGCCCTACAAGACGCACCTAGGTTTTAGAGGGGGACAATAAGATTATTTTTTTTTTCATGACACCTCAGATCAGACCCACAAGCAGACCCCAATGTGAATGACCCCCACTCTGACCTCAGATAAGAGCCCCATGCCTCTCATGTGCCCCCCAGCCTCTCCCTCTTACCAGCCCCCTCTGGTAACTCAACCCCCCCCCCCTAGTATTAATCATTGGTGGCATTGGCCACAGGGTCGTCCCCCCCCCCCCCCCCCCATCATTGGTGGCAGTGGTCAGTTCCGATCGGAGTCCCAGCAGTGTAATGCTGGGGGTCCGATCGGTTACCATGGCAGCCAGGACGCTACTGAAGTACTGGCTGCCATGGTATGTTAGTGAGCATTATACTCGCTTGCGCCGTGGCCGCCGGCGCTCCTTCTGTCTGTGCGGCGCATTGCTAATGCTTATAGCATTAGCAATGCGCCGCACAGACCTATGAGAAGGAGTGCCCGGCGGCCACGGCGCACGCGAGTATAATGCTGCTCACTAACATACCATGGCAGCCAGTACTTCAGTAGCGTCCTGGCTGCCATGGTAACCGATCGGACCCCCAGCATTACACTGCTGGGACTCCGATCGGAACTGACCTCTGCCACCTATGATGGCGGGGGGACGACGACGATGACCCTGTGGCCACTGCCACAAATGATTAATACTGGGGAGGGAGGGGGGGACGCACTGCCCACTGCCACCAATGCAAAGACTGAAGAACAGTACCGGCACCTGACCTCGGACAGGACGCTGTGATCCGCGCAATTAACCCCTCAGGTGCCACACCCGAGGGGTTAACTGCGCGGATCACATCGTCCTCTCAGAGGTCGGGTGCCGGGAATGCGAGTCACAGAATTCCTGCCCAACGCCGAACTGCTGAGAGAGCCGCCGCAAGCGGCCAGCAGGTATCGGGGACATTTGCACGAGTACAAGTACTCTGCAAATGTTAAGTATCGGTCCCGATACTGGTATCGGTATCGGGACATCCCTACCGGTAATGTGTCAGCTCCAGGCACTGACCCTGGACACAGTAGAAGTGCCGGATGGGGGGGTTAGGGTTACATGAGGCTGGGGCGCCAGTGGCAGACTGGGCATGCGTTGCGAGGGTGAGGAAAAGCAGCGCATGCGCATTTACTCTGCAGCATGGACGAAGCTCCAGCCATGGACGAACTGGCGGAACGGCAGAGCGGGACTCAGGGGGGCGTGTGATCAGATTGTAGAAAAAAAACAGGCAGATCTATTTAAAGTATAACTGTCGTATTTTTTATTTTTTTTGGAGTATTGGATTGTGGTGATTAATATCTCCTTGGTGGCCCTATTTCAACTTTTCACTGTGTATTCAATTACCCCTTAATTCCACCGTTTTTTTTACCCCCTGTACTGCCTATTTTTACCTGTGCTTAAAATTGGGTTGCTAGGCATGGTCCGTCTATGTGTTGAAGGACGGAGGACAGAAGCAGGCTGTGTGCAAGGTCAGATTACTGACAGCCAGGGACTGTAAGTAAATGATTAAAGCCAGGTCCTCCCCAGCAGCTGATAACAGTGCCTGGGCTGTGTGCACTTCTCCCTGTCCCTGCGCTTGGCAGACGCTCCCTCACTCAGCAGACTTGGAGAATGCAGAGTTGAAGCAGCACAGACCAGGGAAGGGAGATCTGCCATCTGCTCAGTGTATAAATGAGAGCAACATGTGGTAAGAGGACCCCTTTGTGCTACAGGAGATTAACCCTTTAGGGGGGAGGGCTCTGGTTACTGACACTTTTGGGGGGCTATTCTTACTGGCTAGTGAGGGCAGGCGGGATTAGCCTCAGGGTGAGGGCAGTGGCGGCCATCTTAACTGAATAGTGAATTTGCAGTTTTATGCAGACTGGTTGCTAAGGGCTGAATCTTATTAAATATGAGGTAAGTCAGTCTAATAGTAACTGATTCTGACATTAGTAACTACATATATGAAAATTGAAATTAGGGTCTAAGTGTGACAGTTATCCTTTAAAGACATATTAGGAAAAGTACTTTTTTCCTGCCTCCCACACAGTAGTAGAAAATACATGCAGAGTGGCCAACCCCTTTAAGAAATTGTAGGCTACCAGTTAGGAGTGTGTCCCCACACGCTTTCGCCATCCAATCTGTGCTACTGGTGTCACACTTTGACAAGCAGAATGGTAACACCCAAGTGTCAAGAGGAATAATAGAGGATGAGTACAAGACGCCCTGTCAGCTCTATAGAAGTGATTGGAGCGGTGGACCAACACGCACACTACTATATACAATATACACCAAGGAACGTGTGCTGGGCTGTTTCCATATTGTCCATGGAAGAATTATGGAGTGTAGACACTTCTCACTGGGAATGGAGGACAGGACACCACTATTTTGGGATCTTGGGAGAACCTCGCGGTCAGATCTACATTGAAGTTTATGTATTTAAATTATTTGGTAGACAAAGCTGACCAAAGACATGTATGCGTGATTGTGCCCTAAATCTGCCCAAAGATGTGACACTGGTGGCAGATGCACCCAACTGTATTTAATGACAATGTGTGCCACTAGATCTGAGAACCTTACCTACATACGCTGACCAAAAATATAAACCCAACACTTTCGGTTTTGCTCCCATTTTGCATGAGCTGAACTCAAAGATCTGAAACATTTTCTACATACACAAAAAAAACATTACTCTCCAATATTGTTCACAAATCGGTCTAAATCTGTGTTAGTGAGCACTTCTCCTTTGCCGAGATAATCCATCCCACCTCACAGGTGTGGCATATCAAGGTGCTGATTAGACAGCATGAATATTGCACAGGTGTGCCTTAGACTGCCCACAATAAAAGACACTCTGAAATGTGCAGTTTGATCACACAGCACAATGCCACAGATGTCGCAACGTTTGAGGGAACGTGCAATTGGCATGCTGACTGCAGGAATGTCTACCAGAGCTGTTGCCCGTGCAATGAATGTTCATTTCTCTACCATAAGCCGTCTCCAAAGGCGTTTCAGAGAATTCGGCAGTACATTACATCCAACCGGCCTCACAACCGCAGACCACGTGTAACCACACCAGCCCAGGACTTCCACATCCAGCATGTTCACCTCCATGATCATCTGAGACCAGCCACCTGGACACCTGCAGCAACAATCTGTTTCCATAACCAAAGAATTTCTGCACAAACCATCTCAGGGAAGCTCATCTGCATGCTCTTCGTCCTCATCGGGGTCTGGACCTGACTGCAGTTCGTCGTTGTAACTGACTTGAGTGGGCAAATGCTCAAATTTAAGGGCGTCTAGCATGTTGGAGAGGCGTTCTGTTCACGGATGAGTCCCGGTTTTCACACCATGTGCTGTCCGCATCCATTGTTCCATTCCGTGGCCCTGCAAAAAAGATAGAGCATGTCCTATTCTTGTCCGCAACCACAGACAAGCTTAAGCATTCTCTATATAGTGCTGGCGATGTGCGGTCTGCAAATTGCGGAACGCACACGGCCAGTATCCGTGTTTTGCGGATCCGCAATTTGCGGACCGCAAAACACCTACGGTCGTGTGAATGCACCCTAAAGCACACCTGTGCAATATTCATGCTGTCTAATCAGCACCTTGATATGCCACACCTATGAGGTGGGATAGATTATCTCGGCAAAGGAGAAGTGCTCACTAACACAGATTTAGAGAGATTTGTGAACAATATTTGAGAGTAATGGGTCTTTTGTGTATGTAGAAAATGTTTCAGATCTTTGAGTTCAGCTCATGCAAAATGGGAGCAAAACCGAAAGTGTTGGGTTTATATTTTTGGTCAGTGTATGAACAAGGCTCAGACATGTATATCACATGTACATAAGGCCCCATTAACAAGACTATATTTTCACTCCACATCCAATCATTTTTAGCGGATCAGAAGGGGACCTATTCATTTCAATGGGGCCGAAAAAATGTGGACAGCAAGTGTGCTGTCCTCATCCCCGTCTTGTACCCCTGCAAAAAACACTAAACATGTCCTATTCTTGTCTGTTATGTGGACAAGCCTAGGCATTGTTACAATAGGTCTGCAAAAAAGAAAAGATGGATTCAACTGTATTATTTGCAGATCCGTGTTTTGCGGGCCACAAAATACATACGGTTGTGTGAATGCACCCTAATACACAGCACATATCTCAGTACGAGGTTATAGTGGGAGATCACCCCGTGGAGCGCGCACACGCGCCCATGGACAGAGATCACCCCGTGGAGCGCGCACACGCGCCCATGGACAGAGATCACCCCGTGGAGCGCGCACACGCGCCCATGGACAGAGATCACCCCGTGGAGCGCGCACACGCGCCCATGGACAGAGATCACCCCGTGGAGCCCGCACACGCGCCCATGGACAGAGATCACCCCGTGGAGCCCGCACACGCGCCCATGGACAGAGATCACCCCGTGGAGCCCGCACACGCGCCCATGGACAGAGATCACCCCGTGGAGCCCGCACACGCGCCCATGGACAGAGATCACCCCGTGGAGCCCGCACACGCGCCCATGGACAGAGATCACCCCGTGGAGCCCGCACACGCGCCCATGGACAGAGATCACCCCGTGGAGCCCGCACACGCGCCCATGGACAGAGATCACCCCGTGGAGCCCGCACACGCGCCCATGGACAGAGATCACCCCGTGGAGCCCGCACACGCGCCCATGGACAGAGATCACCCCGTGGAGCCCGCACACGCGCCCATGGACAGAGATCACCCCGTGGAGCCCGCACACGCGCCCATGGACAGAGATCACCCCGTGGAGCCCGCACACGCGCCCATGGACAGAGATCACCCCGTGGAGCCCGCACACGCGCCCATGGACAGAGATCACCCCGTGGAGCCCGCACACGCGCCCATGGACAGAGATCACCCCGTGGAGCCCGCACACGCGCCCATGGACAGAGATCACCCCGTGGAGCCCGCACACGCGCCCATGGACAGAGATCACCCCGTGGAGCGCGCACACGCGTCCATGGACAGAGATCACCCCGTGGAGCGCGCACACGCGTCCATGGACAGAGATCACCCCGTGGAGCGCGCATCTATGGTCAAAGATGATCGCGCATGGCGCACAACTCAACTCTATGAAGTGAAGTGAAGAGAGATCACACTATGGCGCACAAGTCTATGTACACAGATCATACCATGAGCCACATGTATGGACAGAGATCACTCTACAGCCTACACGTCTATGAACAGAGATCACACTATGGCGACTCTTCCATGCCACTCTCTGCAGCTGGCACCCATTACCAGGAGGCGCGCTGCCCTCACCTGAATCCCGTGCAGAATGTACACCTTCTCGGCTTCGCTCAGGATCACAGAAGCCATGCTGTAGCCTCCCTCCTTCCGCCAATGCACGTCCTCTGTGTCACCAGAGTGCGACCCGCTGCGCTTCCCCTAGCAACATGACGTCATCAGAGCGCGCCTGAGTCTCCTGCTCCACACTCCCCTCCCTTCAGTGCTGTGCGCGGTGGTGGGTGCGGCGCAGGTGCCCTCTGATCTACCCCCGAGTGCGGGGCTGTCACTGGTCTGTTATAGGGAGGAAGCAGAGGAGACATTGTGAATGGTAAGGTATTATATCAGGTAGTGTGTGCCAACCTAGAGCAGAGGATGGGCAGCTGGCTGGCACCCTTTATCTAGCTAGCTCTGTTTATTGTATCACAGTTTTGCTCCATACTTGATTTATTATTTTTCAGCCTTCTCCATCCACAACTATTGAAGATGTTTCGATAATTTTAGTTATCGGGCTACATTCATATCTGTGGCGCATTTTCCATTTTTATGTTACAGTTTTGGAACAGAAAAATGGGATAAAACCCCCGCGCAGAAGAATATGCTGAACACCAGCAGCGCCTGGCGGACCCCATTGACTATAAGGGGGTCCATCAGGTTTCTGTTATGGTTTCCGTAATTCTGCCAGACGAAATACTGCTGCATGCTGCCATATGTTGTCCAGTCCTTAGGCTCCATTCACACGTCCGTGGTGTGTTGCGGATCCGCAACACACCCGCCCGGCACCCCTATAGAAATGCCTATTCTTGTCCGCAAGCTGTGGACAAGAATAGGACATGTTCTATCTTTTGCGGAGCTGTGGCCCCGAAGTTCGGGGCCGCGCTCCGCAAATGCGGATGCTGACAGCACACTGTGTGCTGTCCGCATCCATTCCGTCCCCATAGAAAATTAATGGGTCCGCACCAGTTACGCAAAATTGCGGAACGGATGCGGACCCATTTGCAGACGTGTGAATGGAGCCTTAATGGGAGCACTAGCCGCAAGGTAGGGGATAAGTATCTGATTGGTGGGGGTCTGACTGCTGCAGCCCTCACCACTGTGTGAATGGAGTGGGCTACACGAGGCCTCTGTGGGACGTCCGTAGAGAGCGTAGTACAGAGCCCGGCAAATGCTCAACCACCGCTCCATTCATGCGGCAGACTTGGGACCCCCGGATCTAGTGACTGCTGAGGCTCCAGGTGGTCACGCTCCCACCAATCAGACATGTATCCTCTGGCGTGGAGAGGGGATAATCTTGGAACAACCCCTTTTTAGTCATTTTAAAGTACTGTGTGTGTCACGTTACATATGATGTACATACAATAGGAGACAGTTTTAGTTTTTTTTATTACTTGGGGTACTTTCACACTTGTGTTTTTCTTTTCCGGCATAGAGTTCCGTCCTAGGGGCTCTATACCGGAAAAGAACTGATCAGTTTTATCCCCATGCATTCTGAATGGAGAGCATTCCGTTCAGGATGTCTTCAGTTGAGTCTTTTTGACTGATCAGGACGGAGATAATACCGCAGGATGTTACGGTTTTATCTCCGGTCCAAAAAACTGAACACTTGCCTGAATGCCGGATCCGGCATTTTTTTATCCATAAGAATGTATTAGTGCCGGATCCGGCATTCAGAATACCGCAATGCCGGATCCGTCCTGTGAGAAAAATAAATGCCGAATCCGTTTTTCCGGATGACACCAGAAAGACGGATCCAGCATTTCAATGCATTTGTCATACGGATCAGGATCCTGATCAGTCTTACAAATGCCATCAGTTGGCATACGTTTTGCCAGATCCAGCAGGCAGTTCCGGCGACGGAACTGTGTGCCGGTTCACGCTGCCGCAAGTGTGAAAGTAGCCTAATACGTACAAAGTTGTTTTTTATTTATTTTTCTTAATTCTTTAAGTTTATAAATTGACCGTCGAGCAAAGTATTTGGATGGGTTTTTATTTACGTGGTTTTGATGAATATTATGTATAGTCTTGGGTGAATGGGTCGGATTTTTTTATCCTATAACTGGTATATCATTTTTTGAATAATATTTCCCTTGAAGTCATAAAAGACATATTTGGGGCATATAATTTAGTTTTTATTTTGCATGTTTCCACTGTAACTGGGGCATCGTATTGCCAGTCTCATTAGGCACTAATACTGATTGGTGCTGAG
Organism: Bufo bufo; assembly: GCF_905171765.1. Lineage (NCBI taxonomy): Eukaryota > Metazoa > Chordata > Amphibia > Anura > Bufonidae > Bufo > Bufo bufo. The sequence goes on from NC_053393.1 coordinate 217,933,112, forward strand.
AGGTACACCAGTATGTTAGTGCAGTGTAGTAGCCAAGACGAGCCTAGAACTTCAGGTGACTATGGATATAGTTCCAATCCACGTTATATACACACACAATGTGTTGTATGGACTCATAGAGCACAGATCTGGGTGTATGAGTCCTTATACATATATCTAAAGACCCTCTGCTTAAAGTGTTTGTCCTTTTTTCTTAAATTGGTCCACCTCCCAGCACCCCCACTGATCAGCTGTTTGAAGAGAACGCAGTGCTCGTAATTACACTGCTGCAATGTCGATGGCGAGCAGGTAAACAGTGAAGAGGATGCTGCGCTTGTACGAGCACTGTGATCTCTTCAAACAGCTGATCTGATATTGATGATCCTGAGGATAGGTCATTAATATGAGAAAACTAGAGAACACCTTTAAAGGGAGGGGTATTTTGGTTGGTACAAGTTATCCCCACATGTGCAAACTGCCGCTCCAGTCATTTCAGGCAGCTGCAGGGCGTATGTGGTGATCGTAACCCCTGGATATGAGCAGTGTTTAATGAGATACAAAAATGTATCAGCCCCCCCCCCCCCCCCCCCCCTCCTTGTTCTTGTGATCAGAGGAGGTCCCAGTGTTAGGACACCCACCGATCTTAAAGTCATCCCCTATCCCTGTGACGGCTAACCTCCGGCACTCCAGCTGTCGTAAAACTACAACTCCCAAGATGTACACTTGCTTGGCTGTTCTCAGAACTCCATAGAAATTAATGGAGCATGCTGGGAGTCGTTGTTTTACCACAGCTGGAGTGCCAGAAGTTAGCCATCACTGACCTATCCTGTGGATCGGGGATAACTTGTACCAACTGGAATACCCCTTTAAGCCTCATTCAGATGGCCATAATGTAGGTGCCTTTTAGTGCACTTATTACAGTCACAAATCCCAGTCTGTCCATGGGTCTAATGATCCGAACCGTCACTATGATAGATCACTATGGTGCTGTTAGTTTGGTTCATTAGGCCCGTAGTTGGGTCGGGATTTGTAAGCAAACATGTGCCCATATTGCAGCCACCTGAATGAGGCGGAGGATATATAAGGTTTGTGAAAATGTGGCATACCTGTAGGAGATGCATGTGCAGAATCCATGTGATGGTCACAGACGTCTCTGCTGTTACATACAGATGCTGAAGTGACGAATGGCCACCTCTTGTTGGATGTTAAATAGCGGTGGGGTCTCCCGAGTGACACTTCTACTGGCTAGAGATGTGGTTCTTGGCTCTGATGGACCACCCTGGTCCATTAAAGGGGTTGTCCCACGTCATCAAACGGCATTTATCATGTACAAGACCCTTACTAATGTATTGTGATTGTCCATATCATATTATTAAAAAGTGCTGACCTGTCCTGATCGCGGGAGTGCACATAGGCGAGCACTTTTTCCTATATTGTGCAAGCACGGCCACCGCTGCTGGATTGTGGTGATTGTAACCCCTGGATATGAGCAGTGTTTAATGAGATGCAAAAATGAATCAGGCCAGCAAAGGAGGCAATATGGACAATCACAATACATTAGTAAGTGCCTTGTATTCATTTTCTCTACATGATAAATGCCATTTGCTGAAGTGAGACAACCCCTTTAAATGCGCTGTCCAAAGATAGAAGTGTATCCCCATCCTCATGAATGGAGTTGTGCATGCTAGTGCTGGAGAGGGGTTATCATTAGGAGACGATACGCCTTAATTGGGGCTGTAGACAAGCTACCAGGGCATGCTAGGCCCTGTGTTTGGTTCCTTTGGAGAGTCTCCTGTATCTTCACTGACTGCAGATCTCCTATGATAAGGTAAGGAGCACAGAGAAGGCCGCGGTGCACCGACCAGGGTTCCCTTACATTCTGCAGTGTCACTTGGAGACGGGTATTGCATTGCACTGTGGAGAAATGTCATTCACTTCACAATATAACTGAACAAGCCGTGTCATTGTCCGATGCTGGGCTGTGATCCTCCTCGTGTCTAGTCTATGAGCAGCCAGGAAATTGCGTAAACCATGAAATCCACGTACAGGAGGCTAGATCTTCTCCACTTGTTCACATCAGGTTTGGGTAATGAAGTTTAAGGATTCTTTATGTTAGATATTCCCATCATGTAATATGTCATATCGTGATCATCAAGATCGATGGGCGTCTGACGTTTGCGTCCACCGCTGCAGCCCCTTCATTCAGCAGAATGACAGCACTTGGATCCCTATCAATCTATGAGTGATGGCAAGTCCTAGCAATATGCCAATACCTGAAAAACCCCTTCAGAGGAAGCAACTAAAATGCTAATGTATATTGGCCCTTGTGGTCCTTTTATACCAACTGATGCCAGGCGAAAAAAAAGGGCGCTAAAGAACAGTATGCAAGATGAGCGGTGCTTGTTTAAAGTGAAAGTGGCACAATTGATCATTGTTACGATCATTCATCCCCCCAGTCACTTTGAGTATTGTTGGTAGCACATCCTCTGTTTACACAGGGCGGTGTGAGGCCAACAAAAGATGAATTTAGGTGCCACGTAGACATGATCACCCCAGAGGCGAGCATTTTGCTTGTTTGTTGGGTAATCTGTGACACCATTACATGGGCTAGTTATCGGGAAGGAGCATTTGTAGGAACACTCGTTCATGATAATTGGACTGTTCCTCGTCCTATGTAAGGGCTCTTGCACACGAATGTATTTTTCTAACGTTCCGTTTTTTTACAGGTCCATTCATTTCAATGGGGCTTGAAAAAAAACGGAAATGGTTCCCTGTGCATTCAGTTTCCGTATATTTGCATGTCCCTTCCACAAAAAAAAATAGAACAGGTCCCATTATTGTCCGTTTTGTGGACAAGGACATGAATTGTTATAATGGATCTGCAAAAAAAAAAAAAACAGATGCAATACGGACGTCACATGGGTGTTGTTTTTTTTGCAGACCCCAAAATACTTAGTCCTGTGCATGAGCGTTTCACACTAGCGTTTTTGCTGGATCCGGCAACAACCATCTGCATCCGTTATGAACGGATCCAGTTGTATTATCTTTAACAAGACGGATCCGTCATGAACTCCATTGAAAGTCAATGGGGGATGGATCCGTTTTCTATTGTGGTAGATTGTGTCAGAGAAAACGGATCCGTCCCCATTGACTTGCATTGGGGGGGTCATGCCGGATCCGCCTTGCTCCACATCCCAGGATCGAAAGCAAACTAAACATGTTGCGGTTTGCCCTCCGGTATGGGTTCCGCAACTAAACGGAACGGAATGCATTTTGGAGCATTCCGTTTTGTTCAGTGTTGTCCCCATTGACAATGAATGGGGACAAAACTGAAGTGTTTTTTCCGGTATTGAGCCCCTATGACGGATCTCAATACCGGAAAACTAAAACGCTAGTGTGAAAGTAGCCTTAGGCTACACAAGGATCACATTGTAGTGGTGCGTGCATAGAAATGAATGGCGTCGCAGCACAACTCACACGTGTACTGCGATCCCATAATCGCAAGAAAAATCCAACACTGCTGGATTGTTTGTTACTATGGAGTCGCGGCAAATGTGCCAATCGCTCTGTGATCCCATTTGTTTCTTTGCTATCACCGCTACACTGCGATCCTTGGGTGCCACCAAGATGACTGTGTAACGGAACCCTAAAAGGGCCCTTAGACAATGTCTCACTCCAGACTGAGTCTTTGAACACGATTCCGATTTCCTAAGTGACCAGCTTGATCTGTGGACTGATCTGTTTCAGGATTGTGGCCCTTACTAGCACAGATCACTGATTTGGGAGAGAATACGTAGTTAGTATCCGGCTAGGTTCATACTGAGTTTTTTGGATGGGGTCTTGAAGCAGATCTGCCTGCAGGATTTTTTGCCAAAGACAGAAGTGGATTAGAAAGGAATCAGAAATAGAAAGGAAGGTCTTCTACTTCTCCTTCCTGGTGGTCCACTTCTGGCTATGGAGCCTGCCATGTATACACTATAATTTGTGACTTTTTTGGCCCTTTGGAATTATGGGCAGAGCTAACCAGGAGGGGCATGACCAGCACCCTCCCAACAGGTTTAGGCTACTTTCACACCTGCGTTTAGGTCGGATCCGTCTGGTATGTGCCCAGACGGATCCGCACCTATAATGCAAACGTTTAGATCCGTTCAGAACGGATCCGTTTGCATTACCATGAACAAAAAAAAAATTTTTTTTTTTTTTTTTTTTGTTCATGATAATGCAAATGGATCCGTTTTGACTTTACATTGAAAGTCAATGGGAGACGGATCCGTTTGAAAATTGAGCCATACTGTGTCAACTTCAAACGGATCCTTCCCCATTGACTTACATTGTAAGTCTGGACGGATCCGTTTGCCTCCGCACGGCCAGGCGGACACCCGAACGCTGCAAGCTGCGTTCAGGTGTCCGCCTGCTGAGCGGAGCGGAGGACAAACGGAGCCAGACTGATGCATTCTGAGCGGATCCGTATCCATTCAGAATGCATTAGGGCTGGACGGATCCGTTCGGGGCCGCTTGTGAGCCCCTTCAAACGGAACTCACAAGCGGAGCCCCGAACGCTAGTGTGAAAGTAGCCTTATTAGGTTTCAAGCCAGAAAATTGCGCAGAAAGTGTCAGGAGTAGATTTAATTTTTTTGGCTTAAAGATAGATCAAAATGTGCCAAATTTAGTGGCACATAACAACTGAGAGGAGGACCGTGTGTCATTATAAGGAAAAGGGGAGTGGAAATATAGAACCTTTTATCGGGAGCAGGCTGGGAATAATTATAGGGAATGGGCGCAATGAGGTAGACCTTCCTTCAAGGAGTTGCCTCACTTCAGCACATGGCATTTATGGTGTAGTGAAAAGTAATACTTGGCACTTACTGTATGGTGATTGTCCATATTGCTTCCTTTGCTGGCTTAATTCATCTTTTCATTGCATTTTCATCTGCTCGTTTCCATGGTTATGTCCACCCTTTAATCCAGCAGTGGTGGACATGCTTGCATGCTATAGGAAAAGGCGCCAGCCTTTCTGGTGGTGGCCGGCACCTTTTCCTATAGTGTGCAAGCATGACCACCGCTGCTGGATTGCAGGTTGGTTGTAACCATGGAAACAAGCAGATAAAACCCTGATGAAAAAATGAATTAAATCAGCAAAGGAGGCAATATGGAGAATCACAGAACAATGAGCAAGTGCCTTGTATTAACTTCCCCTACATGATAAACGTAATTTACTGAAGTAAGACTAGCCCTTTAAAGGGAATTGGGGAGTATGGGAGAAATGTAAGTAAGATATGGGAATGTACCAGGCCTTAGACAAGAGCTGTTGTAGACATGATAGGACATTCCCAAAGGATATGGAGTTTTGTGCCCAACCCATACCCAGATCTCCAGCAGAGAGGTGAGACCAAGGGTATTGGTGCATGAAGGTTAGAGAGGACCTAGTACCAAGTTCTGGAAAGATGCTTCATATGTCCTAGTTGATAAAGAGGATCCCATGTTGGTTTTTGGTGTGAGGCTGATAAATAAATCCCATTCTCTTTTCAGGATATAGTAGGGCGGTGCTCATTTTAGGAATAAAAATATTATAAGGCCTAATTCAGACAACCGTATTTTCTGCACACAAACATATTAAATGGTATTTCATCTCAATAAGAAGCCTGACCCATGGTCTGCAAATGTTTAAGAAAATAAACCAGCTTATACTCACCTGACCAACCAACCACCCATGGTGCCCATGTCCACACTGTACTCCACTTCTTGCTGATGTCTCAACATAGCAGGTAATGGCTGGGTATGCTGCTCTGCCACTCACTGACTGAAGCGGGTCATTGCTGTAACCAGTGACTGGATGGCAGGAAGTGGAACACAGCGGGCACATGGGCACTGTCAGAATAGCAGCAGCAAGGGATCGGTGAGGTCAGTATAAGCTAATTTTTTTTAACCCTTTGCAGCCCACGGGTCAGGTTTTTTTTATTAAACTGGAATACCCCTTTAAAGGGAGTCTGTCACCAGATTGTGACCTTATAGACCGCTTACATAGCGCTCTAGCATAGCAGTCTATGACTCTAATGGTACCTTTGAAGTTTGCTTGTGAAGTTCCCCCAAGGCAAAAACTGACTTTTATTCATATGTAAATTAGGGCTCGCAAGTGCCCAGGGCGGCGTTCACCTCGTTGGTGCCCAGGCTGTTCTGCCTCTTTTCGTCATATCCCCGCCCCAGCCTCTTCCTCTGCCCGCCCCGCTCTTCCTTTGCGTCCTCCTCTGCAGCGAGATCCCGTGCCTGCACTATCCATTGCTTGGCCGGGGCATGCGCACTGCGATGCCCATTGTGGGCACGGCATCGCAGTAGCTACTACGCATGCGCCGGCCAACGGCGAGAAACAGCGGCGAGGAGGCGGACCAGAGACACCCACAATGGGCATCGCAGTGCGCATGCCCCGGCCAAGCAATGGATAGTGCAGGCGCGGGATCTCGCTGCAGAGAAGGAGGACGCAAAGGAAGAGCGGGGTGGGCAGAGGAAGAGGCTGGGGCGGGGATATGACGAAAAGAGGCAGAACAGCCTGGGCTGCAACGAGGTGAGCGCCGCCCTGGGCACTTGCGAGCCCTAATTTACATATGAATAAAAGTCAGTTTTTGCATTGGGGGAACTTCACACGCAAACATCAAAGGTACCATTAGAGTCATAGACTGCTAAGCTAGAGCGCTATGTAAGCGGTCTATAGGGTCAAAATCTGGTGACAGACTCCCTTTAAAGTAAATGGTGCAATTCAGACAACTGGTTTTCCTCGCGTACTGTTGGTCCTTGCAGAGAAAAGCGCAACCTGCCTATGTTTGTCCGATTTACATCCAAGACTCAAACATTATTTCATTTATTTAAATAAATGGGTCCGGGTGAAAAATAAATGAACCCAGACGTGATCTTTCAGAGTCTGTGTTTGGCAAACGGAAATTGGAATGACCTTCTGAATCGGGCCTAATTTTAAGACAAGGCATGGCATCTACACCCTGGGGAGACTCAGATCAGTTCAAAGTGAGATCTGAAATGTGCACATTTCCCAGAAGGTTGAAGAGGGTCACTAGAATATTCGAGTCACCTGCCTTGGAGAGAGGGAACTCTGTTCTGTATACTCCAACATGGAGCAAGGCATTCCCCAAAATGTGTCTTTTTAGAAACACAGAGGCTCTGAAATGGTTAGTGAAGGCCCCCATACCCAGTAGGTCATTAGTGGGCAGCTCCTGACTCTTCTCTGACAGATGATGGAAAAGGATCGGACGCTTTGAATTTCAACACTTGATCCTTTTGTTCTTTGGGGAGATAAGCCAGTAGCAGCTTTTTTCTCTCTCCCCTTCACAACACATACATGCTCAGCCAAACCAGATACATGGCTGCTGAAGGAGAGTAGAGGATTCTTTTAGGCTTCGTTCACAATACAGTGGGATGGTCTGATAGGAGCCTACAGTACATCACCAACTACAGCAAGAAGTGTCTAGTAGATTGGCTGCCATTCATACCGTACCCATCATTCAGAACAGAACATCAGCTGTGTCCGAGCCTAAGAGCCATGTGGGAATGTTCATCTTCCAGGCCCAGAAGAAATAGGTTTCCAGAATCAGGTATGGCAGAGAAGGGTGAGGTGAGATTTCATATTTGGAGAACGGGTGAGCAGTGAATGTTTTTTTTATATATTTTTTTATATTAAAGTCCATTTGATCAGAGTCTGCCTTTTACTGGTCTGTTGGCGCTATGACGCTCCTTTTTAGTAGTAATTGATGAGCCAATGAGGTGAATAATGCCAGCTGCACATATATCCGGAGATCCGGCTCAATTCCAAAGCCAGAACAATTCCATATTTTTGTTCATATTCATCCAGTGCATCATTGATGATGCCAGATGTTAAATAGCGCCACGCAGAAAACCGCTGCATGCTGCGTTCTCCTGTGTGGCGCCATCAGCGTACAGTGCTGGATCTGTTCACCTAAGTGCGCACTTACATATATCAGTAGTGCCCGGCTCTTGACCTAACACAGCTGGCCCACCACAACTGATACATGTGGAGCGGGCCTAAGCTTTATGTTGCTTGTTTCCACTATTAGGGTCTGTCCACACAGGGTGGAAAATTCTGATGCATATTTTGCTGCAACATCCACATGTTTTACAGTATATTGCGAAGGATGACATCCCTGGTGAATACATCTATAAATAAAAAAAACCACACAGCGCCAGCATAGTGAAGCACCGGAAGGTAGAGGTATGCTGTGTGGCCCCGCACGCGCCTTTTTTGTGTGCAAATCGGTCACAACGCGGTTCAGGCTTAGTAGTAGTCCTTGACTGCAGCACAGCACAATGCGGGTGATGAAGGACAAGCGCCAATGTCAAAAGTTAAAAAATGCCCTGCACTGCCAAGGAAGGAGTATAAAAAAAGTTTACTCTTTATTATATATAGAATATCGGATAAAGGCAACGCGTTTCAATGTGGACATCACCTCTTCATCAGGCCATGTCCCATGGGTGAATATCGGCAGCAGATTTAGTGCACATCACATGTCGATTTACATGCGGATATTTATCCACTGAATGTTGAGGATTGGTAACATTTCTTCCACTTTGCAGATTTTATGCCGTCATATCCAGACCGTAAAATTTGCAGCATTTTCTCTATATGTGGACGTACCCTTAGATGCTCTGATATACACAAGTGTTAAAGCACTTCAATTTATTAGATGCCGATGCCCCCACCAACCCTAAGTTTAGGTCAGCCTGTACTCGCCCTCATATAGCTCCTTCACTGCAAGTGGTTACATGACTGTCCTAGAGTGCAGCTGATAGTAGTATTTCTTGCTGGATCTGAAGGGATTGTGTAGTGAGCTGGGCGGGTGTGAAGGGCTGGGACAGGTTCAGTTGAGGAAGTGATTTGTAAGGAAGAGCTGCGGTTTGCTTCCTGGTTGCCGACAACACATTTCTAGGGCAGACGTCTACATTTCCTCAAGCTGGATCTGGGTTGGTGAGGTCTCCTGATTTTTCTACGGTGTTGTGCCAGGTTTATTGCTTTAGTGTTTGGGTTGTATATCTCCCACTACCTTGGCTTCAGATTTCGGTTTCTTTTAAGGACAGCAGATTACATTGATGATCTGATCGGTTTTCTTCTTCCTTTGTGTAACTGCCTCTTCATTCAGTAAATGTAATGCTGGATCGTCTAGAGTTGGATTTCTATGGATAAGAAATCTGTGGATTTCTTATGGATTTCTTATGCAAGTTTAGTCTATTCATTTATCTTGTACCAGTCAGAGGACTTTAGATTAGAATCTCAACAGCCCTTTTATATGGGCCAGTTTATGGCCGGCAGCTGATTCCCGATCATTGGCTAGTGTAAAAGTCCGCCTGTCCTCGGGAACACCATGTAAGCGGGGATCTGCTGCCGATAATAATGTAAGAGAATGGTCGGCTGTTCAGACAATTATCTGCCTTTGTGAGGGTCCTTAACCCTTTCAGGACTGGGCCATTTTCAATTTTTGCTTTTCCATTTTCTACTCTCGGCCTTCCAGGGGACATAATTTTTTTATTTTTCCGTTCATATAGCCGTATGAGTTTTTTTTTTTTGCCACTAGTTGTACTTTCTATTGGCACCATTCTTTATTGCATAAAATGTAGTGGGAAGCCTGAAAACAAATTCCAAATGGGGTGGAATTGGAAAAAAAGCGCAATTCCGGTATAGTTTTATGGGTTTCCTTTTTACGGCATTCCTTATCCGGTAAAACTGACCTGTTACCTTCATTCTCAGGTTCAGTACGATTACAGTGATGCCACATTTGTTTACTTTTTTTGTTTTTACAGATTTTTATTTGCATTGCCATATTCTGACTTCCATAACATTTTTATATGTAGGTCTATGGTGCTGTGTGGGGCTCAGTTTCTGTGGGATGATCTGTAATTTTCATTGATACCATTTTGGAGTGTGTTTGCCTTTTTGATCACATTTTATTCAATTTTTTTGACGAAAAAACACATTAACAATTTACCTTTTTTTCCCATTACACCTTCACTAGGCTTTGTTGCGCTATTCTATACAACGGTCTCCAGTTTAAAAATATATATATATTTCTTTTATAATGAGACTCTATGGGTTGGCTTTAATATATCTTGGCTCATGTATAAAGCCGAGCCCTAAAATGTGATGCAAACAAAACTTTAAATTTCCATATGCTCTGGTAGGGAATTCCGAGTTAATAGGGGTTCCTCTGTTCAGGATTCTCATCTCTGGACCAGAGTTGAGAGCGGTAACAAAGAGCATCTTTTGCTCTGGAGGACCTGTTCTGTCCTGGATTAGATAGCTCATAGGACGCTGTGTAATGCTCAATGAGATTGACTGTAACACCCAGTTTTGCCCCTTCTGGCAAGGTGTAGGTCAGGGATCAGCAACCTCCAGCACTCCAGGTGTTGTGAAACTACATCTCCCATCATGCACACTTGCTTTGATGCTCTCTAAACTCCCACACAAGTGGAAAGAGCATGCTGGGAGTTGTAGTTTCACAACAGCTGGAGTGCCGAATGTTGCTGATCCCTGGTGTAGGGAGTCATTTTTTGTAACACTGACTCCCTTATTGGTCAATTTAATATTCTATTGCTGGCGTGATTGTTTGTACCAATGATACCAGGGACTGCATCTCTATTTTATTTGCATGGCTGGCATTAGACGTCAGTGTAAGCAGTTTGTCTTTCCGAACTATTTTTTTTAATGTCACACATGAGAAGTCAATGATGTACAGAGTGTCTGCACAAACATAAAAGCAGTAGTAACTTTACCTAATTCCCTGTAAACTAATTCTCAGTCTCTTCTAGGCTCAAAATATGGACTGCAAAGCTTACCATGCCAACCCCAAGCCACCGCTACCGTGATATTGAGAGGACAGCTGAGTACCTCCAACCAGAAAAGTGTCTCCCACCACCAGTAGATAACTCCATGGATAAAGTGTGGTTCATCAAAGATGGCTGCGGCATTGCTTGTGGCATAGTGACCTGGTTCCTGGTTTTCTATGCAGAGTTTGTTGTTATTTTTGTTATGCTGCTGCCATCCAAAGATTTGGTTTATAGCACAATCAATGGGATTATCTTTAATTTGTTGGCGTTCCTAGCTCTGGCTTCACATTTTCGAGCTATGATCACCGATCCTGTAAGTATATCAGCTTCTCGCTTTACTCTAAATAGGTTATTTTATATTTTGGAGAGAGACACTAAGTAATGCATTTAAAGGCTATGGGCACCATTGGAGCCATTTTTGGTTATTGCATTATATCTTCATTTTTCTAATTGGCCTTTATTAGAAATGTTCACCAGTCTGTCTTCTACAGCCTTCAGTTTTTATTCTCTCTGGTTTTCAGAGAGATTCTCTGAAGACTCCATCTGTAGCCCTTACCGCTTCACTTCTGACAGCTCCTAAACACTCATTGAAGCTGAATTCCTATCAGTTGGATCATACTTTAGTTTAAATGAGCATTTATGAGCTGTCAGGGGACTAGAGATAAGGTCTACAGATCAAGCCATCAGAACAGCTCTCTGATGAATTACAATGAAATGCAGAACAGTCTCCAGAATAGTGAGAACTGAAGGCTGTAGAAGACAAAGTGTTGACACTTATTAATAATGGAAAATGGAATAATATAAAAATTTATATTTAGCCCAAGATAAGTTGAATTCATTAATAAAAGGCTATGCCCCCAAAGGATATCATCATTTCCCTTGGTATATTGCATGCTGACAGACATGGTACGTGAAATTTAAAGAGTTTTTCTAAGCGTATCTGTAATTTGGTTTTTTATTTTATTTTTTTTATTTTTATTTTTTCCATGTCCTCCAGTCTGGACACAGTGCTGACAGTTTTTACCTGCAGTATAGTATAGATTTCCATGGACGTTCTACTATAAGGTTGTAGCAAAAATGTTTTTTATAAAAATGTAAAATCCATATAATCTTAAACAGACAGTGCTCCAAATCCAAGTCCCTTATTATACTAAAAAGCTGGAATGCTTAGACATTTTTAGGATGCCCTCTCCCTTAGTCTTAGCAGCATATGAGAGCCAGGTATTTGTGGCAGGATGTCGTCGGACGGGTTTAATTAGATGCAGGATTTGGTGTGGTTCTCATGTTTATATGGACCTTGTCACAGAAGACCTCCTCCATTACTACAGCCATAAAAGGCACCTACGGACGGACGAGTCATGACTCAGTGGTGATGTTTGTGTTGTAAGTTTCTTGTGACTAAGTAAACTCCCAGTCACAGTACTGGGAGACATTTGAGAATGTTTCATGTGAAGAGACTTGCTTGGGGAGCAAAAGTAACCAGTATGGCAGCACTGTTGGTGTCTTAAAGGGGTTATGCCATGGTTAACCCCTTAAGTACCGGGCCCATTTTTGGTTTTGCATTTTCGTTTTTTCCTCCCCACTTTCCAATAGCCCTAACGTTTTTATTTTTCCGTTCATATAGTCATATGAGGGCTTATTATTTGCGGGACAAGATGCATTTTTAATGGCACCATTTAATTTAACATGGCTGTTATTGGAAAATGGGGAATCAAATTTTATGCGGTTAAATTGAAAAAAAAAACATAATTCTATCAAGGTTTTTGGGGATTTGACATCACAGTGTTTACTGTGCGCTGTCCGCATCCGCATTTCCGGAGCACAGCCCCAATATTCCGGTCCGCGGGTCTCGAAAAAAATAGAACATGTTCTATTCTTGACCGAAATTGCCTTAGGGTGAACAGGATTTTTACAGTGTCTCTGCTGCACTTTGCTTTGTGCACACAGCAACAGGGAGCTTACCATGCTGCCGGGTGCTGGTTGTATAATACCGCCAGCACCTGCTGCATATGGAGCGGGCTCACTGCAAAAATTCCCTCTACCGACATGAGGGTATGAAAATGAGACATCATATAGTACATGACAGTACCTTTCTAACAACGTTACAACCTCCCCATTAATTTCTCCAATTGCTCCGCTAGATTATCTTCAGCCTGGCAGCTCAAAGGGCATGTCCTTTCTGCTGCAGATCTCTACCTGTAACTGCCACAGCTTCTAACAGAACATATGACTGGTAGCAATTGAAGATTTGAACTGAGCACGTTCGACCAGCTCAGTGAGAAGGAGAAAAAAATAAGGAAAAGAACAAACAGCAGGTGGCGCTATGCAGATAAATTTTATTGAATAGATAACTGGTTATACAAGATGTTTAATTACATGCAAATATAAAAGTATTCAGATCCAGGTGCTGGTTTGAAAAATGTAGACTATGTTTCATTAAACAATCCTATTCTCAGAATAGGACCTCAATATCTGATTGGCGGGGGTCTGACTCCTGGTACCCACACTGATCATCTTTTTGAAGAGACCACAGCACTCCGTTGAGCACTGCAGCCTCTTCCTAGGTCAGTGATATCACGTTTATTCATCACATGGCCTATGTGCAGCTTCGTTGCTAGACCATGTACAGTACTGTGCTTGGTGTGCTGTGGGAACCCCTACAAATCTGATATTGATGGCCTGAGGATGCTTTTTTACATTGGTCAAATCAAGAAAGCACAGATACTTGGGAGAAAGTGGTCTGAAAAAAAAGCTGGAGTGCTTCTTTATAAGGCATTTTGGCACCGACGTGTCAGAGGTTTCTATTTTGGGAACCATTTTTGGCCAATTCTAGAGTCTTGTGCAAGACCCTTCTAGTAGATCAGGAGTTGCTGAGGTTCTTCTGTGATCTAACACATTCATGTCACATTTCTTCCTCAGTTGGGTGTTTAGGGGTTATCACTATTTTGAATTTGTATGCTTCCATGCATTGGATTGCTGCAATATGATTGCGTTAACAAGCTGGTGTACAGGTGGGACTATAATAGTTCCTATTGAGTATGCAGTGTGTACATAGGTAAAAGGCTGTTGATGCTAATTCAGACTAGTGAGGTTGGCCATCATTGCATGGTTGTAGCAGTACGCCCCAAGACCTCATAGAAGAAATCTGGTGAGTGCTGAAGTACAGAAACATGTTTGTCGTCCAGTTGCAACTCTCGCTACCAAGTTCCAAACTTCCGATGGAAGCAACGTCAGCACAAGGAGTGCTCAGCATACCACCAATGAGTTCTGGAGCACCAGAAGTGAGTTTGATCTTTGGCTTTCATTAGCCGATGAAAGCCAATGAGTAACTACTGGCTGGTGGCCACCTTACCATCCATCTAAGTGAGGATCTCAAAGGTGGAAGCCATGCCCATCAAATTTTTATGGCAGAACATGAGAATATGGCTTGTGTCCGTTTTGGGAATGCTCCTTTAATGGGGAATAATGATGTGGGGCTGTTTGTCTGGACCCCTTAGTCAAAGTAAAGATGGTTGGAACAACTTTTTTGTGAATTTTATGCTACCAGTTCTGGCTCTGGACGGTTCCTTTCTGAGACATTTTAATGGAGTATTTGATTGTACAAACAAGATCGGAAAAAAGAAACCATCATCATTTTACCTCCATATAAAGTTTGGTTACAGTAAATTTTGTCTAACATGCACTTTCATATATGCTGTCTCTAGGAGCATGTTAGAGGCCCGTGGAGCTGCTTGGCATAATTGCCGTTGAAAGCCTCACTTATCAGGGTACATATTGACTCAGTTAGGTGTGCCGTTAATCAGGTGCTCTTGATGTCATAGGAGATATAACATGGAGATCCTGTAAGAGGACATGGTGATATTTATAGCCAGCTTCTCGAGAATCCTGCTCAAACCTCTAGTGTGTGTCAATGGAAAGGTGCATTAGTGATAGTCGGGATCAATATGGTTCCAAAGATCATTGTGCTGACAGCAATCTTCTTAACACCACCATTAGCCTGATTGTCTGGTTTAATGGGATTGTTACTTGGAAGGTAGATGTGTGTCTGACACACCCCTGGCACCATATATCTCAGTTTTCTTACTGTTATTGGGGCTGTTGCTAGCAAAAAGATTAACATCTGCATTAATGCCAGGACCCAACGTGTCCCAGTAGGATGTTGCCCAGAACATCACACTTCCCTTTTCCTATAGTGCATCAAGCTAGCATCTCTTCCCCTGGTAACCAATGAACATGCACCCAGCCATCAACATGATGTAAAAAAAAGTGTGATTCATCAGACCAGGTCACCTTCTTGCATTGCTCCATCGTCCACTTCTGAGGCTCAAATTCTGATTGTAGACAGGTCCCCGCATGGGCAGTCTGTCAAGTCTACAACTATGCACTATGTGTACTGCCACCTTTCTATCATACCCTTGTTGGATCTAACCTGGCAGGCTAGCCTTCACTACCCAGGAACATCCATGATCCTTGTGCAACCATGACCTTGATGTCTGTTAACTGGTTGTCCTTCCCATGGATTACTTTTGATAGGTGCTAGCCACAGCATTCTGGAAACCCCCACACCCAAGACCTGCAGTTTTGGAGGTGTTGAGACTAAACAGTTGTCTAGCTTTTACCATTGTCGAAGTCGCTCAGATCCTTACACTTGCCCGTTTTCCCTGCTTTCAAAACATCAACTCAACTCAAACTCAAGAAGCCACTGTTCACTTGCTTGCCCAATATATCCCACCCCTTGACAACGCCGTTATCATAAGAGAACTCAGTTTTGTTCATGCTATCTGTTGTGGTTTTATTGTTATGACTGATCATTGTATATTGTATGCAATTGTGACATGAGCCTGTATGGAAGTCAGTGGAGTGAAGTTCAGTCGCACCCCTTGCTCCAGTGGAAAGTGGGCGACTGTATACAATCCGTTAAATTCATATGACACATACCTTGGCTCTCTTTATGTATTCCAGTGTGGAAATGTCTAGACATAAAACGTCTCTTAGTTACAGAGATTTTTTACTTTTAGATTACGCAGGCTTGCATAATTGTCCTTCTCCAGTTCAAGATTTGCAAAGCAAATTTTTGTGCCTGATGTCACTGGTGAAATGGTGATCGGTGTTAGTTACAAAGCAAACAAAGTATACATAATATGTGTGTGTGTGATATATATATATATATATATATAGGAAAAGAAATCAAGGCAGCACTCCTGGTAGTCGGGTATGGGTGCCAGCGGCGAAGAACACCTTACCAAGGTGTACAATATAGGATAAAGAAAGACACCGCAGCACGTCCGTTTGGTGAAGAAAGTGGGACCCTTTATTCACCTGTGCGACGTTTCGGTCCGCTTACTGGGACCATTCTCAAGAATGGTCCCAGTAAGCGGACCGAAACGTCGCACAGGTGAATAAAGGGTCCCACTTTCTTCACCAAACGGACGTGCTGCGGTGTCTTTCTTTATCATATATATATATATATATATATATATATATATACACACACACACACATGTATAAGATCCATATTAGCTCAAGTCAAAATAATGGAGTGAAAAAGTCTCAAATTTTTGTGCAATCGCTAAAACTGTGCCTGGTGAAATGGTGATCGGTGTTAGTTACAAAGCAAAGTATACATAAATACATAATATGTGTGTGTGTGATATATATATATATATATATATATATATATACATATACACACACATGTATAAGATCCATATTAGCTCAAGTCAAAATAATGGAGTGAAAAAGTCTCAAATTTTTGTGCAATCGCTAAAACTGCGCAAAAATTTGCGACTTTTATTGGCTCTGCGCTATGCTCGCCCGTTTTCTGAAAGTGGGCGTGTTTTCTTATGTAAATAATTCTCTAGACAGATTTACTATTGCGACAATTAAAAAAGTTGCACAATTTCACTCCAATGAGGACCATGCTTATCTTATGCGACTTTTGTAAAGCTGCTTACTGAAGGATAAACTGCTACCGTCAAACCACATTTATCACAGTATTAAAGGACCATTAATAAATCTGACTTGGCCAGAAGTGACTTTGGACGTATGTAAAAGTGGAGTAAGATGTAAGTGTAATGATAAATCTGGCCCATTATGTACACTCTACATATAACATTCCATAATGCAGATTTGTAAGAATAAAACCATGGATGATAACTATGGCATCCATGGCATGCTGCGGTATTATCTCCGTAAAAAATTCCGGATCAGTTGCCGGATCCGGCATTAATTTACATTGAAATGTATTAGTGCCAGATCCGGCATTAAAAGTACCGCAATGCTGGATCCGTCCTTCCAGTCGGCGCATGCGCAGTAAAAATGTGAAAAAAAAAATAGAAACGGATCAGTTTGTCCGTATGATAAATGGAGAGACTGATCTGTTCTTGCAATGCATTTGTGAGACGGATCCGTCTACAATCCACATCCGGATCCGTCTACAATCCACATCTGGATCCGTCTACAAATGCTGTCCGTTTGCATGCAGATTGCCTGATCCTGCAGGCAGTTCCGGCAACGGAACCGCTTGCCGGATCACTCTGCTGCGAGTGTGAAAGTAGCCTAAAGCCTCTTTCACACGGGGGTTGCGGGAAAAGGTGCGGGTGCGTTGCGGGAACATGCGCGATTTTTCCGCGCGAGTGCAAAACATTGTAATGCGTTTTGCACTCGCGTGAGAAAAATCACACAGAAGTTCGGGTTTGGGTTAGGTGCTGGGTAGATTGTATTATTTTCCCTTATAACATGGTTATAAGGGAAAATAATAGCATTCTTAATACAGCATGCATAGTACAATAGCGCTGGAGGGGTTAATTTTTTTTTAACTCTCCTTAATCCACTTGCTCGCGCAGCCCAGCTTCTCTTCTGTCTTCTTTTTTGCTGGGTGCATCACATGGTCCGTCACCATGGTAAAAGATCATGTGACGGACCATGTGATGACTGGAGTGACGTCACCACAGGTCCTTTTCCTGCACACAGCAAAAAAGAAGACAGAAGAGAAGCCGGGCTGCGCGAGCAAGTGGATTAAGGTGAGTTAAATTATTTTTATTTATTTTTTAACCCCTCCAGCGCTATTGTACTATGCATTCTGTATTAAGAATGCTATTATTTTCCCTTATAACCATGTTATAAGGGAAAATAATAATGATCGGGTCCCCATCCCAATCGTCACCTAGCAACCGTCCGTGAAAATCATTTCTATGGGGCCTGCGTTACGTGAAAAACGCACACAAAGAGGAGCATGCTGCGATTTTCACGCAACACACAAGTGATGCGTGAAAATCACAGCTCGTGTGCACAGCCCCATAGAAATGAATGGGTCAGGATTCAGTGCGGGTGCAATGCGTTCAACTATCGCATCCGCGCGGAAATCTCACCCGTGTGAAAGGGGCCTAATAGTTTTTACATTCTATCAATTAATGCTATTCTTTGCCTTAGGGGTTTGCTACGATATATTACTGGCTGCAGTAACAACATATGTATGCAGCTGGCAATATTAAGCCACCCAGTATGATGCTCTAACTCATGGTTATTAGCAGGTCCTCTTACCTGCTTGCTGGTGCTCTGGTCGCAAAGGAATGCTATGGACGGACAAGGCAACTAGCGCATGCGCAGTCCAATCACAGTGTATGTGAATGGTGGCCGCAAATGGGCAGGACTGGTCACATGACCCGCTATCAGCGGGATTGCAGTGTCGGCGACCAGGCAAGAGGACCGGCTAATTAACTTGAATTATGCACCTTAAACCTTCGGACATTGGCACCAATGGTTTTATAAAGCCTTGTACTAGCTGCATGTATATGCCCAGCACATTTGTAGCTGGTAATATAGTTGTTCACCTCCACACAGCGTGGCTGGACCTGCGGTGGTGATCATTTATTGCCTGACCCCTGCCACTCCATTTCTACCCTGCCGACTCTGCACGTGACCACTACAGCCAATCACTGGCTGTAGCGGTGGCATGTCACCCGTGAGACATCTTACCCAGGGCTTTTGGGACTTTTTGGAGTTACTTTCACAAAAATGTAGCTACTTTAGCGTTTTTACACCAGTCACTCCAGTTTTGAAAAGTAAGTGGGTAAGTGGGCCTGGTTAGCTCTGTTAATAAATCTCACTCCAGATTTATCACTGTGCCCAGGGAGGAGCGGATGAGTTTCATCCAAAGTCGATTCACATAAAACGTTGTTAGAATACTGTACAAATCGAGCACTCCGTACAGTATTAGAATGTATTGGCTCCGATGAGCCGAAGTTATTACTTTGCAAAGACTGGCGAGACTTCGGGTAATAACTTCAGAAATTAATTTCTACTGTAAAAAAACTTTTACCGAAAACTTGGAACCGATAGAGAGTACTCGGCTATCTCCAGAACTCTCATAGAAATAAATGGAGCAGCCACCTGCGTGACCGGCAGCTCCATTAATTTCAGAGGTCTGCAGGGGGTACGGGGTCCCCCTTCTCGTGATCAGTGGTGGTCCCAGCGGTAGGTCCTCCGCCGATCTAACCGCTATCGCCTATCCTGTGGATAGGAGATGACTTACTCTTACGGAATACCCCTTTTAATGCAAAGTTCGCCAAGGCAAAACTAACGTCGAATATTCCCCTCATGATAAATCCCCCTTATGAGTTCAACGCACTAGCTTTATAACCCTGAAAGCTGAAAATGTATTCACTACAAATCACCGTAATAGATGATTAGGGTCCATTCACACGTCCGTTGTTTCTTTCCTGATCTGTTCCGTTTTTTGCGGAACAGATCTGGACCAGATCTGGACCCATTTACTTTCAATGGGTCCTGAAAAAAATCGGACAGCTCAATGTCTGATTTTTTTTTTAAGGACCCATTGAAAATGAATAGGTCCAGATCTGTTCCGCAAAAAACGGAACAGATCAGGAAAGAAACAACGGACGTGTGAATGGACCCTTAGAATGTAAAGTCGTTTCTGACCAGTCACCCCTTTTTGGTTTTGTGACGCATGAAGCAATGACAGTTTGACACTGCTCCTGACAGGTTGCCATCAGACTCCATTGTTCTGCCTCTAGCTTTTAAACCTGGAACTGTAGTTAGGAAAAAATAGTTTCCCATTTTCAGTGTACAGTAATAGCCATTTTTAACTTTCTTCTGGAAGGCCTTTTTTATTGCTAGAGGGGTTTTCCGAGACTTTAAAGGGAACCTGTCACCGGGATTTTGTGTATTGAGCTGAGGACATGGGCTGCTAGATGGCCGCTAGCACATCTGCAATACCCAGTCCCCATAGCTCTGTGTGCTTTTATTGTGTAAAAAAACCGATTTGATACATATGCAAATTAACCTGAGATGAGTCCTGTCACTGAGAGGAATCCAGCATGACGGAGCCCAGCACCACCCCGCATCCTCAGAATCGCCTCCTTGATCCCCGGCGTCAGAAAGCCAGAGTGACGTAATCTCGCGATGCGCGAGCTAGTGCATGTGCAGTTCCTTCCCTGAGGCTGATACCAGCACTCGCGCATCACGAGATTATGGCGATCTGGCTTTCTGATGTCGGGGAGCAAGGAGGAGATTCTGAGGATGCGGGGCGGTGCTGGGCTCATCTCCCGTACAGGACACATCTCAGGTCAATTTGCATATGTATCAAATCGTTATTTTTTTTACACAATAAAAGCACACAGAGCTATGGGGACTGGGTATTGCGGATGTGCTAGCGGCCATCTAGCAACCCATGTCCTCAGCTCTATACTTTAAATCCCGGTGACAGGTTCCCTTTAATACTGATGACTTATCTTCTGGATAGGTCATCAGTATCTGATCGGTGGGGGTCCAACATCTGGCACCCCTGCCAATTAGCTGTTTGAGAAGGCAGTGGCACTCGCAGTAGCTTTTCCCTAGGCCAACGAAGACACGTTCATCAGTCATGTGGCCTTGGGAGCAGCTCAGCCCCACTGAAGTGAATGGGGTTGAGCGTGATGCCAAGCACAGCCACTATGCAATGTACGGTGCTGTGCTTGGTAAGCTGCACTCACAGGGGCGCCGCTGCCTTCCCAAACAGCTGATCGGCGGGGGTCCCCGGATGTCGGAACCCCACCGATCGGATACTGATCACTTATCCTGAGGAGAGGTCATCAGTGTTAAAGTCTTGGAAATCCCTTTTAATTATAGTATTTGCTTGTCTCCACTAAAGTCATGTTTCTCCTGTTTGTGTTTTTTCCACCCAGGGGGCCGTTCCTAAAGGAAATGCCACAAAGGAATACATTGAAAGCCTGCAATTGAAACCAGGACAAGTGGTTTACAAATGCCCAAAATGTTGCAGCATCAAGCCTGACAGAGCTCACCATTGCAGGTATTGTCCGGAGACTCTGCTGACCTCCATGTGTACATAGAAGTGGACCGGTCATGAAAGTATGCATTCCCCATGTAATAACAAATCTGGACATCTGTTCTTAAAACTCTTTGTTGCACCATTCCTTTATTATTCCTGCTAGAAGTTTTGAATGAATTAACAGCAGTTTGCAAAGAAGGTTGAGATGGAAGTTACCCGTTGGGAGTGTGTCCTTGCACAGTCTGACCCTGATTGGACCGTGTGCTGTCCACATCCTTATGTCCTTTCCGCCATCCCGCAACCCATTTTGCAGACAAGGATAGGAAATTTCTTCAGAAGGGAGTAACCATTGGCAGCCTGCACACGGGTGGTATCCGTGTTTTGAGGATCCGTGGTTTGCGGATTGCAGAACACATATGATCATGTGCATGAGGCCTTAATAGCCTCCATTGTATTTGGTTTGTACACCTTGGTTGGAGTCAGCCATTACTGAGATGGTGGGAGTAAGAACACATCATGACACAGATAATTGTTAGCTGCAGAGGAAGACAAACATAACAAGTAAAGAGAACCTGCCCCATGAAATGCAGTGCAGTCTGCAGGTAGTATGTTATAGAGCAGGAGGAGCTGAGCAGATTGATATCTAGTTATGTGAGAAGAGCTCAGCAGTCATGTGGGAGGACCTGTCAGTGTGTAGGTGTCAATCACTGGTAAGAGCGCCCAAATGGCTACTGAGCTCAGAAAGAGCAGAGTCTTTTCCCACAATGTGCTCAGCTTCTTCTGCTCTAGAACATGCTGCCTGCAGATTGCACTGCATTTCGTGGTAACAGCTTCTCTTCAAAGTGAAAAATTCCTTTCTGACTCCAAATCTGGCAATCAGAATAAATCCTTGAATAAAGATCTCATCGCTGGAAATCTAATAACCATAGGTTATGGTATCACTACTTTCAAGAAAGACATCCTGGCCCTTCTCGAATGGGTAATGCTGGTAAATAGAAGTCCGCTGTATTCCTGGATCTCGGTTACCAGCAGTATTTTTTTGCGCCGTTTTTTTATCTAGGTGGATCTGTCCTGATAATGCACTGCCATCAGCTTTATACAGCCCATACTAATGGCAGCATAAAGTAGAGACAGGTGAGTTGATTTCACCGGTCTGTCATTTATAAGTAAAAAGTAAGTGGTTGCCGTGAACCAACATCACAATCATTGCAGACTGGGCCTGGAGAAGAGTCACGGCCACCTGAGAAGAGTCCTGGTTACTCATGAAGTCCTGACCACCTGCTGATGACTGACAGTCTTCTACCTAGTTTTCTCCCTTTCTATCTAGGAGAGAACTGCCAATCATCAGCAGATGGACGAGAGAGCAGGAGATTAGGAATAACCATGACTCTTCTCAGGTAGATTTGACTCCTTTTAAGGCCTGGGCTGCAATGATTATGATGCTGGTTCTCAGCAACCACTTACTTTTAGCTCATGAGTGACACACCGCTGACATCAGCATTTCTGTCACTAATTTATGCTGCCATCAGTGAGGTCAGCATAAAGTTGATGACAGGTTCCCTTTAAATAGGGAGCAG
Source organism: Bufo bufo (assembly GCF_905171765.1). NCBI lineage: Eukaryota > Metazoa > Chordata > Amphibia > Anura > Bufonidae > Bufo > Bufo bufo. The sequence continues at coordinate 217,955,795 of NC_053393.1, forward strand.
ATTTTCATGACCGATCCACTTTAATTGAGGGGATAACTATTAGCAATTATCCTTTTTTGGGTGAGGGGGGGATTAGACACCGATTTTCTTATTTAGTAGGATTTCCTGAATTGAACCTCGGAGCCAAATGTACAATCTTGCTGGCTAACAGAGCCAATGTATGAAGTACTTCCATTACAAAGAGTCTTCTGTACAGTGATATACATAATTATCAGGTGTGGAGCAGAACGTCATTTTAGAATTAGCAACTGGAAGTGGAACACGCAAAATCTGTTTTATCTTGGTGCTTCCTGTTCTTGTTAAACCGGTAACTGAGCCTAAGTTGTGCTTAATTCTTTATAATAGCATTACTGATTGTGTGTTTTATGGTCAGAATTGCCTTGGGGGTAACCAACAGGATCAATGGTTGCACCACAGCACTTTATACATTGTGCTCTTTACTAAGGGACGTTTATGTAGAGTTTATACAGTGGAGTTTGATAGTTTGTTAAACCTTTTTGAAATTGTCTAAATTTCTGCATAAATTTGACCTAAAAGTAGATAAAGATAACCAAATCAAATAATTGAGTCAAAAATATTACACTTGGTCATTTATTTATGGAGGAAAATGATTCAATATCACATGTCTGTGAGGGGCAAAAGTATGTGAACCTTTAGGATTAACAGATAATTAAAGGGTGAAATTAGAGTCAGATGTTATCAATGGGATGACAATCAGGTGTGAGTAGACGACCTGTTTTATTTAAAGAACAGGGATCTATCCAAGTCTGATCTTTACAACACTATGTGGAAATGTATCATGGCATGAGCAAAGGAGGTTTCTGAGGACCTCAGAAGAAGAGTTGTTGATGCTTATCAGACTGAAAAAGGTTACAAGACCATCTCTAAAGATGTTGGAGTCCACCAATCCACAGTCAGACAGATTGTGTACAAATGAAGGAAATTCCAAACCGTTATTACCCTCCCCAGGAGTGGTCGACCAACAAAGATCATGCCACTCAGACATGTGATATTGGACTATTTGCTTCAATAAATGACCAAGTCTAATATTTTTGACTCATTTGGTTATCTTTATCTACTTTTAGGCAGATTTGTGAGAATCTGATGTCGTTTTTGGTCAAAAAATTCTGAAGGGTTCACAAACTGTCAAGCACCATTGTATGTGTATATTGTATTGATGATGAGCTGTAGATCCAGACGTATCATTTAGTTCATGAGGGATGATGCCTATATACACAATTAAATAGTAGTTTTAGCATAGAAAACCCCTTAAATATGGGAGCCATCTCTGGCTCTAGAATCCTCCAAACAGTGGATTTTTTTCAGGGTTAGACCCAGTCAGCCAGATATTAATAGAAGAGAGCTTGAGTACTCCAGAGCAAGAGCCGCTGCTTCCTAGCAATTCTCTGCCCTGGCTCATCAATTCCTTCAGAACCACCACTTCGCTTCTGATGTCCAGAAATTCAGAGATACAAGATTCTGCATCAAAAAAGGCAGAATGTACAATACATGAGACCATAAGGTTTTTGAGGGCATTGTGGAGCCTTTCAAATCTGCCCGAACACAGTCCATGCACTTGTCAAAGCACTGTGTACTGGGCATATTAGCAAATGGGAAAAAGACAAAAAGAGAACTACCGGTAACTGCAAAAATAAGCACAGAATATGTATTACAAAGATGAAAGATTGTCTCTATAAAGTCAATGTTAACCAGAAATAAAGCGTCATTGAACGACAATATTCAACATGGCTTCAGTCCGGTCAGTCTGTAAATGCTCATTTCTCACTGTATTCCCCCAGTGTATGTAAAAGATGTATCAGGAAGATGGATCACCATTGTCCGTGGGTTAATAACTGCGTGGGAGAAAACAACCAGAAATTTTTTGTTTTGTTCACTGTGAGTATCTAACTATAAAGGCTAAAAATATTAATGTGTGGATGTGTCAGTGTGTTTATGGGGCTCTACGTTATCAGCATATAAGGCTTCAAAAAAGCTTGGTGTGATAGCTGTCAGGGTATATTCACATGCAGCAGTAATGTTAACGGATGCTTTTGCACTTGTTTCCTCACCATTTTACATGGAAACAGTCCATGTTGTTTTCAAAACCCCAACCACAATTGCTAGAACTCTGATAGAACGGCACATAAATACACATGGTTTTTTAATCGTGGTAATGCCGCTTTCTGCCGCACCATGGCCACTGCGCTCCTTAAGGGCTCATGCACACGAGCGTATTTTCTTTCCATGTCCATTCCTTTTTTTTTGGACCGTATGCGGAACCATTAATTTCAATGGGTTCGCAAAAAGAAACGGCAGTTACAGAAAGGACTCCCTGTGCATTCTGTTTCCTAATGTCCGCATGTCCTTTCCACAAAAAAAAACAGTACATGTCCTATTATTGTCCGCATAACGGACAAGGATAGGACTGTTGTATTATGGCCAAGCTGTTCTCTTCCGCAAAATGCGAAATGCACACCGGCGTCAACTGTATTTTTTGCGGACCGCAAAATACATACGGTCATGTGCATGAGCCCTAAGGGTGATGCCACACACAGCTTTTTGTGGCAGTTTTGGATGGAGTTTTTGGACCCAAAGGCAGAAGTACCCAGAAAGGGAATGAGAAATATAAAGGAAGGACTTCTACTTCTCCTTCCTGCTGGAGCCACTTCTGGCCACAAAAAGCTGCATGTGACACCACCTTAAATGGCATTTTGATATGCCATAACATTTGATTAGTGAGGGTCCAACCTCTAAGACCCCTGAGATCAGACAGGAATACAAGGGGTGAGGTGTAACTCAGATCCTCCCCACCCCATATGATTTTTTTTAAAGGGTTATGCCAAGTATGAAAATTATTCTCTAGCCACAGGATAGGGTATAACTAAGTGATCAGTGGGGGTCCTGCTTGGATTTCTTGCCGCTCCATTCATTCCCTATGGGGCTGCCGGTGATGGCAGAGTTCATGCAGTCCCATAGAAAGTAAATGGAGCAGGAGGGCACATGCTTGGCCTGCCAGTCCATCAGGACGGGAACATGGGACGCCCATTCTTGAGATTGGTAGGAATAACTTTCATACTTTCATTTTGTGGATAGGGGTAAATTTCATACTTGGCACAATCCCTTTAACCTGGGCTCTCTGTATTGGCATTGTTCTATATAGCAGGACTTTCATTCAAGTTCATCCATTCTGCTCCCAAACTAGAAGTCATATAGGGTATTTTCTGAAAACTAAAATCTTGCAGCAATTTAGTTTTTAATTTTTTTGCTGAAAGCGAAATGTTATTTTCTGTCTGCTGTTTGCCGGAGAGCTGACATTTTCTTTGTTTTTCAGATGTACATAGCCCTGATCTCCTTACATGCCCTCATCATGGTAGGGTTTCATTTCCTGCACTGTTTTGAAGAAGACTGGACAAGTGAGTGCATATGTACTGTAATGTCTAACATTTATGGCACACAGTCATGCCAGCTATAATGGGGTGAAATTTTTTTTTTTTTTACTTCTGGTCCCTATACTTGGTTTACCATAGTACTTGAATGTAATGCTCTTATTGGTTGATCTGACAGTAAAGCCACCATTTACAGACGCTTTTATTATACCAGTAGACTTGTCACGGAGGCTTTCTTGATGACTTGGTAAAAATATTTTTTTTATAATTTCATTTATTTTTTTCCATGTCAATATCTACCATATTTTTTTACGCTAAAAGATGCCCTGGATCATAAGACGCACCTAGGATTTAAAGCAGCTCTGTCACCAGGATCAACTTTATTAAACCAGTCATATTGGCCGGTAGGGCTCATGATGCTGACTAAAACAATACCTTTCTTTTGTCTGTATGCTAAACCGCATAAGGGCTCATGCACACGACTGTATGTACTATCCTTGTCCGTAATGCGGTCAATAATAGGACATGTTCTATTTTTTTGCGGAACGGAAATGGAATGCACACGGAGTAACTTCCGTTTTTTTGCAGACCCATTGAAATAAATGGTTCCGTATACGGTCCGCAAAAAAAAAAAAATGGACACGGAAAGAAAATACGTTCGTGTGCATGAGGCCTAAAGCCGTAATATATAGATTAGCTTTCTGAGCAGATCTCAGTGTGGTGAAGCTATAGTACATAGTGTATATGATATGTAGATGATAGGACACGGCTCTGCCCTCATTATGTCTAGCCCTTTCAATTCAGGGGAAGGGGTGTTACAAAGCAGTGCTCAAAGGATTCAGCCCTGCCTCCTGGTGCTCCAACTTCTCATTTGCATATGAATAAAAACACAGATGTCTCTGCAGCTGTTTAGCATACAGACAAAAGAAAGGTATTGTTTTAATCAGCATGATGAGCCCTACCAGTCAATATGTCTGGTTTAATAGGGATTTAATAGGGATTCTGATCAGATCTCCATTCCTCATCAGACCTCAGATCAGATTTAAAATAAAAGAACTTGCCTCTCCTGCTTCGGAGGGCGCCACCACTTGCGAGATCCAGCGTGTTCTTTCTGCACTCACAATTCCCTGGTCTTCTGCTCGTGCTGCGCTGCACTGTGAGCTGACGTTGCACAGTGTCAGGTCATAGTGGGCTACATCCTGATGCTGTATGCAGTCAGGACCCTGCACAGTGGCCTCCGAGCAGAAGACCAGTTAGCGGTGAGTACAGCCAGCACCAGGAGAACTATATTCGCCCCTCCCCGGTATTACTGTGTACTAATGACTATTTTTGTAATGGAAGTGCCAATTAGTATTCCCTTCATATGATGCACTGCCATTTTCCCCCACTTTTGGGGGAAAAAAGCTTGTCTTATGGAGTGAAAAATATGGTATATTACAAAATTCTGTATAATCTTGTAAATACTACATGCTGGTAATAGTAATGTCCACTTCCGGACCATATTGTATAGGCTGCTTGAAGCAAGCAGCAGAGCAGCACGGTGGCTCAGTGGTTAGCACTCTTTCATTGCAGCGTTGGGTGGGGTCCTGGTTTCAAATCCAACCAAGGGCAACATGTGCATGGAGATGCATGTTCTCTCCGTGTCCGTGTAGGTCCGAGTACTCCAGTTTCCTCCCACACTACAAAGTAGAGGGAGCTGTCTGCTTCTGGCACCAGAGCTATTGCCAAACAGTTGATTGTGGGGATACGGGGTGACGGACCTCCACTGATCAGCTAGTTATGGCCTATCCTGAGGATAAGCCATCACTTAATAAAAGGTAGACATCACCTTTAATTTGGAATTTAGTGCCCCAATGAGGACAGGTACCGAATAGAGTCATGGCAATCTCTGTACGGCGATACGGAATATGTTGACACTGTATAACTGAATAAAATAATAACTGAAGTCACTTCTTGTAGACAATAGGTAATGAGATGAAGAGGAAAAATGCTAGTATTTTCACATTTGGAATAATGTTTCCCTTAGGTATTTTATTATTTAATGTATTCATTAAAATAACCTTCTTGTGAGGATTTCAGCTGCTGGATAATCACGAGTTAAGTAGTAAAACTGGTTAGACCTGCTCCTTGTACCTGAACAAGCTGACCCTTGCACGTGCCCTAATCTCTGCTCCTTGGCTTGTTCCCACAGAGTGCAGCTCCTTCTCTCCACCAACCACCGTCATCCTCCTTATTCTGCTTTGTTTTGAGGGTTTGCTTTTCCTCATCTTCACTGCGGTGATGTTTGGCACACAAGTACACTCAATCTGTACTGATGAAACGGTGAGTCCCAGAGCTGTACTTCACGCCTCTTAGTCACAGACAAAGCTTTTTCTTTTAAAAATCTGTGTTCCCTTACATTGGAAGTGTTCAATGAAATCAATTTTCTTCTGTTTTTAGTAGGGGTTTGCGTAATTATCAGGAAATATCTTTTAGTTGAGATTGAGTCTTGGGGGAGTCCACACGGCAAAGTGCGGCCGTGATGTGACCACAAATTGCGTCTACGTGACATTTTACAACAGTTTATTTCAGCAGACAGATTGTTAATGGATTTAAAATCTGCTGATCAATAGCAGTTATATTGGCAAAATTATGTCTTCATTAATAATCAGTTTGAAAATTGCATCAGTGGAAAGAAAAATTTATTTTATTTTCTTCTGTGAAGAGATAAACATGGCTGCTTTCTTCCAGAAACGGCACCACACCTGTCCATAGGTTGTGTGTGGTATTGCAGTTAAGCCCTATTGACTTCAATAGAGCTGAATACAATACCAGACACAGCCTGTGGACAAGTGTGGTGCTGTTTCTGGAAGAAAGCAGTTTTTTAAATATCCTGGACAACCATTTAAAACACCTCTAGCACCAGCTTTCTCCTTACTCTCCACTGAGTACATATTCCATCATGGCTGAACAAGGCGTGTATGTGTATGGGGGAGTTTGCCAAACGAGCTGTTGAAGGTGTATGGGCACCATTTAAAAGTAAATTTTCTAAACTGGACAGTAGTGTAAAATTATTCTCAAAATGATGTCCGTAGATGTCATGTTAGGGATTTCTTGAAGTCTACTTTCATGTTTTTCAAGCAAAGAAATTGCATTCTTATATACAGTATATGATGATGCGTATTCTTGAAGTTTTCATTCCAGAAAAATTTGTTCCATAAATGTAATGGTTATGGGGGGATGTCATCTCATTCTGTGTATTCTCCTGTGAATCCCACCCTGTATTACAGGGTTGATCACCATGTACAATACATACTGGTAGATAAATGTACATTTTCTTTAGTAGTGAGAGCGCTGAAGAAACATTTTGTTATATGCTGTTAGTGTTCTCTTTACTATTTAGCTAAATGTCAGCAGAGATTTATTCCTCCCGGCTTCCTCATACACATGTGTACTCTACTCGGGGAAGGAGGAATAAGCCACAACCAGAATCCTCCTATTATCTCCCACAGGAACAAAGGATTGGCATGTTGAAATCCAATATGCGCAATCCTACTTTTGCCTCCTTCCTGCTGCTGGAATTTGGCTGGTATGGCCAACTTACATCTAATGTATATACGTGAGTTTATTGTATCCATCATTCTCTGTGTTCACAAAACCCAGAGCATCTATCCCCAGTCCCTTACTGCACTCATTAAAGGGGTTGTCCCACCAGAAATATTCTACAGTTTTCAAACCAGCACCTAGACCTGAGTACTTTTGTAATTGCATGTAATTAAAAATTTCACACAGAGTTATTCAATAAAATGTATCTATATAGCGCCACCTGCCCTTTGTTTTTTTTTTCTTATTTCTTTGTCCTGCTCACTGAGAAGGCCGCACATGCTCAGTTTCATTCTTTAGCTGCCTCCTGAGCTGTGATAGGGAGAGCATAGACACGCCCCCTTAGCTGCAGCAGGAAAGACACTCCCCTTGTATGGGAGGTAAAACCTGCCAAAATGAAATTGAAAAACCTAAAATTATAATTAAAATAACGTTTTAACATTTTAATTTCATCTAGTGTCTGCAAAATGCACGCCAAAATTAAGAAGAAAATTCAATTCCTCCATTTGAATTTTCTTTTCCAAGTCCAGTTGTGGGTAATAAGTGTCAAAAATAAATGTAAAAGTAAATAGCCTTTTTCATTTTAAATTTCCACTTTGTCAATTAATTATCCTCTTCCTATAGTGGGGTTTTCATGTCAAAATCATAAATCAAATGAAAACACCAAGTAGAAGCTGAAAATGGTAGATTGAGATTTCAATTTCATCACTTGCAGGCATTTTCCCTGCCAAAAGTCAAATGAAAAAGAAAGCCCATTGGAATTTTCATTTTAACGTTGTATTAACATTCAGATTCATTTAAATGAGCCGTAGTGGGCGTGGTGCAGCATGCAAAATGCTTTTATTTAAATCCTGACTGAGCAGTGACTCACTCAGTATGTCTGCTAGAGGGCGCTGTGCTTCTCCACATTTCCAACAGCTAACACAGTATCAAGTTTATCATTCCAATAGATGGCGCTGTGACAGTGAAATCTTAGTACTGTGCTGAATGCATAGGATAAGATTATGAATCTAATAGATGGTGCCTTCTTTTTGAGGAGTGAATTATACTAGGATTATGATTATATCATCAACTCTGCTGCCCTTTTAACCCCCTAGATGTCGTGGTGCAGCAACTATGGGGTTAATTCGCTCTTCCATACTTGAGTTGGTGGATGTTGCTCCAGAAAAGTGCCAAGAAGCTTAAAAAGTTGCAAATTATGGTACACATGTCATGACTTTTTTACATCACTATAGTGGCATACTACTAGTAAATGTCCCCCATTTTGTCTGTGTGATCAAAAATCAGGGTGCATGACTTGCAGTAACGCGGAGCATCCTTGGCATCACTGTGCTGATTGGTGGGAGAGTTCAGACCCCCATGATCAGTATTGATGGCCTACAATAGCGCTCGGCAACCTTTGGCCAGGAACGCAGCTTTAGCGTAGCTATGTCCTATTCTTGTCTATGTTGCAAACAAGGACAGGCATTGTTGCAATGGATCCGCAAAAATCAATGCAATACGGATGTCACACATGTTGTATTTTTTGCGGATCCATGTTTTGCAGACTGTAAAATACATTCATTTGTGTGCACATGACTGTATGTATTTTGTGGTCCGCAAAAACTGGATCCGCAAAAAATACAGATGACATCCATGTGCATTCCGTATTTTGCGGAACGGAACAGCTGGCCCCTAATAGAACAGTCCTATCCTTGTCCGTAATGCGGCCAATGATAGGACATGTTCTATTCTTTTGCAGAACAGACATACGGAAACAGAATGCACACAGAGTAACTTCTGTTATTTTTGCAGACCCATTGAAATAATTGGTTCCGCAAAAAAAAAAGAACGGAATGAACATAAAAGAAAATATGTTCGTGTGCATGACCCCTAAATGTCAGGGTTTGGTACGGTGCTGGCGGGGTCTTTAAAGATGGCGCCTGCTCCACTCAGGAGCCGCGGGTGGCCGCCTGCTTCTTCTAGAAGACACCCGTGGCTCATGTCCGCAACCTGCACTAATGCCGATCGCGGATATTTAACCCCTCAGTTGCCACGGTCAATCCTGACCACGGCATCTGAGCTCGTGAAACACGTGTGGTGATCGGAGGAGTTGGAGCGTGTGTGCAGCAGCCCCTGTCTTTGTGAATGACAGAAGGCTGCTGCATTGTATTTCCTTGCCTGTAATAGGGCTCCATAGAAAAAAGCTATTTTCTCATAGACTCCAATGCTAGTGCATTGGGGTCTATGAGAATAGCAATCTAACGATTGCATGTTATAGTTCCCTATGGGAACTATAAAAAAAAGTGTAAAATATATTTTTTTAAAGTAGAAAATAAATAAAATAAAAAAACATAAAAAATTCAAATCACCCCCCTTTTCCTAAAATAACAAAAAAAAAACAAAACACATAATGGGTGTCACAATGTGCAAAAACATCCATAGTATAAAAATATATTCCCTATATGGCAAACAGCAAAACGGAAAAAAAGCATCCAAAAGGCTGATTTGCCGTTTTTGGTCGCTTCATTTTCTACAAAAAAAATCAAATAAAAACTGATCAAAAAGTCAACACACCCCAGAATGGTATCAATGAAAAGTTCAAATCACCCCGCAAAAAATCAGCCTCCAAACAGCTCCATACACATAATTACAAAAAAGTTATAGGGGTCAAAATATGGCTACAAAAAAAAATAATTTGCCCCACTTTTTTAATTTTTTATCACTATCAAAACGCAAGAAAAACTATACACTTAAGGTATCGCCGGATTCGTACTGACCTGTACAATAAAAGTAACCTGTCATTTTTATCGTACATTCGTAAATAAACAAAAACTGTAAAACTTCGGTGGAATTGCTTCTTTTTTTTTGGCAATTTCGCCCCATTTGGAATTTTTCTTCCCGCTTCCCACAACATCATATGCAATATTAAATGGTGGCATTGGAAAGTACAACTTGTCCCGCAAAAAACAAACCCTCATATGGCTATGTGAACAGACAAATAAAAAAGTTATGGCTCTGGGAAGGCAGGGAGCGCAAAACGAAAGGGTTATGGTTAGTGTCAGTGTTAGGGCTCATGCACACAAACATATTTTCTTTCCGTGTCCGTTCTGTTTTTTTTTTTTTTTTTGCGGACTGCATGTGGAACCATTCATTTCAATGGCAAAAAAAATAACTAAGTTACTCCGTGTGCATTCCGTTTCCGTATGTCAATTCAGCAAAAAAATAGAACATGTCCTATTATTTTCCGTATTATGGACAAGGATGGGACTGTTCTATTAGGGGCCAGCTGTTCCGTTCCACAAAATACAGAATGCACACGGACGGCATCCGTATTTGTTGCGGATCCGTTTTTTCGGATCGCAAAATACATGCGATCGTGTGCATGAGCCCTCCTTAGGGTTACGATTAATTATGGTTATGGTTATTATTAGGGTTGGTATTAGGGATCGACCGATATAGATTTTTTAGATCCGATATCGATAATCTGTGAACTTTCAGGCCGATAGCCGATATTTTATATCTCGTAATATATATTATATTAGTTTATAGTCACAGGTGGTGGAAATTTGCATTTAGCACTAGTATATTATAAATGTAAATTATACTAGTGCCAAATGCCAATTTACACACTATCCCCCCTCCTCACTGACTTTATTAACCCCTATCAGACCTCAGATCAGCCCTTTATTAACCCCTAGCAGACCTCAGATTAGACCTTTATTAAACCCCTATTAGACCTCAGATCAAACCTTTATTAACCCCTATCAGACCTCAGATCAGAACTTTATTAACCCCTATCAGACCTCAGATCAGACCTTTATTAACCCCTATCAGACCTTAGATGAATAAAATAAAAAAACTCCACCTCTCCTGCGCCGCGACTCCTCTTCATCTCCGGCGTCTCGCTCCCCCGTCTTCTCCGGCCCGCGCTGCACTGTCACCTGACAGCGTGCAGCATCAGGTCATAGTGCGCGCACTACGTCCTGACGCTGTACGGGGTCAGGACAGTGCAGCGTGGGCCCTATCAAAGAAGACCAGGGAGAGTGAGTATCGGAAGCACTTGCTGCGCTTCTTCCCTGCTCCCGGCACCCGATGCATACTAGTGCGCGCTTCCATAATCCTGAATATCGGCCGATAATATCGGTACTTCTGATAATTAGTCGATCCCTAGTTGGTATTACAGTTAGGAGTCCGTGTTAGGATTAGTAATAAGGTTAGGGTCAGTATTATGGTTAGGCTCTGTTTTAGAATTAGGGTTATTATTACAGTTAGTGTCAGTATTTAGGGTAAGGGGTCAATATTACAGTTTGGATCAGTATTAGGGCCAGGGGTCAGTTTTCGGGCACATAAACAGAGGGGTCCCACAACGATCATGCAGCGATGCAGACAGGCCTCTGCTGGCAGGTCTGCTCTGGTGTAACGTCGCAGACGGCTTGATGACATCATCTACGTCACAGAGAAGCGCCCCTGTTCTTTTGTCAGGACTTCTCACACGTGAAGACTGCACCACACAGAACTGTATTGTGCACTGCCATATATCAATATTGTAGGCTGGGGATCAGCAACCTCCGGAGCTCCAACTGTTCGGAAACTACAGCTCCCAGAATCCTCCTTTCACATCTATGGGAGTTATAAGAACAGCTGAGTAAATGTGCATGTTGGGAGTTGTAGTTTCACAGTAGCTGGAGTGCCGAAGGCAGTGCCGTAGCTAAAGGCTCATGGGCCCCGCTGCAAGAGTTCAGCCTGGGCCCCCCTTCCCTAAGTACTTTGTGGCCAGGGGCAGTGGAGCACATAGCCTTTGCGGTGCCTGAGGCAAAAATTGAAACGGCAACACCTAACCCCCTTGCCAAATTTATGACCTAACCCCTTCTCTTCAGCCAGAGGAGTGACTTGACCAGCATGTACTTTGTATAATACCAGTGTCTTCTTAAGCAGCACAGGGGTCTTTGGACTCCCTCAGGCTCCTGGGCCCAGTAGCGACTGCTACCTTTGCACCTCCTATAGCTATGCCCCTGGCCGAAGGGTGCTGAGCTCTATTGTAGGCCATCAATACTGATCATGCGGGTCTGAACTCTCCCACCAATCAGCACAGTGATGCCAAGGATGCTCTGCGTTTCTGCAAGTCATACACAGACACAATGGAGGACATTTAGGCACCACGGCATCTAGGGGGTTAACAGGGCAGCAGAGTTGATGATATAATCAAAATCCTAGTATAATTCACTCCTCAAAAAGAGGACACCATCTATTAGATTCATAATCTTATCCTATGCATTCAGCACAGTACTAAGATTTCACTGTCACAGCGCCATCTATTGGAATGATAAACTTGATCCTGTGTTAGCTGTTGGAAATGTGGAGAAGCACAGCGCCCTCTAGTAGACATACAGAGTCACTGTCTGTTCAGGCAGGAATTAAAGAGGACCTTTCATCTGTTTTACTTATAGGAGCTAAATACCTGTACTTGTGGGGTACTCCCAGCTAATGCTGCCACACGTTTTTTTTCGTAAACATCTCCCATACGCCCCGCTGCGCCCACCTGAAGTTCTCACGCTCAGTATGTAAATACTGAGCATCGGAACAGGGAGGAGGAGACACCAGGGTTTCTCATTGGGCGTCCCCTTCTCCCTGGCTGTGCCGCGATCCAATCGCATCAGAGAGTGTCACAGCCAGGGAGAAGGAGACGCCCATTAAGAAACCCTGGCATCTCCTCCTTCCTGTTCCGATGCTCAGTATTAGCATACCCAGCGCGAAAACTTCAGGAGGGCGCAGCAGGGCGTAGGAGCGATGGTTAAAAAAAAAACTGAGGCAGCATCAGCGGGGGGTACCCCGCAAGTACAGGTATTTAGCTCCTTTAAGTAAAACAGATAACAGCATTTTGCATGCTGCTCCACGCCCACTACGGCTCATTTAAATTAATCTGAATGTTAATACAACGCTAAAATGAAAATTCAAATGGACTTTCTTTTTCATTTGACTTTTGGCAGGGAAAATGCCTGCAAGAGATGAAATTGAAATTTCAATCTACCATTTTCAGCTTCTACATGGTGTTTTCATTTGATTTATGATTTTGACATGAAAACCCCACTATAGGAAGAGGATAATTAATTGACAAAGTGGAAATTTAAAATGAAAAAGGCTATTTATTTTTACATTTATTTTTGACACTTATGACCCACACTGGACTTGGAAAAGAAAATTCAAATGGAGGAATTACATTTTCTTTTTAATTTTGGCATGCATTTGGCAGACGTTAGATGAAATTTAAATATAATTTTACTTTTGAAGGTTTTTGAATTTCATTTTAATTTTGGCAGGTTTTACCTCCCATACCCTTGAGCTACCAGGTTGAAATAAATCTAGCAGAGCAATGAATGGGGATATCTCTGGACCCATGTGTGCTACAAGGCTGGTTCTAGATTTGTTAGAAAGAGATGGTCACGTACTGTATTGAAGTTAGTTCCCTGATTGATCTCTCAGCACTAAGGCTATTACTGACAATGTGATGAGCTGGTCTTCAAGCCTTCACAAAGCTACTTTGCAAAGAGATAGGTCAGTCTCCTAGCCTCAAGAATTCTTCATACCTCAGGCTTTCTCTCTGCCTGCTTCCTCCAGGTTAGTCCACCACTTGTGCCTGCCCCTAATGTTCAGACAAGCCTCCCTCTATCTGCTGGATATTAGAGATTAGAGGATGTTTAACAGTGGTATTCCAGGATTTTACTATTGATGGCACATCCTATCCTCAAGGTAGGCCATCAGTATCAGATCAGCTGTTTCAGAGTAGTCAGAAGTTGGCATCGGAAATACACCGGTCTGTCCGCTGTGTATTGAACGGAGCTGTTAACTGTAGCGCTGTTCTTTTTGAATTGATTGGGAGCAGTGCTGTGGTTACGTGTTCAGTCTAGTATACAATGGACAAAGCTGTGTAGTTCTGGCGTCGACTTCTGCCGGTGGAACTACAACTAATTAGCTGATTGGCGATGGTGCTGGGAGTCGAATCCCTGCCAATCAGATATTGATAGTCTATTCTGAGGATAGGCCATCAGTATTAAAGTCCCGGAAAACCCCTTTACTTATGAGGATAAACCCGCTCAGTAAATTTTTATACCCTGTTATTTTGGCTTCTTAACTATCACAGATGATGGCAGCAGTTTCTATTTGTTCACTGTGTTTCTTATCTGCTCTACTTTCCCCCTTTTGATAGTGATTTTCAATATTAATTTTGCAACCTTTAATCAGCAAACTTATAATCTTCCTGCTTCTTAAGGTGGTCATACACATTAGTCTAAAGTTGATCAAAATGGACGATTACAAATAAAACAAACATTTGCCTGTTGAAATTTAACAATGAATAATCGTTTGAAAAGAAGTCAGTCATGTTTAAAATTTTCACCTGATGGTCGGAAGAAAGATTTTTCGTTCAAAGAAAGATCATTAATGAACGAAAGATCTTCCTTTGAAAGACTGTTCCCAGAACGATCTTTCATCCATCACCCAATTTCATTGAACGTGTATGGGCAGCTTGAACACCTGTAACTCCCAATATGGACTAAAGTATGTATGATCATGTCTGTGAGAGGAACCCCCAGCAGATGTTTGTTTGTTCAACTGGTGATCAAACATCAACCTACTTCTTTCTAATGTGTATGGCCAGATTTAGGGGTGATTATGATGCATCAGAACTATGCAATATCCAAGCAGTGTACTAACAATAAAAATAGTTGTTAGGCTCCGAGCTCACAGATAGTGAAATGTTGTAACCTGACCTACTGTAGAATTGCAGATGTTGTGATCGTTGGGGGTCTAGGAGCTAAGCACCACTCTGGGAGTATAGGCCATATGCATCCTACATAATTGGTTGAAAGGTCCAACAAACAATTTTTCCTGCAGTTTGGTAGGGGCCTTAAGGTGCCCATACACATTGGATAAATGTTGTCCAAACCCACTGATATCGGTGGAACCGGCTGACCTGTAATGTGTATGATGTTGTCCTGACTTTCCACCAACTTCAGATTTGGAGGGGAGAAGGTTTGGGCTGTTGGATTTTAACATGGTCAATCATTTTATTCTCAGGAATAATTTACCACCAGAGGTGTCTTATAGGATACTTGTATGCTTGGCTGAGCAGGCACATGTATGGGGGTGTCAGGAGAAGTAGCTTGTCCGCTGAGCAAGCATTTGGCCAACAGCTGTCTTAGGTGTATGGCCAGTTCTACTGTCCAGACCGCTATCTATCACAACTTCTGTAAGTAAAAGTATATAAGGAAATTGGTGTAGGTCCATCTTTGGCTTTTGGATGATAGATGAACGTACACCATGAAAATAAATCTAATATTAGATAGTCCTCTACTGCCACAATTATTCTGTAATGTATTAATAGTGCTGGTGAAGACTTGCCTACACATAAACTCCTTCTGTCTGATGCTTTCTGTAACATTTCTTTTCAATATGCTAAAACTATAATAATCCTCTCAGATGTGTGTTCTTGTGACTGCTCTGTGATGTTGGTGGCCTAGATTTTTGTGCTATAAATTTTATGAAGAGGCAAAGTTTCTAGAGATTAGATGCCATCCAGCCGTTTCTCGTCTCGTTTTGGAGCTCTAAATGTCTCCTACACCTTGACCTTTCCACAGGACAACCATTAACTCGTTATAACCAGTATATTGTCCTGTGACATCCTTGGCCTTCCATATTTACTGAAAGTTTGTGATCTTTCTGTTTTCAGGGAATAGAACAGTTGAAAAAGGAAGAGAGAAGATGGGCCAAAAAAACTAAATGGATGAACCTGAAGGCAGTATTTGGCCATCCTTTCTCAATAGCATGGCTTAGCCCCCTCGCCACACCAGACCAGGGAAAAGCAGATCCTTACCAGTATGTGGTCTGAGGAATTCTGTGCCAGCTTGGCCGCACAGAAAGACACCACATTACTTCCATTTACCAGCTTGACATTGAATGTTTCATAAAAATACGACTTATTTAATTTTTTTAAATGTCCGAGAGTTACTGCTCAGAAGCCGCCAACATGCAACAGTTTTCTTTGCTCCTGTTTTCTGGAACCATTAGATCATTACTTTTCCTTTGTCTGCTTTCACAGTAACACAATAATTGTCTTTCCTTGACTCTTTACTACATCCCAACCTGCGTTGACTACATCTGCCATCATTTGCCATAGCTGACTGTGCCAACTAACTATTAACTTGTTTTGAGCCTAGTCATTAGGATGCATCTTTTCTGAGGAAAACTTGAATTTGGTAATGTTTGCTACTCCTGGAAAACCAGTATCTGTAAAAGATGAAGATAAAGTTATTATCGTGGACTTTATCCCTTTAAAATTTGTTAGAAGTATTATGGATTCGAAAGGTTTTCAGCCATTTTTTTAGCCAAGCATCGTATGGGTAAACTATTGCAGATTCGTTTTCTTGTGAGAAGACCATAAACTTCCTGCTCTTCAAGGTTTTCCATAATGTCAACCAAAGCGGGATATGTATTTGACAGTTCTGGGGGTGGGAGTAACGGGGAGTCCAGCAGTCAAAAATCATGCTGACATGCAGTTTTACCACAAAACCAGGCCAATTTGTGGTCAAAACCGCATTTGGGTAAGATTTTTGGCTGTGGGCGTTACATTTGTATTATTCTAACTGCTGTTTTATGAGGTGTTTTCTTTATATCCGATGATGTCACATATAAAGACCTTATGAACTCTCTTCTTCTTCTCCCTGCTATGGGAGGGAGGTAGATTTTAAAGGGGTTTTGTAAAGTATGGATAGGGCATCAATATCTGATGTGCGGTGGTCCAGAATCCTGCACCCCACTGAGGAGCTGTTTCATTGTTTGGCGCCAGAAACATACAGTTCCTTCCATTGTGTAGTGTACGAAGCAGGTCACTTCAGCATTGCTCCCATTAATTTGCACTGATTCATCTGAACGCTGGGGGAAGGGGGGTGTTGGACCCCGCCAATCGGATATTGATGATATATTCTAAGGATAGGCTGTCAATAGCAAAATCCCGGAATAGCCCTTGTCCGGGATGAGTAAAAAATGGTTGCTTTCCAAAAAAGGGGTCGCACCTGTCCACAAGTTGGATGTGGTATTACAACTCTTCTACATTCACTTCAATAGAGCTAAGCAACAGTACCAGACACAAAGCACGGACAGTTGTGGTGCTGTTTTAGGAAAATGGCAGCCATGTTGTTCTAATCCTGGACAACTAATTGTGCACTGTCCACATGCTGTCAGTCTGCTCGGCCGCTGCCACTCTCTCTGACGACAAGCATACCAGACATTTTCTGCAGAGAGTGGCTATGGTCCAAGCAAACTGACAATGCAGGAAGATGCATGAAATTTGTATACTGTATTTTAATCACATTCAGCTGGAACTTAGAAAAACACCTTTAACCCAGTTTTATAATTTACCACCTTCTCATCAAAACTTCTGCTGTAGACCTTTCTTCCCGGTATATTAGAGCACACAATCATAAGACTACAAAATTCCAGATGCATTGTGGAACTAAAGCAAATTGAAAGAAAAACTGATAAAATTGTGATGTACGGCTTATGTGAAGAGAAGGACAACCTCCAGGAAGCTCAAATATAAAGCTACTATAAGATTGTTTTTCTATTTATATCGTGAAGATTATCATAACTGGTTGTCTCCTCAGTCTTCTTATCCAAGTCTTGCTTGTCACATGCCAGATTATACTGGTCTTGCTGGTTTTATACATTCTGCATTTGTCAATCCTTGTCATCACTGGCATCTTAAAAGATGGTTTGTCAGTATATGTGATGACTGGAATGTTCCTTGTGTAACTTCCAGCATTAAGTGAATATACAGCTTTTGCCCTTTTTCGAGTCATGGAGTTCTACATGTGTTCATAGCCTCAATCACCAGAGTGGGACCAACTTGGAGATCATCAACGCTGTGGTTAAAGCCCCAGTTATCCATGACTAGATGATATCTGAGTAGTCCTAAGCTTCCCTGGAGAGTTAATTTCATAGAGATGGATTTTTTTATTTCATCTGATGTCTCCCAACTAGCTCATGACATCATGGCATCATTATTATGGGCAGTCAGGCTTCACTGTGGCCTAAAGAGTATACAGAAAACCTTCATGTGGGCCCTCTTCAAGAAATTGACACTATAGCCATGTAAAGCTCCATAATTGATCGAAAAGTGAATGATACATTTTTATATGTTGGAATTTTAAAATCTTCTCATCTGCCTCATATCTTAGTATATCTAGTGAGGGTATGCTATGGTTATACATACCCTTTACTGACCTATTACCATGATTCCATACGGCAACTATTTATTTGCATGACATTGCATAGGAGTAGGTTGGACTGAGATGTATATTCTAGGAACCTTAGTGCATGAACCTGAACCCATCTACCATGGCAAATGGTTGGTCTTTACAATGAGATGACATCGTTGACTGTCTATAACTAGCAGTACATTTCCCCCTTTCATGTTCAATTTATTCAAGACTTGTAACTGGAAACGATTTTGTTAAAGGGGCTGGCCCATGAACAACATTTAGACAAATGTATGATCGCTGGGGGGGCTGACTGCTGGAATCTCCACCAATCACGAGAACAGGGATTCCCAACTCCCATGTGTGAATTTGAGCGGTGGTGCGCATGCATGACCACAGCTCCATACCCTTCTGTGGGACTGCCTGCAATCTCCGTCATTGAAAATTCAATTTTGAAAATGAAACTGCCATTTGCATCAGTAATCCTTTTTCGTTCTGTGTTTTATATGATCATAAACTTGAAGATTTTCTTGAATTTCTTTGTGCTTCTTGTATTTCTTTAGTCCCTGTCCCTAGTTTAGGGTGTCTATATTATGGGTGCCTCTATATTGATTTAACTGTAGCATCCTTGTCATACTTGCATGTACTGTTTTTGCTATGTGATATTTAATTTTCTTTTTTTAATGTCATTTTATGGTTTATTGCCTGTGTGGTACACTCGGTTATCATTTTGCCAATCTTTGAAGATGTTAGACCAAGTGGATCCTCATATTGTCATACATTGGCCTGAAGGGTCATGTGTCTAATGGTCACCATTAACCTATGTATAGCATAAAGCTTTGGTTACTGTTATGTATGAGGACAGAATAGTTATTCATTGGATAAATTGGGATCTCGCATACCGAGCGGTGTTAACCCATAGTTTATCTATGATAGCTTATGAAGTCTTCAATTTCCATTATGTATTCCTACACCAACAAGCACTGAACCATGTAAATTACGGTATATATTTGGCTGCAGAAACAAAAATGCCTTACATTCAAGATATAAAAAAATCGTAATTACATTTACTACATATATTACATAAATGCTAATACAGCATAGCAGTTAAATTACCCACATTGCACTGGTTGATTATTGCTTGATATGTTAAGGTAGAGCTAATTACAGTTGGAATTTGCCCTGGTTTCAGATCCCTGATTTATCTTCTCTGGGGCAGAAGCAATGATGAGAGATGTAGTTGTAAACCATCTGATTCCCTCAAGATTCTCACGTCATAACCAATTTCAGTATATAGAAGCAGATTGTAGGAGGCTGTATATATCTGTGTTGCTCATACTATTACATGTATTCTTCATATCATGTGTACAGCTATAAATATTCATGTAAATTCAGAAGCACATTCCATTCATGAAATTTTGCTGAATATTTTTTTAATTATTTTGGGGCAATCAATTGTACCATATGTACCGGTATTTTTGGTTTATTGAATTTCCGTTTTTAGCAATTCCAATGATCCAGATTTCATTACTGGGCTTCCCATCTCTTAAGAACAATTTGCGAGGGTGTGACAGACTAAATGACCGTTTTTGTTTTCTGTTAAAATGTGAATTCTGCATCTCATTTAGCTCTGTACAATATATGCTTCCATACTAAAGACAAAAACGTTAATGCAATAAAAGGTTTCCTAGAAAACGCCGCTGTGCTTTCTCTGGTCTGTATGCTTTGCTGCAGCTGTTACAGGGAAGTTTATCGCGTAATGTTCTTTCATTTTTATGGGGGGAAAAAGAATTTTGGGCAAAAACAAGACTCAAAAGTAAGGATATTTCCTTTTAGTGGAGCATTTTTATCATGAAAATGGCAAAATGAAGTCAGTCATCTTGTGGGAATGCAGTTTATTTAATGAGTGAGCTTGAATATTACATTTTGGGGTTTTTGTTTCTATTTGGGGGGCCAGTGTTATTTTCTCTAATAACCACAGAATCTTTTTGTTGCAAGTCTTATCCATCTCCCCCCATTTATACTTGTTCCCGCTACTCTGGTCCTGCGATCGCTGGCTCCCTGTCACAGCCTCGGTGTTGTGCGCCGTGACACTTTAGCCGTTCTCCTGGTTCCTCCCCTGTTTGGTGTCTTTGGGGTTAACTATCTGGCTGGGAGTGGCCACTGGGGTCATATTGCCTGTGGCTTCCAGGCTGGAGTCTGTTGTCCTCCAGCCTTGGTGTGTGCTGGAGTTGCTCCTTACCAGTCAGTTAGCAGCTCTGTCTGGGGCTGCCATGCATCCTGGCCGCTTGGGGGTCCAGGCAGTTTCTGGTTCGCTGGACTGCGTGTTTGTTGTCTTTGTGCGGTGTCCTGGTAGGTGATCGGGTTCCAGTCATTGTTGCCTCGACAGGTGAGTGCTTGTTGTTGTGGGCTCTTACCTGCCTATCCAGTTGTTGTTTTCTGCCTTTCCTTTCCTTGTACCTAGGCCTGCTGGAGACTCCGGTTCATCCGTTTTGTGGATGAACTGGTCGTGTCAGCCCTTTCTTTATTTGAGAGATTATCAGGGTGACTCCGGGTCCTATGTTTCCTGGGTATGGGCCGTCCTACTATCCAGGTCCACTCATACGGTGAGGAGTAAGGGCGAGGATTAGGGATGCAATTGGAGGTGACCACATCCCTTTTCCCAGTTTCCTGAACTAGTTGCTATCCCGTCTGCTTCCCATTGTACGGTGAGGGGTTCCCCCACTCCCCACCGTGACAGTATGTCCAACTAGGTGGCCCTCAAACTGGATTGATGACCTATACAGGACAGGAGCAACTCCGGCACACACCAAGGCTGGAGGACAACAGACTCCAGCCTGAAAGCCACAGGCAATAGGAACCCAGTGGCCACACCCAGCCAGATAGTTAACCCCAAAGACACCAAACAGGGGAGGAACCAGGAGAAGGGGAGCAAAGCACATACATGCTGCAACAACAACACGTTGCCCCTGGCAACTAGCATGCACATCTAAAGTGTCACGGCGCACAACACCAAGGCTGTGACACTCCCCTTCCCCCATGTTACAATCCCTGCTTTGTTTTCTTCCGATCAGGCCATGGACATGGCCACGTGCGCCACTGAAGCCAGTCACTGGTTGCAGCAGTGCACATGGCCATGTCCATGCCCGGGCCATAAGAAAAGCCAGGGACTGGAGGAACAAGAGCCGGAATGCTCGATTGGAGTTGTGGGGAACAGATAAGTATGAATCTTTCAGGAGGAGACACAAGCTATAGACCTTTCCTTAAAAGCTAATATTCCTGGAAAACCCCTTTAGGGTTTGACGTAGCTATAAGGGCTCATGCACACAAATTATTTTTTTTGTCTGTGTCTATTCCAGTATGTGGACCTATTGACTTAAAAAAAAAAGAAATTGACTCTGTGTGCATTCCGTGTTCGCATGTCCTATTGTTGTCCGCATTACGGACAAGGATTCTATTATGGGCCTGCTGTTCCGTTCCGCAACATGTGAAATGCACACAGCCGGTATCTGTGTTTTGCGGATCCGCAATTCGTAGCCCGCAAAACAATGGTCGTGTGCATGAGCACTAAGAAAGGTCTCCATTTTAGTTTTTAAGGAGTGTTTACACTGAAAAAATGGATCAGCAGCAGTATAGTGATTATGTTTTATTTACTTACAGAAATATTGGCAACTTTGAGCAGCTACAGCAAAAATGGGAACCAGAATAGCTGTACTTCCTATTCACTTGCAAAATTGAGTGATGCAACAAAGTAGAAAATTTTTAATATAGCTGTCGGTAGGGCTCATGCACACTACCGTTGTAAATTTTGCGGTCCGCAAAACACTGATGCCGGGCGTGTGTATTCCATATTTTGAAAAACGGAACAGCTGGCCCCTAATACAACAGTCCTATCCTTGTCCATAATGCGAACAATAATAGGACATGTTCAGCAATGCGGACATATAGAAATGGAATGCGCAGTCATTTCCGTTTTTTGTGGCCCCAAGTGAATGGCTCCGCATACATGATGCAAAAAAAACAAACTGAATGGACACAGAAAAAAAAATACATTTGTGTGCATGAGCCCTTAAACTGAATCTATCACCAATTTTATTGTAAGGCCCCCTGCACACGAACGTGTGCGCCCCGTGGCCGTGCTGCGGGCCGAAGTGCACGAACACCGACCGTAGGGCAGCCGCAGCGGATCGCCGACCCATTCACTTTAATGGGTCCGTGATCTGGCCGTTCCGCAAAAAGATAGGACACGTTCTATCTTTTTGCTGAACGGAATTACGGGATGAAACCCTGCACCATTCCGCATCTCCAGATTTGCGGACCCATTGAAGTGAATGGGTCCACATCCGTGATGCGGAATGCCCACGGAACGGCGCCCATGTATTGCGGATCCGCAAATGTGGTCCGCAATATGGCAACGGGCAGCAGACGTTCGTGTGCAGGAGGCCTAATACTGAGTCACTTACTTTTTTGATCCAGTTATTTTAATCCTTGGTGAGAAGCTCCAGCCTGATCTGAACATTCTAGTCCTGATAATCCTGAGCTGAACATTCTAGTCCTAATAATCCTGAGCTGAACATTCTAGTCCTGATAATCCTGAGCTGAACATTCTAGTCCTAATAATCCTGAGCTGAACATTCTAGTCCTGATAATCCTGAGCTGCGACTGGTCCTGCCCTCCCATGGATTATTGATAATTCTCTTCCTATACTGTGTATACAAAGAAAGCTGCCAATCAGTGGGGAGAGCCAGGACCTCATGAACACAAGGACCCCCAAGACTGTGCTTTTTTGAGGGAAGGCCTTAATAAAGTGAACCAGCATTTCAATGAGGGTTATGTCACCAATTTATGCTGCTCTCAGATTCAGAAATATAATTACCAAACACTGGCTACTGTCTGACATCTGATTACTAGTATATAGCCATACACAGTATATTCTATTTCCTCCTGGATACTGTCTTCACTATGTTTTCAACAGAGCCCCAGAATACCCCTTTAACTTTCTTACTCAGTGACTTGAACAAGTTATGTCATATGTCTTTAAAGCTATGAACAGTATAGCATTCAGATAATTATGGTGTCAAATTTTTTATTAAAAAAAAAACGGATTTTCTGAGATAAATTAAAAAAGAAATCGCAAAAAATTCTACTAGCCCACTCAACTGGGTGAACTTGCTTAAGTTGGGGGCTATAATGTTGAAGTGTGCAGAGACTTGAATCTAGCAAGGATGTGAGAGCAATATTTTAAACATTTTATAAATGAATTCGGAATTACATAGAACTGGAGTATACTATTAAAGAAGCTCTCCAACAAGAAAGTGTATTCTCTGACCTTTTAGAAAGGTACCTGATGTGAAGGTAAAAATGTTTGTGGGAGTGCTTCTTTAAATCATGCCACTAATATAAATGTATCCCACCCGGCAGATATTGCTGTTATATGACTTTCCACAAATACCGCCATTTATCAAAACTGCCTTTTTCAAAACGTATTGCCTGCCATTGCGCCCTGTGGCAAATCAGTTTAGTTTTTCAATAGATGTTGGTTATGTTCTGTAGTCGAGACTTATAATGTAGGAAGCCTCATTGGTAAACACAAGGGGTGTGGTTAGTGTCACATGATCTGCTGATGTCAGGACACCTCTCCCTGACCTAAGGCATGATAGGACAACAGTCACATGACAAACCAGGAAGTAGGATTCAAACATGGGGGATAAGAGAAAACGGTAAATGGGAGTTAGAGTAACGGATGAAAGTACACTTCAGTGTGAAAAGTAGTTTATGGCACAAACCCCTTAATAACAAAGTAACAGGTGGCTTTTACCTTCCTTTTAGCATATCTTACCTATGCTAATGAATAGGAGGTTGGTAGTAACTAACGTATTGAACATGCAGCCCATGTTGTCTATGAAGTTTATGCACTTCATGCAGCATGGACAATCAGCCGTCTGTGCCGCTATTAAACTACTACATTGAGAAAATGATGAACTTGGTAAGTTCTTCCCTATTTATTCATTAAAGCCAAAGCATTGGTTACTCTTGTTCCAGAAGCTATTATTTTTTCCCCCCTATGCTATTATTTTCCCTATAGTACAGCGCTGTGCACTCATATTTGACCATTGTAAAGTCCCGAGATTTAGGAATTCAGTAGTTAGATGAAGGGTAATGATTGGGCCGGGTTTGCTTACCTCCTGATGATCGCACATTTGCTAACTTTGCTTTTGTCCTACTCAGGGAATTGAACGACTGAAGAAACAAAATCCAACTTGGGAGAAGACTAGTAGGTGGGATGGAATGAGACAAGCTTTTGGCGGCAGTTTTTCTCCTGCGTGGTTCAGCCCTTTCTCAGGAACACTCTATCATAAGGTGCCATCAGATATTGAAACCGGAAAAGGTGGAAAGGACAGTGAAATAGTAACTGGCAGGTTGGAGGGACACGTTGAGGTTATTGAAATAGGGGGTGGAATCGGTCACTGCACCAATTCCTAAGAACCAGAAACCACATCGCCCACAACCTGAAATGTATTGGCTTACATTACATTCAGTGTTAAAGTCTCACCACCGCACCATCTCAAAACCTCTGTTTTCCATTTTATATCTTATGGCAGCCAAACCAAATGTTACATTGCACACTAGGTCCATCAAATGATTCATCCACCCGAAGGTGGATATGCCAAGACATCAGGTTTTGGTTCTACTCTGTTGTGAAGTGAAGCATGGTGTCATCTCTTGCGTTGTACATTGTACCACTTTGCAAGGCCTTACTGTATTCTTTTTATTACATGTTAAGCATATTTTATATCTTACATTGTTGCCCATAGATAACATCTATGATTACTCACAAACCCTCTAACTTTCATTGACGTATGAGAATACCATTTATTGGGGAACAAATGGCTAATAAGCTTGGGGCATCTGTCGGCTTGATTAACCCTATTAAACCAGTGAACATGTCTAGTAGGGCTGACGCCAGGTTTATATCACCTTTTTTTTCCTGTTCTTCTGATCCATCAGAAAAATAAAGAAAAACGGATCCTTTATTTAAAGCATCCATTATGTACATTTGGCATCTGTTTTAGCCATTTCCATCTGAAATCCATTATTTTAGACAGAAAAAAAAGTTATGCAGGAATTTTTTTCTTTTCCATCTAAAATAACGGATCTCAGAAGGAAATGACTAAAATGGATGCCAAATGTGCATAACGGATGCTTAAAATACAAGATCCGTTTTTTTCTGTTCTTCTGACAGTTCAGAAGAAAGGAAAAATAAACGGTGATATGAACCCAGCCTGACTGTGCTCTTTGAAAAAATATATCTTCGCCTACTCCGGTGCTGCATTTAGGAGAAATGTGTTTTAAAAAATATGCAAATTAGAGCTTAAAAGGGTATTCCAGTTGTTACAAGTTATGTTCTATTCACAGGATAGGTGATAACTGTTAGATTGGTGGGGATCCTACTGCTAAGACTCACACCGATAATAACAGGGGCCCTGTACACCACGGAACCCCCCAAAATGAATGAAGCATCGGGCACTGCGGTCAACAATTTCCGGAAGTCCCATAGAGATGAATTGAGTGGCGGTTCGCATGCTCGATCTGCTGATCCCAGCGGTTGAACCCTC
The DNA here is from genome assembly GCF_905171765.1 of Bufo bufo. NCBI lineage: Eukaryota > Metazoa > Chordata > Amphibia > Anura > Bufonidae > Bufo > Bufo bufo. Next base: position 217,981,613 of record NC_053393.1, read on the forward strand.
ACTGATCTAATAGTTATCCCCTATCCAAACTTGTAACAACCAGAATACCCCTCTAAGTGCCCTGAGTACACTTTTGTTCCTCCACTCTACTTCCCTGGAGGGGACAGTGTACAGGGACGCAGAGGAGATAAGCACAGTGAGAGGCCTGGGCCTGCCCTCTGTGTACTTTAAGGGGTTTTCTAGGATTTTAATATTCGCCTGTCCTCAAGATAGGTCATCAATATCAGATCGGCAGGGTTCAGCGATCGGCTGGTTGAAGAGAAGGCCGTGCTCTGTGCGAGCGCAGCCTTCCCTTCATTGTTTAACTGCTCGCCGTCGACACCACAGCGGTGAGCATGTGTAATTACCAGTTAATTACATTCAGTTCAATGGGATGTCTCGTTCCTATGCAAGTGTATAGGATCTGTTATTGATGACCTATCCTAAAGATAGGCCATCAATATTAAAATCCCAGAAAAGCCCTTTAAGTGCTTTGTATATTTTGAAAAACACAGATTTCTCCCAAATGCAGCAATGGTAAGAAAGGTATGTTTTTAATCCGTAGGGTCAGTCCTCTCTGGCAAAAAGGCTCGTTTAATAGGGTTGATCCTGCTGACACATTCCCTTTAAATGCAAATAGCCTGTAAAATGTACACATTGACATATATAAGTTAGGGCTCATGCACACCAGCCTGTATTGCGGCCTGCAGACAGCGGGTCTGCAATATACAGGCACCGGTCGTGTGCGTACCGCATCACTTGAATGGGTCCACAATCCGGAAGATACGGAGCAAATGCACAAAGTGGAAGGAATGCTTCTGGGGAATTTCGGTCTGTGCACAGCAAAAAATTAAAATATGCTCTATTTTTTTGCAGTGTGGACAGATCACGGGCGCATTCAAGTTGAATGGGCCTGCATCCGTCAGCAATTTGCAGTCTCCAATGCATGGCACGGGTGACACATGTTTGCATGCATGAGCTCTTAATCAGAGTAATAGTTTTAGTAATGGACCTGTAAATTGAACGTGCAGCGGTATACCGGCGTGTCAGACCACCTGAAGGTGGAGGTGCCGGCAGCTTCACAAACATAGGAGGAGAAGGACAACTGCTAGGAAGATTGCAAGGTAAGTATTCTCTCCTCCCTGCACTGCGCTCATTCCCTTGAATGCTTACATATTAGTCACAGCACATTGGCAAAATCATTCATTCCTAAGAGAATGCATGATTTTGCTAAAACACACTGCCACCAGTGACTGCTTTTACACTGCGGAGGCACTGCCAGAAAACCCACGGAAGCACTCTGTAGGAAGCCTCTGTTCCACACCTCATCTCCCGGACTGAGGACCCATACAGTGTGCACACGGTCACTGTTTGCGGGCCACGCTATGTGTGTGGACGGGCAACAGGCATGTGCATGAGCCCTAAATGTAAGACAGCTAGGAAGCGACGGTGGATCCTCCCATAGTTTTCATCAGCATGATCAACCCTACCAGGCAATATGCCTGGTTTAATAGGGTTGATCATGCTGTCATCTTTAACTACTTTACAGTCAGGTCCATAAATATTAGGACATCGACACAATTCTAACATTGTTGGCTCTATACAACACCACAATGGATTTGAAATGAAACAAGATGTGCTTTAACTGCAGACTGCCAGCTTTAATTTGAGGGTATTTACATCCAAATCAGGTGAACGGTGTAGGAATTACAACAGTTTGCATATGTGCCTCCCACTTGTTAAGGGACCAAAAGTAATGGGACAATCTGCTTCTCAGCTGCTAGATGGCCAGGTGTGTGTTATTACCTCATCCCAATTACAATGAGCAGATAAAAGGTCCAGAGTTAATTTCCAGTGTGCTATTTGCATTTGGAATCTGTTGCTGTCAACTCTCAAGATGAGATCCAAAGAGCTGTCACTATCAGTGAAGCAAGCCATCATTAGGCTGAAAAAACACAACAAACCCATCAGAGAGATAGCAAAAACATTAGGCGTGGCCAAAACAACTGTTTGGAACATTCTTAAAAAGAAGGAATGCACCGGTGAGCTCAGCAACACCAAAAGACCCAGAAGACCATGGAAAACAACTGTGGTGGATGACCGAAGAATTCTTTCCCTGGTGAAGAAAACACCCTTCACAACAGTTGGCCAGATCAAGAACACTCTCCAGTAGGTAGGTGTAAGTCAACAATCAAGAGAAGACTTCACCAGGTGAAGTCGAATAACCTTGGTAGAAGATGAATCGCATTTCTCGGGGAGAATGCCTCACGCTATACGCTGCCATATTTACACCAAAGTATTAAGAGCAGTAGAAATGACCAGTTTTATAGAAATGAGGAGAAAGCTAATATGGTCGATTTTAAACAGTGCTCTCCCAACACTGCCGTAAGTGGGAAATGTAACCATATTAGTGGTAATGTCTTCATATAGGAGTTTAGAACATTATAATAAATGAGTGAATACAGAGGGTTCACCACAAGATGTAAACCATTTGTGAGCCTAAAAAAAACAGGACGGCCAGAATAGAGTTTGCCAAACAACTTCTAAAAAAGCCTTCACAGTTCTGGAACAACATCCTATGGACAGATGAGACCAAGATCAACTTGTACCAGAGTGATGGGAAGAGAAGAGTATGGAGAAGGAAAGGAACTGCTCATGATCCTAAGCATACCACCTCATCAGTGAAGCATGGTGGTGGTAGTGTCATGGCGTGGGCATGTATGGCTGCCAATGGAACTGGTTCTCTTGTATTTATTGATGATGTGACTGCTGATAAAAAGCAGCAGGATGAATTCTGAAGTGTTTCGGGCAATATTATCTGCTCACATTCAGCAAAATGCTTCAGAACTCATTGGACAGCGTTTCACAGTGCAGATGGACAATGACCCAAAGCATACTGCAAAAGCAACCAAAGAGTTTTTTAAGGGAAAGAAGTGGAATGTTATGCAATGGCCAAGTCAATCACCTGACCTGAATCCGATTGAGCATGCATTTCACTTGCTGAAGACAAAACTGAAGGGAAAATGCCCCAAGAACAAGCAGGAACTGAAGACAGTTGCAGTAGAGGCCTGGCAGAGCATCACCAGGGATGAAACCCAGCGTCTGGTGATGTCTATGCGTTCCAGACTTCAGGCTGTAATTGACTGCAAAGGATTTGCAACCAAGTATTAAAAAGTGAAAGTTTGATTTATGATTATTATTCTGTCCCATTACTTTTGGCCCCTTAACAAGTGGGAGGCACATATGCAAACTGTTGTAATTCCTACACCGTTCACCTGATTTGGATGTAAATACCCTCAAATGAAAGCTGACAGTCTGCAGTTAAAGCAGATCTTGTTTGTTTCATTTCAAATCCATTGTGGTGGTGTATAGAGCCAAAAATATTAGAATTGTGTTGAGGTCCCAATATTTATGGACCTGACTGTATATAATGAGCTGAAACTAATGGAAAAGGCAGTGACAATCTGTAATTGAAGTAGTCACAAACCCCAATCCATTCTGATTAGTCCAAAACTGGAATTTTTCATACACTACTTTTTAATTCACCAGGATGAAACCAGGGACCTAGGAGTCAGCCCACCAAATGTAACGGATCAATGTGATGTTCATAAGTTTCATTTAATTGCATATAATTCTTGTACTGAACTGCTTTGGTAATGAGCTCTGATTACTTGGTGTGCTGCATTCATATCACTGGGCACTAATGTTCTATATATCCATAATAATATGATCTGTCTATAGATTAAAAAGGGATTTTCCAAAATATGAAAAATTGGGCCATGGAGGGAGCTGAGACAGCAATAAATTGATAAGACTGATTATTCACCTAATAAATCCTTTGCCCCCACTCTCTGCTCCCATCCAGTCATTGTTCACTGTGGTCCAGCAGTGATGTCCCCTACCACCCGTGTGACCAGTCATTGGCCACATAGAGAAATGCTCCTTTTTACGTAATGCTTTTGTATGAACATTTTATCATCTCTGGAAAATTCCTTTGAATTCGAATTTCCAACAGGTAAAAATAGATGTGCCTTAAACTTACTGTACAATTTTATAAATGTGTTATTGAGGTTGAAAGAAATTTTGCAAAGACGGTTTACAAATGTGATCTGAGAATTTGTTCCGATCTCTACCTTGTTCTCGCTCTTCATTGCCTGTGTATTATTTCCTCCTGACTTGATATTTCATCAGGAACATGGCATTATCACACTGTTCACCTTCATTTGTAAGGCTACTTTCACACTGGCGTTTTGAATTCCGTTTGTGAGATCCGTTTCAGGGATCTCGCAAACGGCTCAGTTCAGCCCCAATGCATTCTGAATGGACAAGGATCCGCTCAGAATGCATCAGTTTGGCTCCGTTCCGCCTCCATTCCGCTCTGGATGCGGACACCAAAACGCTGCTTGCAGCGTTTTGGTGCCCACCTGGCGATGCGGATCCAAACGGATCCGTCCTGACTTAGAATGTAAGTCAATGGGAGCGAATCCGTTTTCACTGACACAATATGTCAGGACGGATCCGTTTTGACTTTGTTCTTCATAATGCAAATGGATCCGTTCTGAACGGATATAAGCGTTTGCATTATAGGTGCGGATCCGTCTGTGCAGATACCAGACGGATCCGCACCTAACGCCAGCGTGAAAGTAGCCTAACCAGTTGTGTTTTGGAAGAGGTATATTGGTTTTCAAAAATCATAATATTCAGAAAATGTGAATTCAAGTGTAAAAATTGCTTGTATGAAGATACCTAGCCTATAATATTGAAAGGCTATGTGCACTTTTGCATCCATTTTTTTTTATTGCCCCAGATCATCCAAAATGAAACCAAATGGGGCAACTTTGCAAATAATCCTAATTAAAAATCTGTTGCTTTGTGTCTACAGCTCTTGTGCAGGCCAGTGTATCTCCATGGCTGCCGACTGCGACCTACTGTCTGTGGATTAGCAAGAGGGGGCCGATGGAGTGGCATATGATGGCAATATCAGACTACCTCTTGTTTTTTTTTAGTCTGTAACCATAGTTCTAACACAAAAACCTATCAATTAACTGGTATTCTTAGATATCAGATTCAGGTACCCTATAATTGCGTCATGTAAACCAAGAAAAGAGTGGGTAACCTTTAAAATATAACTTTTATTAGTATATATCTATAAAAAAGCCCATATGTGAATAGTGCGAATTAAATTTTATTCGCACTATTCACATATGGGCTTTTTTTATAGATATATACTAATAAAAGTTATATTTTAAAGGTTACCCACTCTTTTCTTGGTTTACGTAACCATAGTTCTACACAGACGCTATATACACACAATAGCAGTTTTTTTTAATTAAAGGGTTTATCCCCTGACCATATCCCTGTGCCAATTTCTGAACTTATGCAGAATCCTATGCAGCTTTTGAAATATCTCAGTACACAGTGCCACCTAGTGGTCAATTCATTGTTTACCTGACACTACACAGACTTTAACAGTATTTCTGATCAGTTCTCATGCTTACAGAGAAATTGTTTACTGAATGCCTATGGAAAACTGGAATCTTCTTTGCAAATCTCTGTTGGTTTTACCAATTAAAGGGGTTTTCTGAGATTTTTATACTAATGACCTATCCTCATGTTAGGTCACCAGTATCTGTCCAACAAGCTGTCCAGAACTCGGTGGCAGCCTTCTCTCTGCTTTTCCTAGGCCCGAGGATAGGTCATCAGTTGTAAAATTCTGAAAAATCCTTTTAAATCTTCCTAATAGGGACCATTTTAAGGGGCCTATACCCTGACAATTCTTGAAGGGTTATTCCAATATTACAAGGATATAACACCACCTACTGGACTGGTGCTGTTCTGACTGCCAGTCTTCAGAATGAAGGAGCAGAAGTGCTTGACCTCGCAGCATTTCCCTGCACAGCAATGATCCAGCCCTGTTCACATGAACCAATTCCCTGCCCAGTGAGTGGCCAGAAAAGCTGTCAAGGAATTAGCCAAAGGACTAAGGCTCAGTTCACACCTGAGCGTTTTACAGCGCGTTCCTACGCGCTGTAAAACGCTCAACAAGGAGAAACCAATGCTTCCCTATGGGAATGGTTCTCACCTGGGCGTTTTACAGCGCGTACGATCGCGCTGTAAAACGCCCGACGCTCACACAAGTACAGGAGCGTTTTTTTGGGCGCTTGTCGCGCGTTCCCGTACATAGACTTTCGGGAACGCGCGACACTGTGTGCACACTTGTCTCTGTATGTGCGCTTGTAAACGTCCGTACAATCGCGCATACAGAGCGCTCCTTTCAGAACGCTCAGGTGTGAACTGAGCCTAAAGCTCTTTCATTCCAATGATCAACGGTAATCCCAAAAGTCGGACCCACACCCATCCTAATGTTGTTGGCATATCCTAACATGGGAATAACCCTTTAAGGGTATTGACATCGGTTTTGGTGGTGTCTCATCCCATTGTCAGGGTACCTGGCTCAGGACACCTCCTGTAAATACTTATTTTGGGAAGTCCTGCACTGTAATAATTTATATTATATAACTGGAGTAACACCAAATAAATGGTTAACCCTTAACCAAAAAAAAAATCCGTATATATGAATGTACATAGAATACATACTAGTGACCGGTATATATAGTCAGATATTTTTAAGACTAAGGCCTCATGCACATGACCGTATGTATTTTGCGGTCCGCAAACAACGGATCCACGAAAAATACGGATGATGTCCGTGAGCATTCCGTATTTTGCAGAACAAAACAGCTGGCCCCTAATAGAACAGTACTATCCTTGTCCGTAATGCGGACAATAATAGGACATGTTCTATTTTTTTGCGATACGGAAACGGAATGCTAACTTCCATTTTTTTTTGCGGACCCAACAAATTGAATGGTTCTGTATATGGTCCGCAAAAAAAATAAAAAATATGCGGAAATAAAATATTGTATGTTCGTGTGCATGAAGGCTAGGCCACTTGCACACAAACGTTTTTTATTTTTTTTCCGTTTACGTTCTGTTTATTGCGGTCCGTATATGGAACCATTCATTTCAATGGGTCCGCAAAAAAACGGAATGTACTCCGTATGTATTCCATTTCCATTTTTCCATTCAAAGATGGAACATGTCTTATTATTGCCCGCAAATCACGTTACGTGGCTCCATTCAAGTCAATAGGGCTGTAAAAAAAAAAAAAACGGATACATAATGCATCCGTATGTCTTCAGTATCCGTTCCGTTTGTGCGGAACCATCTATTGAAAATGTTATGCCCAGTTTTTCTAAGTAATCACTGTATACGCCATGCTTCCGTTTGCGATCTGCAAAAAAACGGAAACCGAATGGAAACACTGATTTAAGGGTGCGTTCTGCATTTCGTGGACCGCATATCGCAGGCACTATAATAGAAAATGTCCGCATCCGTTCCGGCCCATTGAAAATTAATGGGTCCGCAAAATTGCGGACGTGTGAATGGACCCTAAAACGGACCACAATACACTGAAAAAGCCATACGTTTGTGTGCATGAGGCCTAAATCAGATGTAATGTGCTATGCTCAAAGGGGTATTTCGGTTATAACAAGTTATCCCCTATCAAATCATTGGGGGTTCTACCGCTGGGTCCTAGTGCTGAACTTGGCTATCTCCCGTTGGGGCCCAGTCAGTTCTAGTTACGCCACTGCTTCCAGACCTCTGTGTGCTGTACAGGGTATGAGAAGGGCTGAGACATGACATGCTCCTTAGCCCACTTGCAAATAGAAACAGGAGACTAATGGGGAGCGGAGTAATGTCAGAAGGGTGTGGGAACCCGTAGAGGTCAAAAGTGACCCTTTAAATGAAAAGAATATGTAACAGGGATCGGCACAAATTGTATTCTTCGTAATGGACTGAACCAGCACTAATGCCACTGAGATATGTTTTTAAGCTGTGATAACGTTATGTTGGTTATGTTCATTCAAGTTGTGTTTTAATTGATTGTTTCCTAATGGATTTTTCTGTTGAGCTGCTCCGATGTATTTTCTGTATGTAATACAATAAAGCTTTGAATGGTAATGAGGCCCTGTGGTGTCCTGATGAATGCTCCTATTGCAGAACTGACTTCAGGAGAAAAGCCATTTCAGCCAAGATCTAAGTTTTACTTGCAAAGTTGACATTACATTTAAATAATTAAAAGGAAAGTCGAATAACCTTGGTAGAAGATGAATCGCATTTCTCGGGGAGAATGCCTCACGCTATACGCTGCCATATTTACACCAAAGTATTAAGAGCAGTAGAAATGACCAGTTTTATAGAAATGAGGAGAAAGCTAATATGGTCGATTTTAAACAGTGCTCTCCCAACACTGCCGTAAGTGGGAAATGTAACCATATTAGTGGTAATGTCTTCATATAGGAGTTTAGAACATTATAATAAAGTTATGCTGAATGTCCTATTCCACAATTTTGTCAAAATGCTGGATTAGAATTAGAGCAGTAAGGTCATTAGATGTCTGCGAAAAGTTCCTTCAGCCAGAAGCTCTCTCTTCTGACATCCTTCACCACGAGTCCTGAGCAGGGAGACCCTCGGGCAGTAAATTATCTCTCAAGTATATAGGTGTTTGGGAACCTGAAGTGACCACATGATTTGAGTTCTATCCCAGTTACCTTCTTGCTATATCTCTACATACTGAACTTTTCTCTTGACCTCGCCTGTCCTGTCAACTGTGAAAATGAGTAAGACATATACTCCCTGAAAAACTCCCGGCATACTGTATTCATTGAACACATCAATAGAACCCTATTTACCCAAATTGAAACAAAAAGTCTAATTCGGCATGTAAATAGAAGGCACTTAAAGGGGTTGTCTGGGCTGTACTAAGTGAGTAGGCCCTAGCTGATTGGCCAATCAGTCGTTCAGGTGTTGCTCCTGTGCCAGAACTACAGATCTCCATCAACCTTGCAGTGGACACTGATCAGCGGGGGTGCAGGGTGTCGGACCCCCGCCAATCAGCTACTCGGGATAGGCCATCACTTATTAAAGCATGGACAACCCCTTTAGATATATAGTAACAACTTAACTGGGTGGAGTGGCCAAAACAGGGTCAATGGTAACCCATAGCAACAATGCTTTATGCAAAGATACATGATTTCTTGTAAGAGGGCGTGCACTCCGTTTTAACTCTCTCACTAGTGTCATAGGTTTCATTTTTATGGCCTTCACTACACAGTGCAAATGAAATTATAACTTTATTCTGTGGTTCAGGACAATTGTGTCGATTCCAAATTTCTAAATACTTTTTGCTGTTTTACTACATTTAGAAAATTTAAAAAACTTTTTTTTTTTTTTGCTTTGGCTCGCCACATTTTGACACCCATAACGTGTTTGTTTTTCCATCGATGTCCATGTGTGAGGCCTTGTTTTTTGCAGGATGAGTTGTTTTTATTCGTACATTCTGTTGGACATACAACTTTGATAAATTTTTATTCCTTTCTTTATTTTGGGAAGAGAGGTTTATTTACAGTGTAAAATATTTTAATATGAACATTTGAATACAGCAATACCAATTATAGTTTTTTATATGGTAAATCGAAAAATGCTTTTCTAAAAATATTTAATGTTTTTGTCTCTTTCTATATTTTTACAACCTTTTATTAGGGGTCATGTACACAAACTTATTTTTTGGCCTGTTTTTTTGCGGCCTGTATGCGGAACCATTCACTTCAGTGGTGCCGCAAAAAACGGAAATGACTCAGTGTGCATTCCGTGTCCGTATATCTGCATTTCCATTCCGCAAAAAAAATAGAACATGTCCTATTATTGTCCACAAAATGCGGAACACACAGTATTCGTGTTTTGTGAATCCAGAATTTGTCCGAACCCGCTGCTTTTCCCCTCACCCATGACGGCAGCCCATGTGACCAGGGACCTCCCATCCGGCACAGGAAACCTGAGAAGATAAAAGGTTCACACCCCCACCAAGCACCAGTTCAGGTTTCCTGTCCTCCGGATAGGAAGTCCCTGGGAAGCTTCACGTTGGTTCTCACCTGCAGCCGGGGGGAGGCCCAGGTTCTTATCCGGTGGGTGGCCTCCCCCAGGTGGCGTTATGCTCTCCGGGGCTGCTGCCTATAGTCTGGGTTCTTCCCCCACATCCCGGCGCTGGCCTGAGGGAGCCGCTGTGGCCGTGTTCAGGCGGCTTCCCTCCTTGCTCCCGGGTTGCCCGTCTTCCTGTCGGCGTCGGAGGGGGCGTCTGCGCATGCGCGCCCCGACGCGGGGGGGCGGGGCTTGACCCGGAAGTCGGGTTAAGTGCCGATGTGTGCCCTGGCGCGTCCTTTAAAATATAAATGGGGCAGAGGGGGGGAACCCAGCCGGCTGATGTGGCACACAGTGTGGTGCTGAAGAGGCTCTTGGTTTCCAGCAAAGATGTCAGAGCCGGCAGACGGACGCGCCGAACCCCTGGAACCCTCAAGGCTTGCGAGTCCGGTACCAGTCCTGAGAAGTGGGGGCTAAAAAAGGTGGTGAGATGTATCTTTTTTATTAATGGGGTGTTATCTGCTTGATTTGTGTAGGTGGCAAAGCCCCCCAAAAAAGCGGCCTCTAAAACGAAGCATAAGGAGTGTGCAGGATGTAAGTCCCTCCTAGCTTCCTCCTATTCTAAGCCGTTATGCACCCCATGTATCGATAAGTTGGTGGCGGAGGAGTCCCAGAGCCTTTCCAAGAATATGCGATCTTTAATAAGATCTGAAGTGAAAGCCTCCTTAAAATCCTTGAGTACGAATCGCCCGCGGTCTCCGGAAAAATCTCCGGATATTAGGGATTCGGATATAGACCATTCTGACGTGGAGGAAAGAGAAGCAGGCCAGTTACTCTCTAATGACGCTACTTCGTGAGCAGAAGAAGAAACAGGGGGTTCCTACTTCTCGCCCGAAGATACCCAAAACCTCCTTAAAGCGGTCAGAGCAACTATGCAGTTAGAAGAGGTGAAACAGGCTAAGTCGACAGCAGATGTTGCCTTTCAGGGGTTAGGTCCCAGAAAGCAGAGGGTTTTCACCATTCATGAGAATGTTCAGGCATTAATTAAAAAGGAATGGAAATATCCTGATAGGAAGTTTTTTATTCCAAACTCCGTTAAAAGGAAATATCCCTTTGATGAGAAAGTAGCAGCCTGTTGGGACAAGGCCCCTACTGTTGACGCTCCGGTGGCGAAGATTGCCAAGAAGTCTGCTCTACCGTTTGATGACCTGGGTAGCCTGTCTGATCCTCTGGATAAAAAAGCGGATTTTTATTTAAAGAAGGCCTGGGAATCATCCTCTACCTGCTTGAGACCGGCGGTTGCAGCGTCATGGGTCTCTAGGTCACTGCATATCTGGCTGGAACAGTTAGAACAGCATCTCAGTGAGAAGAAGCCAAGAGAAGAAGTTTTGGCCTCCCTTCCCACCTTTTTTAAGGCTGTTGATTTTTTAGCCGATGCCTCCACAGATATAGTTAGGTTCTCAGCCAGATCATCCGCCATGTCCAATGCGGCTAGAAGAGCTATTTGGCTAAAGTCCTGGAAGGCTGATCAGGGTTCTAAGGCTAGGTTATGCTCTATCCCCTGTGAGGGTGACAGGCTCTTTGGATCTTCCCTCGATAATATACTTGAAAAAGCCTCAGACAAGAAGAAGGGTTTTCCAGCTCCTCAACGCCCCCCCCGTTTTTTCGTAAATACCAAGGCAAAAGGGTAGGCAGTATGATAGAAGGGAAAAGGATAAATTTCCTAAGAAATCCGGAGGTTTCCTTTTTAAACCCCAAGATCAAAGACCCAAAGATAAGCAATGACGCCGAACCCCAGGTAGGGGGAAGATTATCTCTCTTTCTCCCAGCCTGGAAAAACATAACCAAGAACGGCTGGATCCTGGGGGGGATTGGAGAGGGGTTCCGGCTGGAGCTTCTGACCCGTCCCCAGGATTCGTTCAGGCTGACAGATTACCCCAAGGATCTAGTCAAGAGACAGGCCTTAGAGTCAGAGGTCCTGCTGCTTCTGCGAAAAGGGGTGGTTGTCCCGGTTCCGCAGGCAGAGAGGGGCAGGGGTTTTTTCTCTCCTCTTTTTTTAGTAAAAAACCCAATGGCTCCTTCCGGGTAATCCTAAACCTGAAGAAATTAAACAGATTCCTCAGCTACAAGAAATTTCGCATGGAGACCATAAGGTCGGCCATAGATCTCCTATCAAAGAATTGCTGGATGGCGACTCTGGACTTAGAGGACGCGTACTACCACGTGCCAATTCATGTGTCCTCCCAAAAATATTTGAGGACAGCAGTCTGGGTTCAGGGGGAATGTCTACACCTGCAATACAGAGCCCTGCCTTTTGGGGTTTCTCAAGCCCCCAGAATCTTCACAAAAGTGATTGCGGAAGTAGCCTCCTTCCTAAGGTTGTCAGGGGTTCCGTTGCTGCCATACTTGGACGACTTCCTGTTTATTTCCCAGACCAAGGAAGGCTTGATTCAAAACATCGAAGTTTCCTGCGCCCTGTTAAAGAGCCTGGGCTGGAAAATAAATTGGGAAAAGTCTTGCCTAACACCATCTCAGAATTGTGTATTTTTAGGCATCCTTTTAGACTCCCGAGTAGAAAAGTCCTTCCTCCCGTCCGCCAAGATATTCTCCATCAGGGAGCATGTTTGGGATCTTTTCAGATCCTACCTCTGCTCGTTCAGGAGGGCAATGGCAGTGCTGGGCCACCTGACAGCAACCTTTCCAGCGGTCCTATATGCGCAGGCCCACACAAGGAAGCTACAGTCATGCATCCTGCGCCAATGGGACGGCTGCAAGCAGTCGTTGGACCGGCTTTTCCACTTATCCGCAGGGGCGAGAGTGTCTCTTCTTTGGTGGACTGTGACAGAGAATCTCTCAGCAGGAGTACCATGGTCCTTTCGGGATCCGATAGTAATAACAACGGACGCCAGCCCGTGGGGTTGGGGGGCCCACTCGGAGAACAAGGGTTGGCAAGGGAGGTGGGATTTGAATACCAGGGTAGCCACCTCGAACTTCAAAGAACTAAAAGCAGTAGAAATGGCCTTAAAAGCGATAGCTCCAGACATATCCTTCAGGAACATAATTCTATACTCAGACAACTTGACAACAGTGGCATACATCAACCATCAAGGCGGAACAAGGGTACCTTCTCTGGCAATACTCTGTCACCAGATCTTTCAGTTAGTGGAGCAGAAACATCTATCCCTGTCGGCAGTCCACATAAAGGGGAAAGAGAACATAGTAGCCGATTTTCTGAGTCGCACCCAGCTAAAACAGGGAGACTGGTGCCTAAACCCAGAGGTCTTCTCCCAGTTAACGCAGAAATTTGGCCTCCCCACGGTCGACCTATTTGCCTCCAGAAAGAACAGGAAAGTGGAAAGGTTCTTCTCCATAAATCGTCTGGACGATCCAACAGCTTTAGACGGATTAGCACAGAACTGGGCTCAGGAGGAGGGTTACGCCTTCCCTCCTTTTTCCCTAATTCCGCAGGTCCTGAAAAAAGTCCAGAGGGAGAAAGCGACAGTTACCCTAGTGGCCCCAGTGTGGCCGAAAAGGTCCTGGTACTCCTGCCTCCTAGACCTAGCAATAGCCCCCCCTTGGATTCTGCCCCCTCGGGAGGATCTATTATATCAAGGCCCGATCCTTCATCCCAATCCAGGAATTTTGCATCTGGCAGCATGGAGGCTGAGAGGGAGATTTGGTTAGGTCGGGGTCTGTCCCAATCTGTAGTATCCACCATTTTGGTAAGTAGGAAAGCCACCACAGCCAGAAAATATAATAAAATCTGGGAAGTCTTTTCCTCCTTTTTAGGGATCAATCCTGACCCCTTCTCTCCTCCAAATGTCTCTAGGGTCCTAGATTTTTTACAAGCTGGCTTGGATAAGGGGCTTAGGGCTTCCACCCTAAGAGTACATGTGGCAGCCTTGAGTTACTTCTTCGATTCCCAGCTGGCCCTGCATCCTTGGGTTAAAAGGTTTCTGTCAGCAGCCTCCAGGATCCGCCCTTCGATAAGACCCTTGTCCCCTCCTTGGGACCTAAACACGATCTTGACGGCCCTGTCACAGAAACCTTTTGAGCCCTTGTCAGACATGCCCATAGATATGCTCTCCTTTAAGATGTCCTTTTTACTGGCCATTACTTCAGCTAGGAGGATCTCAGAGATTCAAGCTTTTTCGGCTTTTCCTCCTTATACCCAGGTCTTGGACGACAAAGTTATTATTAGGCCTCTCCCGTCCTTCCAGCCAAAGGTGGTTTCGGACTTCCATAGAAGTCAGGATGTTGTCCTTCCATCTTTTTGCCCTAATCCCTCTAATAGTTTAGAAAGGGAGTATCATTGCCTGGACGTCAAAAGATGTCTGCTTGCTTATTTAGAGTCTACCTCGGCCTGGAGGTTGGAAGAAAACCTCCTTATTCAGTTTTGGGGTAGGAATAAGGGGCGGAAAGTGTCCACGGCAGTTATTGCTAGATGGGTTAAAAGGGCCTTTTCCGAAGCCTATTTAGCGCAGGGTCTCTCGCCCCCTTCGGGGTTTGGAGCCCACTCCACCCGAGCGGTAGCTACGTCCTGGGCCGAGAAGGCGGATGCCTCCCTGGCCCAAATTTGTAGAGCAGCAACTTGGAGCTCTCAACATACCTTTTTAAAGCATTACAGGCTCCAACTTCACACGGATTCCGCCTTTGGTAGGAAGGTGCTTCAGGCGGTTGTCCCCCCCTAGTTTCTCATTAATAGTCTATCTCGCATGGGGTGCCGTCATGGGTGAGGGGAAAACAACATTGCTTACCGGTAATTGTTTTTCTCGATACCCATGACGGCACCCCCGAAATTTTCCCTTCCCTAATATAAAAAAATAAAAAATAAAAAGCTTTTAGTTGTCCTTTATTAGGTTATATGCGGAGTAGCCCGCTACTTCCTTATAGGTTTCTGAGAGTTTCTCTCTTGAGTATTGAAGAGATATAATGTACCGTATTGGATCTCTCTCTCTCTTTTTCTTACGTGTATTCACCTCCGGAGTACTGTTTATTACTATCACTGGTGCTTGGTGGGGGTGTGAACCTTTTATCTTCTCAGGTTTCCTGTCCCGGATGGGAGGTCCCTGGTCGCATGGGGTGCCGTCATGGGTATCGAGAAAAAAAATTACCGGTAAGCAATGTTGTTTTCCCATGTTTCGGCTCCTCCCTTGACCACCCAATGTTTCCTCCCCTCTTCCTGCATTGCACAGGGTACATGTGCGAGACTTTGAAACGCTGCACCGTGACATAAGGGGAGAGGGTGGAAACCTTGGGAGGCTAAGAAAAAAGCAGACCGCAGGGAAGAGTGGCAGGCTTGGACAATTTGAACAGCAAAGCCGACCCAGCCGGGCACTTGGGAGCCATTTTTCATCAGAATAAAAGTGCTTTTCCTGAACATGGAATAAAGACACAAAGTACACACAGGTATGTTTGGACTGCGTTTGCTGTGATATTGGTGAAAATGATGTGACAGACTCCCATTAATCCTATTTATTGGCAGAGGCCAGATGTAATCGGAGTCCTAACATGGTGTCCCTGGTGCCCTTTACAAGGCCCTTGGCTGCCGTTACAGCTACTTGGTACTTTGCAGGTTGGAAGGGGGAGTTATCTGAGCGGGGACAGAGGGTACCTCTCGCTCCAACTCCTCAGATGCCACGGTTGCTGTTGACTGCATGGCATTTCCGGGGTAAAATGCCTTTGGTGCAGGCTGGTTTAACAGCCAGCACCCACCATGTACGGAGCGGTCTCAGTTGTTGAATCGGTTCCATACAAGTTATGTCATGGTGCACATAAGGACTGAACCTAAGGAAGATAGCAGCCTCCAAATGGTCATGCAAAAAAAGCAGAGTGTTGTTTTTTAATCCATAAATTGCACCATCCCCCTCAAGGTGCCCTAGATAGCTGCCAACTGCCACCATTTTTGCTACTGTCTCTGATTATGGCACAGTTATTACGTTGTCTATATGAACTGCCTGTAAGGTGATATCCATGAATTTAATTCATTCATTTAGCGCATTTGATCTCGTGACTGGATCACTTCAGCTTACTGCAGCCTGTTATTTTCACATGCAAAGTTGACTTCTGTGGGTGCCTTGTAAAGTATGTGAACCCCAAGATCCTATGAAGATTATTACTGTGACAGTGTGTAATGTGCTTCTATTGACATTGTTTTACTAAATAATTCATGAATTTAGACTTTTTGCTTATCAGTCACAACATCTACATTCATCTAGCAAAAAGAAGAGTCCATGAAATCTGGATATAGGATGATTTTCCACAATTCATATAGTTTTTATTTTGTATTCGTCATAAGTGCTTTGTCAAAACCATCTGCACCAAATGCAACAAGGCCTCCATTTTAACGTACGTTGAAATACACCGCTTCAAGATTTAATTAGTGATGTTAATTATCTTCTCTGCACGAATTCCTTTAATTTGCTTGGAAATGAGCTCCGCTACTATCTTCTTTTCTCCAGCTCTCTTAGGGGCACAAATAATCTTGGAACGAAAGATTCCCCCAGGTCTAACATCCCTATGGATGAGAACATCAAAATAAAAAAATGCACAAAAATGCAAACTTCAGATTACAGGGATAGTAAATACAACCATCACACAACCAATTTGTAAGTAGGTAACTATTAACAAAGTGGTTCTTCAGTGCCCTTATCCATATACTCATGGGAAGGACAAGTTCTGATGGTACCCAAGATTGTGGTTCCAGAATGTTCCCCTGCATGGTCCTTGAAGTTCAGGATTATAGCTTTCCAAATCATTTATTAAGCCCCTTTCCCCAGAAATCACAAGTCTTCTTATTTGTACAAGAAAAGACTGATTGCACCTAGGCTTTGTCTTTCCAGTCAATAAGTGTGTCATTGTAAGAATGCTTCACTTACCCTTGATCAAACTTCTCAAGTCGGAAGATGCCAAGTCCTTCCACATGTAGCTGGCACTTCTCTAATGGAACACTTAGTGTATTCTTAAATGTGAATGTACAGGTAAAATCTTCATTAATCTTTCCAGTTTCTGGCATCTGGTGGAAAACATAAGGGGATACTGATCATAGATGTGATTTTTATTACAGCAAGAAAAAAAAAAATCATAAGGTATTTTGACCAGTGTGTGAACCTAAGTGATTATGGGTCATTTAATCTGCTATATCCATGAGGATGTTTGTATATGACAACAACTGAAATCACAGGAAGTTCTACAGTATGTGCTGGGCTGTAGTTTGAGTGAATCGATCAAAACATAAGTTTTCAATTGCCATTGATCTTCTAGTACCAGGTGGGACATAACCCCGAGATACCTAGATCAAGGCATACACTGGCCCCACACAGGCTGCAGCTGATTGAGGCAAGTTTTTTGTCTTGCATGTATTACTTCTCATCCAACTCCACCCTATTTAATAAAAAAAAAATCACACACACAATTGTATTTCTATAGAAAAAGTAAATACATTTGTCCACACATTTTACAAAATAAAAATAAAAAACATATGGGGTGTCATTACTTTTTTCACTCCTTAGTTTGGCCAAATGTGGATATTAGTTTCTACGTTATGGGCTTTTGTACTCCAGATTATTAAGGTTCACCCATAGAGGTGCATTGGGCCTACCTTGGTATATTTCCTATTTTATATGGAGGCATGTATATTTGTTTTCCATATGTTAATATTTGAAGCTGACAGAAAGAAATGTGGTATGCCCCATCCGTTGTGGTATTATGGAGGTATTCTACCAGGGAGATGATCTCCACATGTATGGAGTGCCTAAGTGCCTCCTTGCAAAGAAGGAACTCTGTACTGGTTCTTGCATATGAAGAGATGCAGGTACCAAATACCTCTTGTGCCTTTTCTCTCAGGGTCAAGGCAAACAATAATTATAATGGATACCCAGTCTATTAGAAACACCAGTAAGGCTCATGAAAACATTAGGATCTAAGGGCACGGCCACAAGGTCAGGTTTCCTGATGCAGTTTTAGAAGTCAAAACCAGGAGTGAATTAAATAAGAGGAGAAGTCGTATCTGTTCTTTATACATTCTCTCCTTTTATGATCCACTCCTGGTTTTGGCTTTCAAAACTGCATCAGAAAACCTGACCCTGTGACCGTACCCTGTTTACTGCAGTTAGCTTTATCTTTAGTGGAAACATATTTTTTATATCGCTGAGAAGAAAGAGAATTGCATATGATCTCATAGACAAAACTTACCTCCACAATAATTGGTGGGTAAAGAAATGGCATGACCAGGCACTCGCTATTTTTTTCTTGTCCGTCTTTAGTTTCCGTTATGACATTAAGTCTGATCATGAGCTCATCATCTACTAAGGTCATAGACTTCATGTACTGATCAGCAGCAACGATCACAGGGATGGTAGCAACTACACGTGATGCAGCAAGAAAATGAAAGGAAGATGAAAAAAAAAAAGAACACCATACTACAAAGTTCTAAGAAAAGATGCTCCAGAATAGTTATTACATAAGAAATACAAGTATTTACTTAAGCACAAGTCAGGAGAGCTGAAAGCTACTTTTTAACCCTTTTAAGGACGAGGCTTATCTTGGTACTTAAAGGGTTGTCTCATTAGGACAACTTTTCCCTTATCCGTAATACTGTACGGTGATCCGTCTCCTTACAGTACTAGAATGTATGGGCTCCGAAGATCCAAAGTCAATTATTCACTCAGTCGCGCGTGACTTCACTTCGGTAGTTGATTTTTAAAATGGAAAATCACTTTAAAAGTTGGAACCGAACCCGAGTCCGGTTCCAATTTTTAAAGTGTTTTTCCACTTTAAAAATCAACTACCGAAGTTATTCTATGAAGTCTCGTGTGACTTTGACTCATCGGAGCCCATACTTTTTAATACTGCACGGCGATGGTTCTCCGTACAGTATTAATCGGAAGTTTTGAACAAAGCGACTTTAGATGTAACATCAGAAGTTCGCTTCGCTCATCATAAACATGGATTTATTCTGCAATAGGGGTTCTCCTATGTAAATGACACCTGGATTTTGAAGCACTGTTTTAGTGAACCAGAAGGTTGAGAATAAACAGAGATAAAAATTAGGACTGACTGCATCACTTCAGTACAATGGAGCTGTCAAGTCAGTTCATTTTAATATTGGAGTTGCTATCCTAACTTGCGCCAAATTTATGAACCTTTAATTTATGAAAGTGCACCTATGTCGGTGAAAGTACACCTGGGGGTTACCTGGCATGAAGTTGCCACTGGCTGCAACTTTCTTTGTGAAGCCAAAGCTCACAAAAAGTCAGCAAATGTTGCACATGCGACATTTTTACACCAAAAAACTGGCGTAGAAGATTTGATAAATGTGCTCAAAATACCTTGTTTCTCTGCCAGTTCCACAGTCTGTACGATGGATGCCAGTGAGGCTATAATTTTGCCTGTATAGGCCTGAAGCTGACAGCCGGCAGTGACAGTCACTGTTTTTGACTCATTTGATTCATTTTCAACTAATATATTAAGGGACAAGGGCTTCCCAGGAGGTAACTCCTTTTCTCCTGTGATCTGTATCTTAATGGCACGTGGAGGGGGCGCTGAAAACACTAGGCAAGCGTCGGACTTTAGGTGAGAGCAGGCAGTTTGGAAAGTCTCCCTCTCTTCTGCTGAACCTGGACAACAAAGATAAATGAATAAGTTATACGTCACATTTATACTGCCTCGATATATCATAAGTTTTGACTACAAAACATCGGTAAGTGAAATTTTATGAAGATGTTTCCACGGTCAGTGTTTGATCAGTGATTGTGAGAAAACCAGAAGCTGATCCTATACAGAAATAAGGTACAATGGAAAGATCTGTACCTGTTCTGTGTTTGTGACTCAAAACCATTGCTGGAAACCACTGATCAAACACTGACTGGGTAAAAGCGGGCTAAGGGATTAGTTTGTATGTAGGAAACCACTTTAATGCACAACTGTCTCTAAGTGCAGAATTTACCATATTTCTGTAAAAATAAATTATTAAAAAGTACAGTAGAATAACAGGTCAGGGGCAGATTGGCCATAGACCTTACAGGGAAATTTCCCGGTGGGCCTGTTCCCCAGGCCGGCCAGTGGAAGCTTTTGGGGATGTATCTTGTGCTGCTGGCAGTATTTTGTGATGGACTGTTGTATTTAGCTCTGTTGTGGTAGTATAATGTGCCACAATATCGTATTGCTGGCCCTGCCTTCCATCAATTTGGACCAGACTACAAAATGGGGCCACTTTTATGATTTTTTTTTCCAGGGCCCCTTTAAGTTCCCAGTCTGCCCCTGTAACAAGTCAACAGTTTTGATTAGTCCTTGTCTAATATTCTCAATGGGCTCTGTTCACATTGCATTTGTGGTTTACAGTTTTTACATTTTCCGGGAAAATCTCCAGATGTATTCAACTGTATGCTATAAATTACATACAACGTGCATAGGTTGCCATGTTACAAATGGATATTGCATAGTAGACCATATAGTTAAGGCTTACTGAGCTGTCATCATATGAGACTAAAGTCCCAGAAAACACCTTTAAAGCTGGGGTTCAAAAGGGTTGGCTAGTTTATATTAGTAGCTGTACGTGTGCTGGTACCAGCAAATGTGCAGCTAGTAATAAGCACTGATGTCTTATGCCTTGTTCACACGTCAGTGATTTTCAGCCCAAATCAGGTGCAGCTCTTTTCCGAATGCCTCATTCACACAGTCAGTGTTCGATCAGTGATTTCCATCAGTGATTTTTATCCAAAACCAGGTGCGGCTCAAAACACAGACCAGGTGCAGATCTTTCCCTTATACCTTATGTCTGTGGAGTTTCCAATCCTGGTTTTGGCTCAAATCACTGATGGAAATCACTGACCAAACATTGACGTGCGAATGAGGCTTTATACCTTATGTCTGTGGAGGCTCCACTCCTGGTTTTGGCTCACAATCACGTATAGAAATCATTGATCAAAACACTGATATGTGAATGAGGCTTAAAAGGTTAATCTGAATAATTAATGTGTACATGCAGGTTCACTGGCCTGTGTGCCGGCACTGCGCTCTAAAAATGGCCGCTGATTGAGGGTTCCGTCAGTGCGAATAGTTTTATATTGCCTATTACTAACTGCTTGCATGTGATTCTACCTTTAACCCCTTAGTGACCACCCATATGCCTTTTTACAACGGTCACTAAGGAGCCTTAGGCTGTCTAAGCGCTGCATGGGCCCCCTGCGGAGCGGGGTCTTGGCTCTCACTAGAGCCGCGCTCCTGTTCTAACAGCTCGGACCAGCAGGAGTGCTGATCCGGGCTGTTTAAACCCTTACATGCCATGAGCAATGGTGCCCGCCGAATGTAAAGCGGTGACGGAGGGAGCGGACTCCCTCTGTCTCCAATCGGCACCCCGCAAATGTGTTTGCGGGGTGCCGATGTGTGTAAAGACTGGCTGGGCTCAGTAAAGCACTTACATTAAAATGCAATGCACTATAGGGATAGTGCATTGTATTTTAAAAACAATCAACATGTTATCTGTTATAGTCCTCATGTGGTCAAGTGGTAAAAAAATATGCTTTTCAATGAAAACAAATTGCCCCCATATGTTTGGTATCGCTGTGTCTCTAACGACCAGCACTACATACATATCATGTAAATTATTCTCTATGGTGAACGCCGTAAAAGAAAAAAAAATGAATTGCTAGTCAATTCTTATTCTTAATTGCCACCGAAAAAAAACTTAATAACAAGCAATCAAAAAGCTTAATTTACTACAAAATAATACCAATGAAAATGAAAAGTTGTCCCACAAAAATCAAGCCCTCACACAACTGCATCGAAAGAAAAATAAAAAAAAGTTATGGGTCTTGGGAAGTGGCAATGCAAAAAAGACTTTCTTTATTGCACAAAAGTAGTAAAAATGTAAAAAAATATATATATTTGGTATCACTGTAATCGTACTGACCCAGAGAATAAAGATATTATGTTATCTGTACCGAAACATGAACACTGTAAAATTTATAACTTAAAAACTCAGTGGCAGTATTACTGTTTTTCCCATCTCCCTCACAGAAAAAGTTTATAAAAGTTAATCAGACAGTTTTGTGTACTCTAAAATAGCGCCACTAAAAACTACAAGTTGTCCCGCAAAAAACAAGCCCTCATACAGCTATATAGATGGAAAAATAAAAAAGTTATAGCAATTGGAAAAAGGAAGAAAAACACTTGGTCAGTAAGGCTCAAAACAGACTGATCGCAAAGGGGTTAATACTGGTGGCCTATCTTCAAGGTCAATACCAAGATTGGTGGGGTTCTGAGTCCCAGCACACCTGCCAATAAGCTGTTGAAAGGGGGCCAAGGCCTCTTCCTTTGATATGATGCCCATCAGTCACATGGCCTTTCTGCAGCTCAGTCCCATCCAAGTGGGACTTAACTGCAATGCCAAGAACGGCCGCTATACAATGTATGACGCTGTGGTTGGTATAGTATGAAGAGTCCGCAATGCTCATCTGAGCACTGTGACTCCTTCTAACACTTTATCATTAGGATGCTGGGAGTCAGAACCCCAACAATCTGATATTGATGACATCTTGAGTCCTTGACAACCTCTTTAAGTTTCTTCCTGCTGGCTAGCCACAGTAAATTCCTTATTATTGAAGTTAATAGTCCATGAATCCTTAAAGGGCATCTGTCAGCAGATTTGTACCTATAAAACTGTGACCTGTTGTATGTGCGCTTGGCAGCTGAACGCATCTGTGTTGGTCTCATGTTCATATGTCCATGCTTTGCTGATGCTTTAATATATGCAAACGAACCTCTAGGAGCAACGGGGGTGTTGCCGTTACTCCTAGATCCTCTGCTCTCTGTGCAACTGCCGCACCCTCTCAACTTTGATAGACAGGATAGGCAGGATGACGTTTACACTGGCTGGTCCTGTCAATCAAAGTGCAGAGGACACAGCAGTTGCAGAGAGAGCAGAGCCTCCAGGTGTAATGTTAACGCCGCCCGTTGCTCCTAGAGGGTCATTTGCATATATTAAAACATAATTTTTCTCAGCAATACAGGCACATATGAACATGGGACCAACACAGATGCCCTCAGCTGCCAAGTACACATGTAACAGGTCAGCCATAGGTACAAATCTGCTGACAGATGCCCTTTAATTACACACACATAAGAAAGTACAGCGAGTAAAGCTTCAAGCCTTCCATGCTTGGGTGTGTTATATGCACGTATAATATATAAGGGTATACTAGGCAGCTACTTACCCTCTCTGTGTTTGTATTCTAATGTAATATCTTGTCTCGCATTCTTATTGACGGACTTTGTGCTGATGAATTTCCCAATGGTCTTTTTCTCCTCCTTTACCACAATATACTCCTCATCTCCATCTATTTCTTTCACCATCCATTCAATCTTGTCAGCATTTACTTCAGCAAACACAAACTTGGCATCATATGGCAGATATACCATTCCATTTTTGATAGCTGTCAGAGAACAGGGACCACACTGGAAGATGCCTAGAGGTGGACAGATAGAGGAATGCCAGTCATTCTCCATAGACAAACATCACCATTGTTCATGGCTTGCGGTGAAAAATTGCCACAGAAATTGATATTCTGCAGATTCAAAATCGGAACATTCATTCCATGCAAATTTTTTATGCAGCATGTGTATGTGATTTGGTAACATCTCATGAACTTTGCTGCCACCGCAAACTCTTAAGTTGAAACATTGCTTTTCTGTAAAATTTATGCCTGCATAAAAAGGAAGATTCTTCAAGATTTTGACATCCACTGACTGTTTTATGGATATTCCTTGAATGGATTGAAGCTCACCTGTTTGATTTGACTTTTGCATGATCCCTGAGTGAACCATTTGTGGTGCTTTCAACATTTCTTTGGTACTCTTTTCTGATACAAGTCACTCCAGCTTAAAATATTGGGTTGACTCTCGACCCTAACCTAACCTAACCTAACCTTAGGACTCTCTCAATTGACCGACCTGAAACTCATCTGTGTTCCGGGCGAGTTTTTAAACAGTCCACACATAGATGGCATCCTTGTGCGGCTCATTTTTCTTGTGCACCCATTCAATGGAATGGGTGAGACTTGCAGGAAAATTGGACCTCATGATGCATGCTGTGATTTTCTCGGGCCCACTCACTAATATGTTAGGGATCAATCCGATGCTGCCCGTTCTACACCCAGACAGCCCTGAACATGAACATTGGTCGTCTGAATGAGGACTTATTCTTCATCAACCCGCAACGCACTTAAACTTATTCTCATATTATAATCATCAACCACTTTTCAGATTCCTCTCTTATGTGCTATAGTGTATGTAAAATTGAAAATTCCTCTTCTCAACCAAGACTCTTCTCATCTCTTCTTGCTAGTGAGGTACCATGCTTCCTGAATGTAAAACGTTGCACCCAAAAACTGCCATATATAAGTCATATGTGGGCGGGAACGTGGGCATGGTAAGACAAGTAGGTTTACACCATATTTATCAAATGCAACTTGCTAACTTACTCCAATAGGCGGCAAAATTGAAAAAAGTGATATTTTTTAAAATGTGCCAAATGTCTCAGTATGTAATGTTAGATAAACATGGCCCAAATTCCAGTAATGCAGTCTCAAACTGGCTTCAAAAATTCCTCTCATGATAAATTCTCCTCTTCATCTTTCACCTTACATCTTACCTTCACTTGGCTCTTGTGGGGTTGCATCGATTGCTTGCCAGCCATCATATCCACTAGGAAGGTCGGGTCTTTTCATCCATACGTCATTCCATACATGGAAGTTCCTAAAATAGAAAACTTTCCTATGAATGCTGATAAATGTAATTCTATACAAATACAATGCATTTGGAAAGTCTTTAGACCCTTTTACTTTTTCCACATTTTGTTATGTTGTAGTCTCGTGCTAAGTACCCCATAACGACAAAGTGAAAACAGAATTTTAGAAATCTTTGCTAATTTCTTGAAAAGGAAAAATTTAAATATTGCATTGACATAAGTATGACATAAGAAGACTCTGTGTTCGTGCTGGCACTTGGCGCTTGCACAGTCCATCTTCCTGCACGCCAATCGTTATTTTAGATTTCTTTTCTTTCGCTTTATTCTTGCAAAGAGAATATGACTTCTGTGTCCAATACAATGTTACAAACCAGACGCGTTTCGAAACCGCAGTGGTTTCTTCCTCAGTGGCAAAAGATTTATATACTATATATCTTTTTATATATCTTTTGCCACTGAGGAAGAAACCACTGCAGTTTCGAAATGCATCTGGTTTGTAACATTGTATTGGACACAGAAGTCGTATTCTCTTTCCAAGAATAAAGCAAAAGAAAAGAAATCTAAAACCACGATTAGAGTGCAGGAAGTTGGACTGCGCAAGCGCAAAGTGCCGGCACGGACACAGAGTCTTCTTGAATGATGGATAATGGACACACAGCACACAGCATAACCCCGGATTCACGCCTATACTACCGTATTAACCGGAGACTAGTAAGAAGCACGAATAGTGCACCACAGTATATACTACTGCATCGACCGGAGACCGGTAAGAAGCGCAATAACGCATTACAGCAATTATAAAAAGTACAACAAAAAAGTAAACCGCGTGTACGCAGGACTCGCACGTGTGCCAGTATATACAAAACTGTATGAAAGCAGTGTGAGAGAAGCACATAAGTGTGAGTCCTCCTAATATTTGTTCTATCTAAAATACACTGAATATAAAGCTAAAGAATCAGGTGTATTGTCTAACATCGTTGGACGTTTGGCAAAACAATCACTCGAACTTTGTTATAAGAGCAATATTGCAGTTGAAGTTTGACTCTATAGCCATATGTGAACTATATCCTACACCAAGCACATCTAATATTGATACGCTAAACAGTGTGGAATCTTCATTAGCACACTGGAAATTCGCTTTGTTACAGAGAATATCGCAATATATTAACTGTGTCATCATTTTTAGGAGGTTGCGTGAGCTCCACAACCCAAAATATATGAGGGACCGTGACAATGTATTTTATGGTTATGTTTTTATGAATGTATTTTATATATTTGACTAGTATTATTAATAAATTTAATTGATTATAGTTATAGTTAGGGCCAACAGAGAAATGATGCTCCATGTTAATTAATGTGGAATACAAGTATTAACTAAGACAGACATGTCAGACAAATCCTATTTCAAAAACCAAAAGATAGTCTCTTATTTATGTACCTTAATGCTTCCTCAATACTGTATATTATCTTAATTTGTCTAAAAGTGTAACTGTTATTTAAATTTAAAGAGTTTTATTAGAAAAGCTGTAACAGAGTGTTACAAAGGAGAGTCTTTCTTCAGCAGCCTAGTGAGCACTGAAGACGCCTGTGTGTAGAAAGTCACCTAAGCAGGGTGGTGGGCAGTTATAGTTAGGGCACATATACAGTACATTGTCAGGGACTGGGGTAGAGACAAGAGGCAGGCTGGAAGTCTTTATATGTTAGGGTGGGTTCACATATGAGTTCCGTTTAAGGACAAAACAGGACCTTTTTTTCTGTCTTACATAATGGAACAAGACAGAACTGTTATTTGTGCCCATAGAACTCTATTCGGACGGATTAAAATGGAATGCCTCTAAAGGGATCTGTTCTGCATTCCGTAATTAAATTACATTATAATACAGTCCTGATCAAAAGTTTAAGACCAGCATATCTCGATATCTTGTCTGGCGTATTGTACCATCTTGTAAGAATTTTGTAACTATTTTCCTGAATTCTGACGCAGCGGGAGTGCTGGAGGTGCCTGGGAGAGAGAGGAACTTTCCTGCATATTTGGTGGACATGCCCTCCCATCCGGAAATGGTGGTGTGAGGTTTTCTCTATTGCCAATAGTGTTTGTGGTACAACAATTCAACCCTCCCCGTTAATTGCCCTCCTCTCATTTTCTCAGGAAAAGGCGAATGCCAAACCTCCGTATATATTTACACAAATGATTTTGGCAGCTCGTCTCCAGCTTCCTAAATTTTGGCTCCTGACTACTGTTCCACCTCTAGACCAATGGATTAAAAAAATTGACCAGATACACAGGTTCGAGGAATTATCCTCTTGGGAATCTCGCACACATTTGACCTTCCTCAAAAAATGGTCTCTGTGGTCTAAATACAGATCCCCCAAACCTTAACTTACCTCTAGAATCTCAGTCAGCTGCAATACCCCTGTAACTATCTTGTACAAACACTCACCATACCATAGACCCTGCACTGATAACTCTACCCCTCAAACAATAGTCTAAAAATGCCCATCTACGTGGCCTCAACACTCTGACTGGGTCTTAATTTTCAAGTCTCACAAACATCTAGCATATCGGAAACCTTCTTAGAGTAGCTTGAAACTGATTTGTATCTTAGCTCGTGTACTGTGCTTTATGTCGGATTATGTTGGATCCTAAATTTGTATCCACTTCATGCTTATCAGCACTCTGATGTGGCCTGCGAGCCAACACCTTGAAATGTTGACATCCCCTGTTATATTGTGAAAATTTTCAATAAAAATATAAATAAAAAAGAAAAAAAGAAAAAGTTTAAGACCACTTGAAAAATGGCAAAAAATCATATATTACATTGTTGGATCTTAACAAGGTTCCAAGTAGAGCTTCAACATGCAACAAGAAGAAATGAGAGTGAGACAAAACATATTTTGAGCATTCAATTAATTGAAAATAACGATTAAACTGAAACAGGCTGTTTTTCAGCTGATCCAAATTTTAGGACCACATGCCTTTAACCACCTCAGCTCCCCTAGCTTAAACCCCCTTAATGACCAGACCACTTTTTACAATTCTGCACTACACTACTTTCACGGTTTATTGCTCGGTCATACAACTTACCACCCAAATGAATTTTACCTCCTTTTCTTCTCACTAATAGAGCTTTCATTTGGTGGTATTTCATTGCTGCTGACATTTTAACTTTTTTTATTAATCGAAATTGACATTTTTCACTTTCAGTTGTAAATTTTTTCAAATAAAACTACATTTCTATATAAATTTTTCTCTAAATTTAATGTTCTACATGTCTTTGATAAAAAAAATGCAATAAGTGTATATTTATTGGTTTGCGCAAAATTTATAGCGTTTACAAACTATGGTACAAAAATGTGTATTTCCGCATTTTGAAGCAGCTCTGACTTTCTGAGCACCTGTCATGTTTCCTGAGGTTCTACAATGCCCAGATAGTAGAAACACCCCACAAATACCCCATTTCGGAAAGTAGACACCCTAAGGTATTCGCTGATGGGCATAGTGAGTTCATAGAAGTTTTTATTTTTTGTCACAAGTTAGCGGAAAATGATGTGTTTTTTTTTTTTTTTTTTTTCTTATATTCCACTAACTTGTGACAAAAAACTTCCATGAACTCACTATGCCCATCACGAAATACCTTGGGGTGTCTTCTTTCCAAAATGGGGTCACTTGTTGGGTATTTATACTGCCCTGGCATTTTAGGTGACCTAAAGCGTGAGAAGAAGTCTGGAATCCAAATACCTAAAAAATGCCCTGTGAAATCCTAAAGGTGCTCTTTAGAATTTGGGCCCCTTTGGGCACATAGGCTGCAAAAAAGTGTCACACATGTGGTATCGCCGTACTCAGAAGAAGTAGGGCAATGTGTTTTGGGGTGTTGTAACGGACCGTTTCAGCAGACAAGGGGTTAAAATCCGTTTAGGCGATAAGCCCCTTTCTGAGAGACAGGCACAGCTACTGCAGGATACACCAACTCCCGAACTGGGTACAAAGTAGCACTCCAAACTGGAACCTCACGAATAGCTGCTAGCAGACGAACAGGGAAAGAATACAATCCTGGCAATCGGTCTTCTAACAGCATACAGTGAATCCCCCCAATAACGAGACAAGGCTCCGTTTTGAGGGTCAAGCAGTGGTCTGACTGTACTTGAAGTACAGCCTCTTTTATTCACAAAAAACAAACATAGTACTGCCCACAGGGGTTTGAAATACAACCAATCAGTAATTAACAAGACATACAATGTAACTACAGCAACCAATCGTTCACGCCCCCAGAGGACCAGAATGAAGACTGTAACATAGGACAACATATCCCCACAATGCATCATGGTTTCCTCCTCTCTGTCCAGATACACATGTGAGGACAACAGAACAGACATCACCATTTTAAACACACAATGGGACAATAGAAACACACCCAGCATATTCCCTCCCCTTATCCTGAGAGGAGACTCAATTATACATACAGTTAAACATACTTTCTACCCAACTTTCATAACTCCAAAACCATACATCACATTCACATAAAAATTACATATTCGCAATCAATCCATTCAGGGGAACAACATATTAAAAACTGGCATGAATCAGACCAGGGGTTCAAAAGTTAGTAAAATATCTTTTGGGCCCTGGCTGGCACATGGCTATCTGGCTCAAACCAGTTTTACAGAGCCCTCTTTCCCGGAGACAATGGGAAAATAATCAAATTATATCCAGGGATAGAGGCAGACTCCATTGAGCACATGGTTGCAAAAAGACATAAAATACAATAAAATACACAAGGTTACATTTACTACATAAAATAAAGACATGCAACATATCCCCAGATAGCTTAGGTCTGAGCGCATATTATTAAATGGCGCTCAGACCACACACATACAGTTCAATTGCCATGGAGCTTAAGTTTTGCATGGGCTGATGATAGGGCCCATAATCCTGGGGCAAGAGGCCAGCAGCCAGTCCTCTCCAAAGCCCAGTGGCGAGGTTGGTTTCGCCACACATCTCCCCCCCCAGGGAAGACTAACCAGGTACCTGACCTCACGCCGGTCGGTACCTGAGTTAGTCTGGCAGCCCACCCTCAACCCAATACTGGACCTGTTGCATTTGGTAGCCTGTCTCTGTCCAGTGAGTCCACCAAGGTTATGTTGGAAGCTGGTACTCCTGGTCTCTGTGTTGCTCCCTGGCTTAGAGTGGAGGTTGCTTTGTGGGCAGGTATCAGCGGTACTCTGCCCTGGTGCCAGCGCTACCACGGAAGAAGCCTGGTTGGAGCCTGGTTGTTGGAGGGGGAGACCGACTGTCTCTACCCCCTGTGCTGTAAGTGCAGAGACCACGGTCCCATCTGCACTGTTGTGGGGCTTACTGTCTCCCCCTGGTGCGTTAAGCTGCCGCTGGGGAGAGGGGGTAACGAGCTCCTCTCCCATACATACTTCCAGCCGCTGGGGAGGGCGACCGACCGTCTCCGCTCCCAATACAGTGTCCTGCTGCTGGGGAAAGGAGACTGGGCTCTCTATTCCCTGCTGGACACTCTGCCGCTGGGGGACAGGACCGACTGTCTCTGCCCCCTGTAACTCCGCCTGCTGCTGGGGAAAGGAGACTGGGCTCCCAATTCCCAAAAAATCATGCTGCTGCTGGGGGGCAGGAACAACTACCTCTGCCCCCTGTAACTCCGCCTGCCGCTGGGGAGGGAGGGCGCTGCTCTGCTCTCCCTGCACTTCACACTGCCGCTGGGGAATGGAGACTGGGCTCCCAATTCCCTGCAGGACCGGCGGAGAGACCTCGGTCCCATCTCTACCGGCCACCTGGGGTCCTTCCCAGTAACATTCTACAATATCTGCCCAGCTGAATGGGTCTGGATCTGGGTCTGTCACCTTACCGTCCTGCTGAGCCTTCTCAATGGAGTGGAAGAGATCTCGGTAGTCCTGCTCCAGTTCCCACTCCAGGGTTGCTAGGTGAGCCAGGTCTTGCTCTACCTCATGGGGGTCATCCCACTCATGCCTAGCCTCCCTCTCATAGAAAATGTCCTGAAGTCTGGACTGTGCAGGGCTCCCGAAGTCAGGCTCTGCAAAGGACTCCCATAACAAGCCAGGACCATAAAACTCCTCTCCCTCTGGCTTGTCATGTTCGGCTGTCCAGGGTATATACTGTGCCATATACCACCAAAGCGCCTGGTAGGCATCCTCCAGCCATAGCTCCTGCCATACCCGGTGCTCTAGTTCCTTCACCCATTCCTCCAGGGGCTGCTCTCCCAGGAAGGGCATCCGCAGGGCCACTTGCTTCTGCAACCGCTGCTCTTCACTGGGGAGACTCTCACCCCGCTGGTATTGTAGATTATCCAGGGCCTGGTACCAGATGCCTTTCCTTAATGCATCCCGGCCATCCAGGTCCTCCTCCTCATATAACACTGCTGGTTCCATCCTGCTGCTGTCAGGGACGCTGTACTGGGACATGCGTTGTCCTTAAATTGTAGAATCCACAGAAATGGTGTCTCCTGTAGCTGTCCTTCTGGCTGTAGGAACGATCCCGCTGCTTGCCACCAATGTAACGGACCGTTTCAGCAGACAAGGGGTTAAAATCCGTTTAGGCGATAAGCCCCTTTCTGAGAGACAGGCACAGCTACTGCAGGATACACCAACTCCCGAACTGGGTACAAAGTAGCACTCCAAACTGGAACCTCACGAATAGCTGCTAGCAGACGAACAGGGAAAGAATACAATCCTGGCAATCGGTCTTCTAACAGCATACAGTGAATCCCCCCAATAACGAGACAAGGCTCCGTTTTGAGGGTCAAGCAGGGGTCTGACTGTACTTGAAGTACAGCCTCTTTTATTCACAAAAAACAAACATAGTACTGCCCACAGGGGTTTGAAATACAACCAATCAGTAATTAACAAGACATACAATGTAACTACAGCAACCAATCGTTCACGCCCCCAGAGGACCAGAATGAAGACTGTAACATAGGACAACATATCCCCACAATGCATCATGGTTTCCTCCTCTCTGTCCAGACAACCTGAAGAGCAATCCAATTATCTCTGAGGACAAAAGGAGATCGCCAATACACATGTGAGGACAACAGAACAGACATCACCATTTTAAACACACAATGGGACAATAGAAACACACCCAGCATATTCCCTCCCCTTATCCTGAGAGGAGACTCAATTATACATACAGTTAAACATACTTTCTACCCAACTTTCATAACTCCAAAACCATACATCACATTCACATAAAAATTACATATTCGCAATCAATCCATTCAGGGGAACAACATATTAAAAACTGGCATGAATCAGACCAGGGGTTCAAAAGTTAGTAAAATATCTTTTGGGCCCTGGCTGGCACATGGCTATCTGGCTCAAACCAGTTTTACAGAGCCCTCTTTCCCGGAGACAATGGGAAAATAATCAAATTATATCCAGGGATAGAGGCAGACTCCATTGAACACATGGTTGCAAAAAGACATAAAATACAATAAAATACACAAGGTTACATTTACTACATAAAATAAAGACATGCAACATATCCCCAGATAGCTTAGGTCTGAGCGCATATTATTAAATGGCGCTCAGACCACACACATACAGTTCAATTGCCATGGAGCTTAAGTTTTGCATGGGCTGATGATAGGGCCCATAATCCTGGGGCAAGAGGCCAGCAGCCAGTCCTCTCCAAAGCCCAGTGGCGAGGTTGGTTTCGCCACAGGTGTATTTTTACATATACCCATGCTGGGTGATATCTCTCTAAAAGTAAACTTTTCCCATTTTTTTATTCAAAGTTGTCATTTTACAGAGATATTTATCTCACACAGTATGGGTATATGTAAAAATACACCCCAAAACACATTGCCCTACTTCTCCTGAGTACGGCGATACCACATGTGTGACACTTTTTTGCAGCCTAGGTGCGCAAAGGGGCCCAAATTCCAATGAGAATCTTTACGATTTCACAGGGCATTTTTTACGCATTTGGATTCCAAACTTCTTCCAAAATACCCCACAAGTGACCCCATTTTGGAAAGAAGACACCCCAAGGTATTCCGTGAGGGGCATGGCGAGTTCCTAGAATATTTATTTTTTGGCACAAGTTAGCGGAAAATGATCGCCGCTGGCAGTCTGTAGATCCACTCGTTTACCTCCGGTTCCTGTGAACGCGCGCTCCTGTGTGCGCGCGTTCACAGGAAATCTCGCAAGAGGACGCATCGGCTCGTCCAGGAGGAATAACAGGGCCGCCGCCAGAACGCAATCCTGCCTACGGCAGTCCTGAGGTGGTTAAAAGGCCAAATCTGTGCAAAGATGTGGATTCATTGTAATTTTCTGTCAGGTAGTCACACGTTGTGATGGCAAAGGCAAAAAAACTCTCCCTTTTTGAACATGGTCGGGTTGTTGAACTGCATAAGCAGGGTCTCTCACAGTGCGCCATCGCTGCTGAGGTGGGACGCAGTAAGACAGTCATTTGGAATTTTTTAAATGATCCTGAGGGTTATGGAACAAAAAAGTCAAGTGGAAGACCCAAAAAAATGTTGTCACCACTGAGCCGGAGGATCCAATTGGCTGTCCGTCAAGACACTGGATGATCCTTGACCCAAATTAAGGCCCTTACTAGTGCTGACTGCAGCCCCATAACCATCAGACGGCATCTGAGACTGAAGGGCTTCAAAAACAAAAAATGTCTTCAAAGACCTCGTCTCCTTGAACGCCACAGTCTTCAAAGACCTCGTCTCCTTGCAAGAGAGCACCAAACATGGGACATTCAAAGGTGGAAGAAAGTTTTATTCTCTGATGAATTTTTTTTTAACCTTGATGGTCCTGATGGTTTCCAATGTTATTGGCATGACAAGCAGATCCCACCTGAGATGTTTTCTATGCACCACAGTGGAGGGGGCGCCATAATGGTCTTGGGTGCTTTTTCCTTCAGTGGAACAATGGAGCTTCAAGAAGTGCAGGGGCATCAAACGGCCGCTGGCTATGTCCAGATGTTGCAGAGAGCATTCCTCATGACTAAGGGGCCCTCGTCTGTGTGGTAACGACTGGGTTTTTCAACAGGACAACGCTACAGTACACAATGCCCGCAGGACAAGGGACTGCTTCCAGGAGAATAACATCACTCTTTTGGCCCATCCTGCGTGTTCCCCTGATCTAAATCCAATTGAGAACCGTTGGGGATGGATGGCAAGGGAAGTTTCCATTAAAAATGGACAACAGTTCCAGAAAGTAGATGGCCTTCGTGCGGCCGTCTTTACCACTTGGAGAAATGTTCCCACTCACCTCATGGAAACGCTTGCATCAAGCATGCCGAAACAAATTTTGGAAGTGATAAACAATAACGGCGGAGCTACTCATTACTGAGTTCATGTTTGGAAGTTGGATTTCTGTTTTGGGGGGGTTTAGTTTTTTTTTTGGAGGTGTGGTCCTAAACTTTTGATCAGCTGAAAAACATGTTTTGTCTCACTCCCATTTCTTCTTGTTGCATGTTGAAGCTCTACTTGGAACCTTGTTAAGATCCAGCCATGCTAAATATGATTTTTTGCCATTTTTCAGGTGGCCTTAAACTTTTCATCAGGACTATAGAATGTACAATGCAAATGTTAATCCCGTAACACACAAGTGTCTTCAGCGCTCAGTAAAACACTGAAGACAGGCTCTCCTTAACAATGCTGTTAAAGCTTTGCTAAGAAGACTCTTTACAGCATTTTCTAGAACAAAAAACATATTTTCCTAATAATGTACATTACAAAAATGGTTAACATCGCTGTCCCTACAAAATATTACAAAATAAACCAAAATTACAGTTATACTTTAAATAAAACCTGTCACCTCTCCTGTTGGATCTGTTTTAGTAACTCATTGCATTCTCTGTGTAATAACAATTCTGGAGTATCTATTGTTATGGTTCTATGTTGAACCATTCCTCTATTATTCCTGCTAGAAGTTTATGAAGGAAGGTGTGGCGCTGCACAGTTTGACACTTTCCAATCAATCCAATCAATCAGACACCCCCAACTAGTAACACCCAGCAGTCTCTTTATTAATAAACTTCTAGCAGGAATAATAAAGGAATGGCACAACATAGAGTCATAAGAATAGGTGTTCCAGAATTGTTATTACATGGGGAATGCATGTAGTTACTAAAAGAGACATGTCAGGGGAGGTGACAGCTCCTCTTTATGGCCTCCATACACATTAAGTTATTGTTGGCTTAACATTTTCAGCAGGACCAGCCGACAATATAAGGTGTATGGGACCACCCGAATCTCCCACCGACACATAATGTCAGGGAGAAAAGTATGGGGTGCTTTGAATTCCGTTCATTTGATCTCTCAGGAGATGAGCCAATGCCAGCCATGTGTGGGAGCAGCTTTCTTCTCTATAAAGCATGTCGATCCTCAGGCATATGGGGGAGTCAGGAGACCAAGCTGAACGAGCATTAGACAACTATTGAAGGTATTTGGGCACCTTCAGATGCCATACCTTATACTTCTGACAAATAAGAATATAAAAGGGATAACAGGTTCTCTTCAGAGGCGGGGTATCAGTATTTGGGAAGCACTTCTCTCACCACACAGAATCACTGCAGTAGTCCTCCATCTTTTCTCCTTTCTCATTCATGTAGAAATCAATCTTCAGGTTCTCCTCAGTATCGTGAGCTGAAGAAAAGTTAGTCACGCTCCTTGCTGGGATCCCTATGCAGCGCATAACTATTTCAGGGAATAAGAAAAAAGGAACATATCACCTTGATTTCACCCCAGTCCCGGAAACATGGGTTGATAAATAATATGGTGGAAAACAATAATGGGCTACAGCCTATGGTAACCAATCCTATATCAGATTTCTTTAAGGGGACTTAAGGAACTTAAAGAGGACCTGTCCCCTCCAGACATGACTTTTTAAGTAACTACTTGCATTCCCCATGTAATAATTCTGAAGCATCTATTCTTATGACTCTGTGTTGTGCCATGTCTCTATTATTCCTGCTACAAGTTATAAATTAATTACTAGCATTTTGCAATGAAGATCAAGATAGGAGTTAGCAGTTTAAGGTGTGTTCCTGCACACTGTGATACTATCCAATCAGTGCTGCCAGTGAAAGACTGAGATGGACCACCCCCTTCCTGCCCTAATCTGGTAACAACCATCTGGACCTTCATTGCAAACTTCTAACAATTCATTCATAACTTCTAGCAGCAATAATAAAGGAAAGGCACAACATAGAGCCATAAGACTAGATACTCCAGAATTGTTATTACATGGGTATGCAAGTAGTTAGTAAAACAGACATATCAGGAGAGGTGACAGTTCCTCCTTAAAGGGAGCCTCTATGAACAATGAATTGGGGGGAACACTGCAAATAAGGTCGAGTGCACTGGAAGGTTCAAATTAACACATAAGTACTCAAAACAGACCACATGGCCCAAGAAAACCCCAATAAAGTGCACATCCACTAGATATAAAAACAATATATAAATGTTATTAGGCTACAAAGACACACAGACATGATTACAATATACATACAATATACCATGTGCTGGTACAAAATAAAACCAGACACAAACACAGCACCCACCGGGGTCCTTAATTGAGGACACAGTGTGTATAGTCCAAAATAACAATGACCAATAGTACAAAGCAAAGATTGAAACAAAGATCCACAAAAAATACATAATAATGTGAAATCAAAGTGCCTGGTACCTGAATAAATAGAAGCCTAGGACTATCTGGGTGGGCGTGAGTCAAAGAAGAGACGTCCCACGCGTATCACCGATAAAGTCCGGCTTCCCTGAGGACCCCGGTGGGTGCTGTGTTTGTGTCTGGTCTTATTTTGCACCAGCACATGGTATATTGTAAACAATTTGTAATCATGTCTGTGTGTCTTTGTAGCCTAATAAAATTTATATATTGTTTTTATATCTAGTGGATGTGCACTTTATTGGGGTTTTCTTGGGCCATGTGTCCTGTTTTGGGTCTTTAAAGGGCTTCTGTCACCCCACTAAACATATATTTTTTTTTTGGTTACTTATAATCCCTATACTGCGATTTATGCATACATAATGTGATTAATCATTTTGGTTCAGTAGATTCTGCTAAAAACGTACTTTTATAATATGTAAATTACCTGTCTACCAGCAAGTAGGGCGGCTATTTGCTGGCAGCAGCCGCATCCTCCTATCATAATGACGCCCCCTCCGCATGTTGATTGACAGGGCCAGCGAACGGGATCTTTCTCTGCTGGCCCTGTCTGCTATCAAAATCTCGCGCCTGCACCGTAACGGTATTCAATCGGCGCAGGCGCACTGAGAGGCGGACGCTCGCTCGGCCGCTCCATCCTCAATGCGCCTGCGCCGATGACGTCACATCTACACCCGGCGCAGGCGCATTGAGGATGGGGCGGCCGAGCGAGCGTCCGCCTCTCAGTGCGCCTGCGCCGATTGAATACCGTTACGGCGCAGGCGCCAGATT
This sequence comes from Bufo bufo, assembly GCF_905171765.1. Taxonomy (NCBI): domain Eukaryota; kingdom Metazoa; phylum Chordata; class Amphibia; order Anura; family Bufonidae; genus Bufo; species Bufo bufo. The sequence goes on from NC_053393.1 coordinate 218,018,772, forward strand.
TTGAATGCAAACAGGGCCAGCAGAGAAAGATCCCGTTCGCTGGCCCTGTCAATCAACATGCGGAGGGGGCGTCATTATGATAGGAGGATGCGGCTGCTACCAGCAAATAGCCGCCCTACTTGCTGGTAGACAGGTAATTTACATATTATAAAAGTACGTTTTTAGCAGAATCTACTGAACCAAAATGATTAATCACATTATGTATGGACAAATCGCAGTATAGGGATTATAAGTACCCAAAAAAAAAAAAAAAAACTGTTTAGTGGGGTGACAGAAGCCCTTTAAAGGGAGCCTATCACCTCCAATATAAATTTCAGAGTAAGCCTATTGCCATGTAGGATAGGTACCCTAAACATCACCAAACTTTTTCTGAAACCCAGTGTTCTAATCCTGAGAAATGTTTCTTTTATACAAATAAGGTTTTCGGTGCACTGTGGGCGGGGCCTCTCAATTTGGTGCACCTTGGTTCTCCTGCATTGTTGCTACCAGCTCAGAAATCTCAGAGACTTTCAATAAAACAAGATAGGGAGGTGCTGGGTGCCAAAGTGGCCCTAACCAAAAACCTCATTTGCATGAGCACAAAAAGAAGTATTTCTCATACCTTTCACAAGAAAGGTATGGCTTTGGCTCAAAACCTACCCTACACGGTGGTATGCTTACTTTGAAACTGATTTTAGAGGTGACAGACTCCCTTTAAATACTGATGAGGTCATTTATCAAACTGGTGTAAAGTAGAACTGGCTTAGTTGCCCATAGCAACCAATCAGATCCCACCTTTCATTTTTCACAGCTTCTTTGGAAAATGAAAGGTGGAAGCTGATTGGTTGCTATGGGCAACTAAGCCAGTTCTAATTTACACCAGTTTGATAAATGATCCCATGAATGCTTGGGAATAGGCTTATTATTAATAGGGTCTGACCCAAGGACGACTCTGCCGATAGGACCTGCAGTGATCCAGGGCGTCACCCTTATTGTCTACACAGGAACAGCATTATACATATGAGATGTTTTGGGCTTACCTGTTGTTATAACGCCTGAGAACACCCAGCACTGGCCAAACAGAACAGGCCTTTTTGTTTTGTAATAGTTCTGCAGAATGGCGCTGCTTCCTGTCCAGGAGGTAGGGGAACATCCCGCAGAATAATTTCCTGACCAATTTCCTGTCAGGACTCCATTGTCATCATTTGAATTAATCTAAGGAATAATCATCAATAAAATTATCTGCCCCGTTGTAAAATTAAAGAGTGCTCGAGTAAAGACATAGTACTATCTCTTAAAGGGGTTATACAGGGTCCTTACTTCCAAAAACAACGCCATATCTGTTCACAGGTTGTGTGTGGTACTACAGCAAAGTTCCATTTACCTAAAGGCTAGGCTATATCCAGCAGGCCCATAAGAAGTGAATAGAGAGCATGCCGAGTATGTGTCATGCGCTCTCTTTAACTTTCGGGGGCCCGTTCAGGAGATAGGTGCGGGTCCCAGAGGTGGGACACACCTATCTGACATTGGTGGCATATCCTAGCAATATTCCACCAATGTCTGAGATGAGACAACACCTTTAAGTTGAGCTGAGCTTTGATACCACCCCATGGACAGATGTGGAACTGTTTTTGGAAAAAGCAGCTATGCTTTTCTAACCCTATGCAGAGGCTTTATATTAAAAAACTAAGCATCCAACACTTACATCATGTGGAAAAGGTAAGTGCTCCCTCAAGCTGTTAGCTGAATGGATAAGAGACACTTTACTACTAAAGGCAACAGTTATACATTTATCTCTAAATTTATTGTCTTTGATAAAAAAAAATGTTTGGGTAAAAAAAAAATGGTTTGGGTAAAAGTTATAGCGTTTACAAACTATGGTACAAAAATGTGAATTTCCGCTTTTTGAAGCAGCTCTGACTTTCTGAGCACCTGTCATGTTTCCTGAGGTTCTACAATGCCCAGACAGTACAAACACCCCACAAATGACCCCATTTCGGAAAGTAGACACCCTAAGGTATTCGCTGATGGGCATAGTGAGTTCATAGAACTTTTTATTTTTTGTCACAAGTTAGTGGAAAATGATGATTTTTTATTTTTCTTTTTCTTACAAAGTCTCATATTCCACTAACTTGTGACAAAAAATAAAAACTTCTATGAACTCACTATGCCCATCAGCGAATACTTTGGGGTGTCTTCTTTACAAAATGGGGTCACTTGTGGGGTAGTTATACTGCCCTGGCATTCTAGGGGCCCAAATGTGTGGTAAGTAGTTTGAAATCAAAATGTGTAAAAAATGGCCGGTGAAATCTGAAAGGTGCTCTTTGGAATGTGGGCCCCTTTGCCCACCTAGGCTGCAAAAAAGTGTCACACATCTGGTATCTCCGTACTCAGGAGAAGTTGGGCAATGTGTTTTGGGGTGTCATTTTACATATACCCATGCTGGGTGAGATAAATATCTTGGTCAAATGCCAACTTTGTATAAAAAAAATGGGAAAAGTTATCTTTTGCCAAGATATTTCTCTCACCCAGCATGGGTATATGTAAAAAGACACCCCAAAACACATTGCCCAACTTCTCCTGAGTACGGGGATACCAGATGTGTGACACTTTTTTGCAGCCTAGGTGGGCAAAGGGGCCCACATTCCAAAGAGCACCTTTCGGATTTCACCGGCCATTTTTTACAGATTTTGATTTCAAACCACTTCTCACGCATTCGGCCCCTAAAATGCCAGGGCAGTATAACTACCCCACAAGTGACCCCATTTTGGAAAGAAGACACCCCAAGGTATTTCGTGATGGGCATAGTGAGTTCATGGAAGTTTTTATTTTTTGTCACAAGTTAGTGGAATATGAGACTTTGTAAAAAAAAAAAAAAAAATCATCATTTTCCGCTAACTTGTGACAAAAAATAAAAAATTCTAGGAACTCGCCATGCCCCTCACGGAATACCTTGGGGTGTCTTCTTTCCAAAATAGGGTCACTTGTGGGGTAGTTATACTGCCCTGGCATTCTAGCGGCCCTAATGTGTGGTAAGTAGGTAAATGACCTGTGAAATCCGAAAGGTGCTCTTTGGAATGTGGGCACCTTTGCCCACCTAGGCTGCAAAAAAGTGTCACACATCTGGTATCCCCGTACTCAGGAGAAGTTGGGCAATGTGTTTTGGGGTGTCTTTTTACATATACCCATGCTGGGTGAGAGAAATATCTTGGCAAAAGACAACTTTTCCCATTTTTTTATACAAAGTTGGCATTTGACCAAGATATTTATCTCACCCAGCATGGGTATATGTAAAATGACACCACAAAACACATTGCCCAACTTCTCCTGAGTACGGCGATACCAGATGTGTGACACTTTTTTGCAGCCTAGATGCGCAAAGGGGCCCACATTCCTTTTATGAGGGCATTTTTAGACATTTGGATCCCAGACTTCTTCTCACGCTTTAGGGCCCCTAGAATGCCAGGGCAGTATAACTACCCCACAAGTGACCCCATTTTGGAAAGAAGACACCCCAAGGTATTCAATTAGGGGCATGGCGAGTTCATAGAAAAAAAAATTTTTTGCCACAAGTTAGCGGAAATTGATTTTTATTTTTTTTTCTCTTAAAGTCTCCCTTTCCGCTAACTTGGGACAAAAATTTCAATCTTTCATGGACTCAATATTCCCCTCAGCGAATACCTTGGGGTGTCTTCTTTCCGAAATGGGGTCACATGTGGGGTATTTATACTGCCCTGGCATTCTAGGGGCCCTAAAGCGTGAGAAGAAGTCTGGAATATAAATGTCTAAAAAAATTTACGCATTTGGATTCCGTGAGGGGTATGGTGAGTTCATGTGAGATTTTATTTTTTGACACAAGTTAGTGGAATATGAGACTTTGTAAGAAAAAAAAAAATAATTTCCGCTAACTTGGGCCAAAAAAATGTCTGAATGGAGCCTTACAGGGGGGTGATCAATGACAGGGGGGTGATCAGGGAGTCTATATGGGGTGATCACCCCCCTGTCATTGATCACCCCCCTATAAGGCTCCATTCAGATGTCCGTATGTGTTTTGCGGATCCGATCCATGTATCCGTGGATCCGTAAAAAACATACGAACATCTGAATGCAGCCTTACAGGGGGGTGATCAATGACAGGGAGGTGATCAGGGAGTCTATATGGGGTGATCACCCCCTGTCATTGATCACCCCCCTGTAAGACTCCATTCAGACGTCCGTATGTGTTTTGCGGATCCGATCCGTGTATCCGTGGATCCGTAAAAAACATACGGACATCTGAATGCAGCCTTACAGAGGGGTGAGCAATGACAGGGGGTGATCAGGGAGTGTATATGAGGTGATCACCCCCCTGTCATTGATCACCCCCCTGTAAGGCTCCATTCAGATGTCCGTATGTGTTTTGCGGATCCGATCCATGTATCAGTGGATCCGTAAAAATCATACGGACGTCCGAATGGAGCCTTACAGGGGGGTGATCAATGACAGGGGGGTGATCAATGACAGGGGGTGATCAGGGAGTGTATATGAGGTGATCACCCCCGTCATTGATCACCCCCCTGTAAGGCTCCATTCAGATGTCCGTATGTGTTTTGCGGATCCGATCCATGTATCAGTGGATCCGTAAAAATCATACGGACGTCCGAATGGAGCCTTACAGGGGGGTGATCAATGACAGGGGGGTGATCAATGACAGGGGGGTGATCAGGGAGTCTATATGGGGTGATCAGGGGTGATCACTGGTTCATAAGGGGTTAATAAGTGACAGGGGGGGTGTAGTGTAGTGTAGTGTAGTGGTGTTTGGTGCTACTTTATTGAGCTACCTGTGTCCTCTGGTGGTCGATCCAAACAAAAGGGACCACCAGAGGACCAGGTAGCAGGTATATTAGACGCTGTTATCAAAACAGCGTCTAATATACCTGTTAGGGGTTAAAAAAATCGCATCTCCAGCCTGCCAGCGAACGATCGCCGCTGGCAGGCTGGAGATCCACTCTCTTACCTTCCGATCCTGTGAACGCGCGCGCATGTGTGCGCGCGTTCACAGGAAATCTCGGCTCACGCGAGATGACGCGTATATGCGTCGCTGAGCGCAGGGCTGCCACCTCCGGACCGCAATCCTGCGTTAGGCGGTCCGGAGGCAGTTAAGGAGGAAGTTGCGAAATTTTCACATGGGACGTGCAGGCACTGGATAACGTAATAATCAAAACCTGTATTCTGACTACACAACTCTCATGCATTTAATATAACACATTGAGCACAGTGGCTCAGTGGTTAGCACTGTTGCCTTGCGGGCCCGGGGTCTACTTTGCCCTTTTGGCTAATTAATTGGAGAGTGGACTTGTATCCATATTAATTTGTAATCTCATGATAGATCATGTATCATTTTGGCTAATTTAGATTTTTATTTCTATGCTTAAAGGGAATCTGTCACCCTGATTTTAGAACATTATCTACAGTAATATATTAGTAATACTGAATATAAGGAGTCCAGATCACTATTTTGTATTTTCCTACTGCCCCTGTTCTCCTGCTGTCAGCGCTCAGAGCTGCACTGAAATACATTGTCAGGACTGCTGTGCACGCGGACATGAGTCCTCTCCATTATGTTAGCACAGCAGTCCTGACTGTGTATTTCAGTGCAGCTCTGAGTACTGATAATGGGGGAACGGGGAGTGTAGGAAAATAAAAAATAGTGATTTGGACTCCATATCTGCACTACTTCTCATGTATTACTGTATAAAATGGTCCAAAATCAGGGTGACAGATTCCCTTTAAAGGGGCTGTTCCATTAAGACAGGCATGCTCAACCTGCGGCCCTCCAGCTGTTGTAAAACTACAATTCCCACAATGCCCTCCTGTAGGCTGATAGCTGTAGGCTGTTCGGGCATGCTGGGCAGGGCCGTCTTTAACAAGGGGCAAAAGGGGCAGCTGCCCCGGGCCCAGTTGCTCCTGGGGGGCCCAAGGCAGCTGCCTCTTGAGCCCTGCTAGCCACTGCCCCGGGTGTCAGGCTGTCAGCTACACAGGGGGTGCTGCCATGCCATGCCTGCCGCCACTCTAGGCAACGTACTGTGAGAGCTGTGATTCTCTAGGACCTTAGATGACATCATCACCATGTGACCAGTAACCTAGCAATATTACTGGTCACATGGCTATGAGGTCATCAAGGTCCTTTCTACCAGGAGTGTTGCTGTAGAAGTTTGCCTTAACTGTGGAGCTTTTTTTTGTGAAGATTACATCAGAAAAAGGTGACAGGCGCTGTTATGCTAATATACTGTAAACTACTGTGGGGGCCTGTATACTGTGGGGGCCAGTATACTGTGGGGGGCTGTATACTGTATACTGTGGGTGCTGTATATTGTGGAGTGCTATACTGCTGTACTGTATACTGTGGGGGGCTGTATACTGTATACTGTGGGTGCTGTATATTGTGGAGTGCTATACTGCTGTACTGTATACTGTGGGGGGCTGTATACTGTATACTGTGGGTGCTGTATATTGTGGAGTGTTATACTGCTGTACTGTATAGTGTAGGGGGCTGTATAGTGTGGGGTGCTGTATCGTGTATAGTTTGGGGTGCTGTATACGGTGAGGTGCTATACTGCTCTACTGTATAGTGTGAGGTGTTGTATACTGTGGGCTGCTATACTGCTCTACTATATACTGTGGGGTACTGTATAGTGTCGGGTGCTATACTGCATACTGTGAGGTGCTGTATACTGTGGGCTGCTATACTGCTCTACTATATACTGTGGGGTACTGTATAGTGTGGGGTGCTATACTGCATACTGTGTGGTGCTGTATACTATAGGGTGCTATACTGCATACTGTGGGTTGCTGTATACTATAGGGTGCTATACTGCATACTATGGGGTGCTGGTGTGCACTGTAACGCTAGGGTGAGCCTAGCCCTGGTCTCCTTCCTGCAGAGCGGTGCCCACTTCCAGCCTGAGCCCAGCTGCCCAGAGCACTGATCCTGAGCCGCTGGAGTCTTCAGAACTGGAAGTATTTACAGTCATTCACTGTACTCTACCAGGTGTGTGGATTTTGTGTGTGTGTGTTGTGGTGGAGGGCGTGATTGCCTGCTAAGGTGTGGGAAGACGGGATCCAGGGGGCCCAAGTAAATTTTTGCCCAGAGTCCAATCAATATTAAAGACGTCCCTGATGCTGGGAGTTGTAGTTTTGTAACAGTTGGAGGGCCGCAGGTTGAGCATGCCTGCATTAAGACAACTTATCTCCTATCCACAGAAGAGTCTGATAACGGTAACAGGAGCCCCTGCTTCCCCGCTTAAATGGAGCGGCGGCCACGCATGTAGGCTTCCGCTCTGTGATGCTGCCAGAGATAGCCGAGCACTTGTACTTGGCTATGTCTGGTAGCTGAATGGAGCAGTGGACACACATGAGTGTCTGCAACTCCATTCAAATGGGGAGGAAGGGCCCCCATTCTTGTGATCGATGGGAGACCCAGCGGTTGGACCCTCGCAAATCAGACACATCCACTATCTTAATGGATCTTCCCCTTTAAGAGGTAGCATTCTCAGACCATTCCTGCAGTATAAAACCCAAAACATTTTATACAGAATACAGAAAATTGTTTAAAAAAAAAAGGAGCTCTAGTGCATTTTTCTTTTTAACACACGATGAGACACAACATAATTTAACATACTAAAGCTGAGAATTTCCTTGCTAGAATCACAGGATCCCTCCTTGCTGCTGGTTTGAGTCCACTGCGGTCAAGAAGAAAGAAGCAACAGTCCAGTACATTTTCTTCATACTGAAAAATAAGGAAAAGGGAAAAATTGCCATTAAATGCATTTTGTACTATGTTATGTGACTGTTTCTTAAAGGAGTTTTCTGGGACTTAACTATCGATGACCTATCCTTAGGACAGTTCATCAATAGCAGATCAGTGGAGGATCGGCTCCTGACACTCCCGCCAATCAGCTGTTTTCAGGAGCCGCGGTTACAGATTTCTACACTGTGTAGTGGCTGCGATGCTCCCATTCATGTACACTGTAAAATATAACATTGTTATATTTGCCACCTGGTAGATCAGATTTTGCGTTAGCGTGAAGGAGCCAGAAGAAACTTGAATTATCTTTTGCCGCTAAATCTGCCTTATGCAGTGTCTATACACGGATACTGAGATTTAGGAATATATTGAGATGATGTTTGGCAGTAGGGTGAATCATGTCATTCTTCTGTCTCAATTAAAAAGTTTGTCCATTTGCTATTTAAATAGACATGGCTTACATCTAATGAGCATATTCAATCCCTACGATTTTCAGGATGTTCTGCTTCATGGCCACATTAGAATGAGAAAAGTTTTTTGTATTCTGAGGAATAACATTTCTCAATAATAAATTAAAGGACCCTTAATAAAACAGCATCATTAAACTGTCAGCGTGCCACGACAGCTTCTATCAGCAGCGTATAGAAAGAATTCTAGTAAAGAATTAGCAGGGAGATTGAGATTACTATCCTAATCCCACTAAGTTCCAGTAACAATACGGTTATATTGTTACTGATTATATAATCTTTAAAGCGGAACCCAGAAATAAGTGTTTAATTTCTCTACCGCACATCCACAGGGGGAATGGAGTATACACAGTTTTTCACTGGGTGTAAAGTAGAACTAGCCGAATTGCCAATCAGATTCCACCTTTTATTTTCCAAAGGAGCTGTCAAAAATGAAAGGTGGCATCTGATTGGTTGCTATGGGCAACTAAGCCAGTTCTGCTTTACGCCAGTTTGATAAATGACCTCATATGTGCTGGCTGTATAATACACTGCCTGTCCCAAAAAAAAGTCGCCACCCTTTAGCTTTGATTACGGCACACATTCGCTGTGACATTGTTTCGATAAGCTTCTGCAATGTCACAAGATTTATTTCCATCCATAAATTTTTCACCAAGATCTTGCATTGATGATGGTAGAGTCTGACTGCTGCGCAAAGTCTTCTCCAGCTCATCCCAAAGATTCTCAATGGGGTTAAGGTCTGGACTCTGTGGTGGCCAATCCATGTGTGGAAATGATGTCTCATGCTCCCTGAACCACTCTTTCACAATTTGAGCCTGATGAATCCTGGCATTGTCATCTTGGAATATGCCCATGCCATCAGGGAAGAAAAAATCCATTGCTGAAATAACCTGGTCATTCAGTATGTTCAGGTAGTCAGCTGACCTCATTCTTGGAGCTCATACTGTTACTGAACCTAGACCTGACCAACTGCAGCAACCCCAGATCATAGCACTGTCCCACAGGCTTGTATAGTAGGCACTAGGCATGATGGGTGCATCACTTCATCTGCCTCTCTTCTTACCCTGATGCGCCCATCACTCTGGAACAGGGTAAATCTTGACTCATCAGACCACATGACCTTCTTCCATTTCTCCAGAGTCCAATCTTTATGCTCCCTAGCAAATTGAAGCCTTTTTTTCTGGTTTGCCTCACTGATTAGTGTTTTTCTTACGGCTACACAGCTGTTCAGTCCCAATGCCTTGAGTTCCCTTTGCATTGTGCGTGTGGAAATGCTCTTACTTTCACTATTAAACATAGCCCTGAGTTCTACAGTTTTTCTTCGATTTGATTTCACCAAATGTTTAAGTGATCGCTGATCACTATAATTTTTTCCCCGACACATTTCTTCCTCGAATACGATGGGTCCCTACTATCCTTCCAGTTTTTAATAATGTGTTGGACAGTTCTTAACCCAATTTTAGTAGTTTCTGCAATCTCCTTAGATGTTTTCTCTGCTTGATGCATGCCAATGATTTGACCCTTCTCAAACAGACTAACATCTTTTCCACGACCACGAGATGTGTCTTTCGACATGGTTGTTTAAGAAATGAGAAGCAACTCATTGCACCAGTTGGGGTTAAATAACTTATTGCCAGCTGAAAGATAATCGCCCATGCAGTAATTATTCATAACTATTTGCTTAGTTAAATCCAGGTGGCGACTTTTTTTTTTGGACAGGCAGTGTATACAGCCTCTCTTGTCACTAGGTCATTGATAAGGGTCCTTCCCTTTACTGAAGCAGTTTTGGAAGCCAAAATTAGTAGTGAATCATAAAAGGAGAGAGATTATAAAGGACAGATACAACTTCTCCTGTTTTTTTTTTAATCACTCCAGGTTTTAGCTTCCAAAACTGCACCAGGAAACCTAACCATGTGGCCATACCCTAAGAAGGCACTTGAAAATGGGCATTTGAAAACCAGTCTCCTAAAGAGGCTTTACTTATCTTTACAGGTTAGTCTCCTGCTTGTTTTATAATGACTTGATAGGTTTTTATATTTTTACAAGCTTTTATATTTCTGTATCAGTAATGTGTCTGTCTCTATCTCCACTTGTAATGATGGCTCTTATGCAAAGATCTGATCAAACTTATCAGGAATATTGCTGTTTAACCAAATAAATGTGAAGGTATTTTGCTACATTAAAAAATAATATTGTTCTGAAAGTATCTGCTGCATCTCTGACATTTGGCTGAGGCCGATTTCATGCAGTGATTTTGGTCAGTGACTGTAAGCCCAAACCAGTCGCAGGTCAAAAACACAGAACAAATACTTCCATTAGGCCTCATGTACATGACCGTATCTGTTCTGCGGTCTGCAGGTCTCCGTGTTCTGTCTGCATTTTTGCCGACCCATTGACTTCAATGGGTCCATGGTCCACATTTTGTGGACATATTTTTTCTTGGATGATAGGAGTGCTTTCTGCATCTGTATGTCCGTTCCACAAAAAGGTAAAACATGTCCTATGCTTGGCCACAAAATGCGGACCACCGACCCATTGAAGTCAATGGGTCAGCAAAAATGCAGAGAGAATACAGACCGCATCCGTATTTTGCAGATCCGCATTTTGCAAACTGCTAAATATATACGGTAGTGTGCATGAGGGCTTACACCTTATCTCTGTGTAGACTTCACTATTGGTTTTGGCTCATAATCACTGATGGAAATCACTGCTCAAACAATGGTCAAACACTCTGTAAAAGCAGCTTAACCCTAAATTAGAAATTAGCGGAGACTGAAATAAATTTCACAACCGATTAAAATTTTTGCCACCATGGATGCAGTCTTTTGTACCAATAGTTTTGGACCAAAGAAACTTTTGATAAAGGTTTCCCTGCCTAAGCGGAATGTATCGGAAAATGACCTTGTTTATATAATACTTTTATGTTAAAAATATTTTTGGGAGAATTTTTTTTATTTTTATTTTTTTCAATTTTGCACATCCCCATCTACATTTTTTTTTTTATCCTAAAATGATCCAGTTTTCACACTGGCCACTAGGCCTAAAAACCCATTGACTTCTATAGGAGACTTTTCTAGGCATGCTCTGACCTGTGCAGATGTCACTAGGGATTAGATAAATTGATATCACCCACTGTAAATAGTGATTCTGTTATCTATGCAGCGGTATTATCTGTCATTGTATTCCTGCCTATGATGACAATGAGATGGCTACTGAAAAGTTACCTGTACAGAACAGGAAGTTTCAACTAAGAATGAGCGAACTAGTTGGAACCGAACTGGGTTTGGTCCGAACTCTGCTATTTTTTGGATGGCAGAAGAACCCGAATATTTTCAGGTTTGTTTTGGACAAATGCACTAAAACACCAGGTAGCGCCATTTTAGTGCACATCAGTGGGAAAAAAGCACTAGGGAGGAAGAAGAAGGGTTCTCACATCACCCTGAGAGGAAGTGGGGAAGAGGGCTTGGGGGGGAAAGAGACAGACAGCCTGGATGAGCCAATCAGTGCTGCAGCAGGCAGGGAGGTGCCCTAGCAGAACGAGCAGAATGCCATTCTGTGCTGGGCTGTGAATAAGGGTGGTTGGGTCTTACAATGTCTCCTAGGAAAATGATCTTAGGGAGTCAGGGAGAGTGAAAAAAAATAATCAGGGAAAGTCAGAAATCAATCAAACTTATTGCCAGGGAGAGTGAAGGGAAAGGCTAGGATTACAAAGAAGAAGAAGAAGAATTTTGTGTGTAGAATAGGGAAGCTGTCAGCCAGGGAGGAAGGAGTGAGGATCTGTGGCCACTGTGCCTCCTAGCAGAATTGCTGCTGCTGCAGTGCAAACCTCAAAAGCAGCGACCTGCAAGGAAATACTTTCATTCCCCTCACCCCATTTTCACAGAAATCCTTTTTTTGGGGGGAATTCAATTTTATTACACTGCATATATACGTGTTTACTGCAGCAATACCGAAGGTGTGGCAGCAATCTACCTGTATGTAATAAGGTGAAATTGAGCATCAAGCTCCGTTTTCATATATTCAGTTTCCACACGGTAGCAATTTATATTTTTTTTTGGGGGGCAATTTAATTAAGCTGCATCTATATAGCGTTCCTCCTGCTCTTCTTCCTTGCAGCCACAAAGAATGCTTTCAGTGGAGTCCTCCCAGTCTACACTGCCCTTTCCTAGAGGAATGTCTTTTTCCTAAGAAGTGGCAAGAAAACCCTAACACACCCTATGGCAGAAAGTCAAGAGAGTCTTCCTGTTGATGATTTGTGTGAGAGCAGTCAGCATTTGTACTGTCCTGAGGAGGAGGTTGCAGACGGTAGTCATCTCCAGTCTGGCATTTTTTCTTCACACTGCCTGAAGACAAAAGCATTGTTTTGTGCAAGCTGTGCAACAGCAAAATAAGACGTGTGCAGGCAAATATAAACGTAAGTACCACAGCTCTATTGAACCACATTAATCGGCATCACCGCATCCTGTGGGCAAACAGAGGGGGCAGCCAGCCACCGCAGCAGGAGTTACCTCCTTCTCCTGGACCCCCTTGCACTAGCCAGGTCGCATCCATGAGCAGTACAGTGTCTTTCACATCATCATCATCCTTTTCCACTTCTCCCACTCAGATTCCTCCTCTGCTCTATAGTTAGCCATCAATAACAGAATCTGTGGCCAGAAAACAACTCTACGCGCGTAGGAATCCGATGGTGCGCAAGCTTAAATCCCACATGGCCAATTTGCTGGCAGTGCAGTTGCTGCCGTACCATTTAGTCGAGTCTGCTGCCATTAGGGAGCTAATGGTGTGTGCTCAGCCTCGCTGGAAGATTCCTAGCCGGCATTATTTCTCCGAGAAAGTCATCCCTGTCTTGTACTCTCACGTGGTGGAGAACGTGGGCTGCTCCCTCCAATTCTCGCTGTGTGGCAAGGTTCTTTCACGGTCCACTGGATCAATGTTTTTTCTGGCAGCGGTAAGGCAGCACCCCAGCAATGAGGCCAAATCCTTTTTACCCCACCCCCACTTATCTGCCTTCTCCTCTGCCATGGACACGTTCCCATCCCAAACAGCAGCTGGGCATAGGGTCACTCGCATTACCCCTCTTTCCTATCACATGTGTCAGGTCAAGCGTTGACACGTTGGAGCTGATTGGCCTGGGAGAGGGTAGCCACACCAGCAAGCAGTTGCTCAAGTATATCAAGCAACAAACATTTCACTGGCTGTCACCCCGCCAAATCCAACTGGGCAACGTGGTCAGCAACAATGAAAGCATTATCCTGGCCGCCCTGAACCTAGGCGAAATAACAAATGCTCCCTGCATGGTGCATGTCCAGGAGACTGTCTAAGCACTTCAGCCACTCTTACATGTCAAAAAACACTCTCCTGGTCCTGCAGCAACAGAATGGCCGGTCGCTACGACAATTAATCTGCGACATGCCAACTCGATAGAATTCGACATTGCACATGTTCGAGCATCTGTATGAGCAGCGGAAAGCCATGAATGATTTTGCAATGCACCACACAGCCTCAGCAGCAGGGAGCATTGTTGATTCAAGGTCAGGCAGTGGTAGAAAATCCGAGATGCCCGTCGAGTGCTGAAGCCCTTCGAAGAGGCCCCAAAGTTTGTCAGCAGGGACAACTGCGGCATGAACGATGTCATCCCTCTCATATTTATCTTGGAACAGACTCTGACACTCACGCAGCAGGGGACCATGGTGGACGAAGTGCAGCTGACGCATCTTGCTATCTGCCCTATATCTGTTGGGGACACACAAAGGGAATCTGCCATGGAGGATGACGAAGATGAGGAGCTGCCACTGCAAGAGGAGGAGTCGGAGGTGGAGGAGCAAGAGGACAATGATGAGGATGGCAATGGCCAAGACAGCCAATCGTCTCAGTTGGGGGAGGAGCCGGAAAGAAGTGGCTAAAACAGGCGTAGAAAATGATAAATAAGATGGGCCTGCCATCCCTGCCCACACCACGTCCCCTTTTTTTAGACTTGGCGTGAGTGGGGAAATGTTGCAGATTGAGACACAAATAACCTTTACGCCGTTATATCACTTAGTAAATTACCCCCTAGGAGTCCTAGGAGGCTAGAGAGGGTTATATACCAACTTTCAGGGGAATTGGAGCAACTTCAGTTTGGCTTGAATTGATTCGGGTTTGAACCAAACTTTTTCCAAAATTCTGCGAACCAGAACCGAAACGAATCTCGACTGGTTTGCTCATCTCTAGTTTCAACATATTATTAGGCCTAGTGGGCAGTGGGAAAACTGTCCAATATTAGTTATTTTTTTAAATATACATAGTGACATGGAAAATGTTTTAAAAAATCAGCAAAAATTATAAAAAGGTATGATTTAAACAACAAGTCATTTTCTGATCACACATTCCCTTTAAATCTGTCAGGATCCCATTTCAGTTTTTGGCAAAGGCATATAATACACTGCTTCCGTACACAGTTATATTATGCCTGTCTGAAGATGACTTTCTTATTAGAAGGGGATACATACCTGCCCAAAATTCCATGGCCTTGCTTTGATGTTTGATTGTGATCCCACATAAATGTAGCCTGTATCATTCAGAACATATTCTGTCCTCTCGTCCTCGTTTGGCATGTATACATTGTCATCTAATAAAATAAAGATATTTGGATACATATTAAATCCGAATATTTCTTAGTTTACTTCTAGAAATAATTCGCTTTAAGGTTTCAGAATTTATCACAGATCTGCTCTACTGGAGGATGCATCTAATATATGGCGAGGCGCAATATTTTGTTGCAATGGTGTTTTGTTGCAAAAAATTCACAAACACAGGGGTCATTTATCAAATCTGCTACACCAGTTTTGTGCAGTAAGAACAGATTTTGGGAGACATTTCACCAAATCTTTTGACATTTGGTGAGCCTCACCACTTTCAGAAGTGGAATGAAAAGTTGGTAGGGATTGGAGATTAGAACAGTGTTATGTTTCATTTATGATCTGCAAATTTTTAAAACGCCAGGTAACCCCCTGGTGTACTTTCACTCACAGGGGCTAAACCTCATCAGACTTGCACCAAATTAAATAAAGCCAAGTGCCACTTTGTAAATTTGGTGCAGCAACATAAACTAAAGACAGACTTAAAACTGACACCAAAAACACAGCAAATGATAAATTCCCCCACAGTGTTCTTCTGGCGTAAGAAGAATGATAAATTCCTCCTTTAGAGCTCATGCACATGACCGTGGTTTGGGTCCGCATCTGATCCACATTTTTTGCTGTCCACATCTGCACGTCCGTTCTGTGCCATCAGTAAAAATATAGAACATGTCCTATTATTGTCTGCATTACAGACAAGGATAGGACTGTTCTATTAGGGGCTGCGCATTCTGTTCCACAAAATGCAGAATGCACACGGTCGGTATCTGCGTTTTGAAGATCCACAATTCGCAACCGCAAAAACTGCTACAGCCGTGTGCATGAGCCCCAAATCTGTAACTGCAAGTATGCTTCAATGGGTACTGTATAGCACAGTGCTGGTTCTGCTTGGAAAAAGAAATCCTTAGTTATTATTCTGTTTCACTTAAATTTTAAGGCAAGCAGAAGTAGAAAATCTTCTATGTGAGCACGACAAATACATGTACATGAGCAACACGAAAACTGGATATAGAAAACAAAATGAAAACTTGTTACCTTTGCACCAGGGGTTGCACAGAAGATAAATGGGATGATCTGCTGCCATATAAATGACTCCTCTTTGTGTTATTATATTTAGGAAGTATATTCCAATGACGGCATTGGCTGGAGTATTCACGGCTACAATACTCTAAGAATAATAATAACATTTGTTGGTACAAACATTAGGAAGAACATGAAATGCCTTCATAGTTAACTTGCTGAATTGAAGGGGATGTCCAGGAGTAGAAAAACATTGGCAGTATCTTTACAAAGCAGCAGCACATCTGTCCATCGGTTGTGTTTGGTATTGCAGCTCAGCTCCATCAAAATGAATGCAGCTGCATTAGCACACATGCAGCGCCGTCTTTAATATTGATTGGCCCCTGGGCAAGAATTTACTTGGGCCCCCTGGATCCCGCCCCCCCCGCACTTTGCTGTACTTGCTATACAGCAGCACTTACCTGTCACGTCCAGGGCCTCCAGGTGACGTCTCCTCTCTGTCATCATCTTCTCTGTAGATCTTCTCTCTCATCATCTTCTCCACTCGGTCTGGACAACTTCTCTCAGCCGCCTCGTCTCTGCAGAGTGTGACACACAGACATCTTAGCTTCCTCACATTCTATCATTATCCCCCAACTGGAGTCCCCACAGTGTTATCCTGATGCTTGCTGTGCCCCCTCCCCCCCCAGGGGTGTAGCTATAGGGGGTGGAGAGGTAGCAGACGCTACCGGGCCCAGGAGCATGAAGGGGCCCAAAGACCCTTGTGCCACATAAGAAGACACACAAAGCACTGAGGGGAGGGGGGCCCAAGCTGAACTCTTGCAACGGGGCCCATGGGCCTTTAGTTACGCCCCCGCCCCCCCCCCCCAAATACCCCCAAATACTATCCTGAAGAAACATTACTGCCCCCCATAGTAATAGTGCTCCTCATAGTCCCACCAATAGTAATTCCCTTCTAGAATGCCCTCATTAGTAACACTGCCCCAACCGTGATAATGCTCCTCAACAATGCCCCCATTATTAGAAGAGCCCTCCCATATTAATAATACCCTCACAGAGTCCCCAGTAGAAATAAGGCACCCCATTGTTTCCCCAGTGGTAATAAAGCTTCCTACAGACCCCTCAGTAGTAATAAGGCCCCCATAGTGCGCTTAGTAGAAAAAAGGCGGATCTACAAGACCCTCCTATAGAGCCCCCAGTAGTAATAAGACCGCCTATAATGTCCCCTGGATCTGCAGTGCCCCCTGCAGTTATAATCCTCCCTCCACCATACAGTCCCATGTAAATAACATCACCTCCTCCCCAGCCGCCTCCAACGCACAATCCCATGTAAACATCACCCCCTAAGGCTACTTTCACACTTGCGTTCGTGCGGATCTGTCCTGTACTTGTACAGGACAGATCCGCACCGATAATACAAACGAATGCATTTGTTCAGGACCGATTCGTTTGTATTAGATTTGAATTTCTAAGTCCCAATACGGATCCGTCCTGACTTACATTAAAAGTCAATGGGGGACGGATCCGTTTACAATTGCACCATTTTGTGTCAATGCAAAGGGATCCGTCCCCATTTACTTACATTGTAAGTCAGGACGGATCCGTTTGGCTCCGCAAGGCCATGCGGACACAAAAACACTGCTTGCAGCATTTTGGGGTCCGCCTCCAAAACGGAACGGGGAGCTGTACGGAGCCAAACGAATGCATTCTGAATGGATCCGCATCCATTCAGAATGCATTGGGGTTAAACTGATGCATTTGGGGCTGCTTGTGAGAGCCTTGAAACGGATCTCACAAGCGGATCCCCAAACCCAAGTGTGAACGTAGCCTAAACATTAAGTCCCATGTACATAAACATCATTCCCCCCACCATCCACTTTAAACATACAGTCCCATGTAAATAACATCACTCCCTCCCCCAGCCACCTCAAGCACACAGTTCCATGTCAACATCATCCCTCCCTTCAGCTCTAACATACATCCTAGTTAAATAACTACAACTCCCAGCATTGCTCTGCCTCTCCCTTCACTTACCTCTCCTCATATACAGACATCAGCATTAGGCTCCTTCTCCTCTTCACTCCGGTCCAATCCTGCACTGGTCACATGATGGTCACATCATCCAGGTCATCCTATTACAGCCTGTTTTGCTGATCACATGACCTGTGATGTCACCACAGGTCCTTCACCTCTTCCCAGTGTATTAGATTCAATTGTATTGCCGTTCTGTGTACAGCAATACAGTTGTATCTAGCAGGCAGGACATTCGGGGCCTGGGACAAAACATCAGGGGCCCAGGCCCCGAATGTTTTAACCTAGCGACGCAGTCACTAGTGAATGGGAGTCGGGAAACAGAGCTCCCTTGGGCCCCCAGGAGCAACTGGGCCCGGGCAGCTGCCCCTTTTGCCCTGCGGCAAAGACGGCCCTGCACACATGACTTGAGGACTGGTGTGGTACTGCTTTGTGGCCATGTTTTCCTAATCCTGGACAACCGCTTTTAAGAGGTTAGTGTTGATTTATTTATTTTTACCTCTTTTCCATGATGCTCTTGGGTTTTAGCACTCCACTCATTAGGCGGTAATTTAGAGTTCAGCTCAATCGCTATGAGAGTTCCATTTGATTTCATTGGCCGGGACCCTAGAATTAACCAACGAGTGTATTCAAATGTTAGTGCAAAGGCCCCAATTTGAATTCGGTTGCAATTCTAATCTATCCAAATTTTTGTTTCAATGGGGTTGTCCAAGGTTTTTTAAAGGACATGTGTTATCAGAAAATGACCTATTGTTTAAATCATATTTTTATGTTTAACTATAACATATTTAAAAAAAATGTTTGGTAGTTATTTTTCATTTTCCATGCCAATATCTATATTTATGTAATAATTGGCCGGCTCTACATCAACAATGTACTAACATTTAATCACAAACATATAAACATATGAAGTACATATATCCCAAATTATGCAAAAAACAAATAACAAAAATCTGTTAAAAATAGACTATATATATACACTGTTATTTATCATAGTATAAAATATAGTCACAGTCCCCTGTTCATTGACAGTGTGGAGCTCTCACTCTGTCACTAAGTGTTTGTATTACACAGCAGTAATTGCAAGTATTAGCAAGGTATCCTGTTAGTGTTCATTTGTTAAAGATCCCATTTACATTTCATTGGCCACGATCTTGATATGGCTGTTTTAAATCACCAATTACCAAATAAAGCACATAGTTGTTATTATAAAGTTTCTATTATTCTGTTATTCAGTGGCACAGTTCCATAACTGGTGTAGATGATAATATATGATAATTTAGTAGGTAGTGATATTGTTCACTTGCCGAAACTCCCACATTGTGATGGATTTCAATAATAATTTATACATACGTGGCTTTATTTGTGTGGATCGCTCTGCAGTTCAAGCCGCTTGTATTCGCACTCTGTGTGCGCGTTGGTGCCAGCACCCGATAGCTGGCACTTGCGCGCTGGAAGTCTTGAAGGCTGATCGTGTTTCGTGGACACTGGTTTAATTATTGATACAGAACCTTGCGTTCTTTAATTTTTGCTGTGTTTTGCTCTTTCCCAGACACGTTTCGAAACTGGTACAGGTTTCTTCCTCAGTGGGCAAAAAAGTTAATTTTTTGCCCACTGGGCAAGAGCAAAACACTGGGAAAGAGCAAAACACAGCAAAAATTAAAGAACGTCCAAGACTTCCAGCGCGCAAGTGCCAGCTATAGGGTGTCGGCACCAATGCGCACACAGAGCGCGAATACAAGCGGCTTGAACTGCAGAGTGATACACATAAATAAAGCCACGCATGTATAAAATATTATTGAAATCCACAACAATCTGGAGTTTTCTGTAAGTGAACAATATCACTACCTACCAAATTATCATATATTATCATCTACACCAGTTATGGAACTGTGCCACTGAATAACAATTGGAACTTCTAATAACAACTACGTGCTTTATATGATAATTGGTGACTTTGCAAAGTTTTAAAACAGCCATAACAAGATCGTGGCCAATGAAATGTGAATGGGATCTTTAACAAATGAACAATAACAGGATACCTTGCTAATACTTGCGATTACTGCTGTGTAATACAAACACTTAGTGACAGAGTGAGAGATCCACACTGTCAATGAACAGGGGACTGTGACTATATTTTATAGTATGATAAATAACAGCATATATAGAGTCTATTTGTAACAGATTTTAGTTACTTGTGTTTTACATCATTTGGGATATATGTATGCCATATGTTTATATGTTTGTGATTAAATGTTGGTACATTGTTGATGTAGAGCCGGCCAATTATTACATATTTCACTGGGATAGCTAGGTGGTATAGCAGGCTGAGCTATATTCCGGCGAGCTCCCATATTTGTATTATTTTTTGTTTATTCCAATATCTACAGTATATTTAAACAAAAAAAACAAACATAAATATCCTGAAGTTTTTGTGCTGTCACTAAGCCTAATAATAAGCGCCACTTCTTGGTCTGTACAGATCACTTTACTGCAGTTACCTACTTATCTGTCATTCTAATCCTGCCTGTAATGATATCACCTCTGTGTATAGATAACACAGTATCCACCATTCACATTCTTTCCTTGTACAATCACTTCTGCACAGGTCACAGAGCATGTCTAGAAAACTCTCCCATAGAAGTTTATGAGGTCCCTTTCAGTCCATCGTGTCTATGGCCTATGGGGCTGCCGTAAAGCAATTTTCTTTATGCTTTCTAAATGCTGCTAAGAAGAGCTTGGCCAAGATGGTTGCCCTCATAATCATGTTCAGGGAAGAGAATTAAAAAATCTGCAATCAGAAAATAGAAACAGATTACAAATAAAGGATGTGTGTTACTACAGTATCTGGTTTTAACTGGCAGATAACATTTTTATGACACATTTCCTTCAAGTGACGTTTTATCCTTCAGGATAGGTCTTCACTAGCTTATTAGAGGGGTTCTTCAATGGAAGCAGCACTATAATAGCAAGCTCCTGAGGATAGGCCATTGCCTAAAAACTCTGGACAACCCCTTTATTTGTTTGGCTTTGCTTCTAACTTCTAACTTTTTTATTTTTGTAAAACTAAGTCATATTAGTTAGTATTTCACAATTAATATCAGTTTATTGCGTTGGGCTCTGATGCCTGTTTCTGCAGGATGTTGCTGAATATTTACCAATGCAGAACTGTAAGGTGATTTTATCTCTGTGAGTCACTTCTCTGTCAAAGGAAATCTTTAGTCTGAATGGCTGTCCACGTCTCACAATGAGGTGGGAGTTGTCAAACTCTGTGGTGTTGTGCTGACAGCCATTCTCCTTCTCGAGGAAGTCCACATTTGTTACTCTCAAAGCCATTTCTACAAAAGAGAAGGAAAAAAAAATTATGAGCCAGAGAACTTTCTCCTATAGATATCTGTTAGAGCTCATGCATACCGTCATATTCCACATAGATCCCAAAGACGGCTCCTAATATCAATCTCTGGACCCTACTATAACTCTGGGTACCTTCCAATATCACATAAGGCACGTGGAGGTTTTGTCTCTTGGATCTCGGTGGATCTGTAAAAAGAAATTCATTGTGGAGCGCTCCATCAGATGACGTCTTACTGAGGTATTCTCCACCAGAAACAGTACTTCTAGCAGAGAATATGCTGCTTGTGATACGGGTCCATGGACATAGTACTGCCGAATGTACGAGCCTTTGCTGGAAATCTGAATCATCATCTTAAATACACTGACACTGGTTTGAATGGACTTTGCTTGAAGGGAACCTTCCTCAGTGAGGGCACCACAAAGTAGTGATAGACATGGTGATTTCATTTGTGTGTCACTCACGCAGGTACGTAAAGATAGGCCTCAGCGCTTAGTGCTCCAGCGATCATATACGTGGTCCCCCGTTCTTCCTGTGTGAATGGAGCAGTACAGCACATGTGTAACCACTGCTCCATTTTCATTCAGCTGTACACAGCAGTCCTATTGCTGGTTAACCCCTTAGTGACCAGCTTGTTTTGGTCCTTATTGACCAAGGGATTTAATAAATAATTGAATGAGTTTAATACATGTTTTTTTTTTTACTTTTTTTTTTTTACCAATTAATAGTCCTACAAATGGACTATAACAGGCAATCTTTTGATTGCTTTTAAAATACAGTGCACTATCTCTATAGTGCATTGTATTTTAATGTCAGTGCTATACTGACATTGACCAGCAGGCTGCACCAGTGAGACCAGGCTACAGCCAGCCTTTACACACATTGGCATCCCACGATCGCATTTGTGGGGTGCCGATGGGAGACAAAGGGAGTCTGCTCCCTCTGTCACCGCTTACATGCGGCGGGGCGCCATTGCTAGTAGTATGTTAGGGGTTAAACAGCCAGGATAGGCACTTCTGTTGGTCCGGGCTGTTAGAGCAGGAGCGTGGCTCTCATGTGAGCCGAGCCCTGACTCTCTGCTGCAGGGGGGACCCGTGCAACGCTTAAACCAGGCCACCGTGAAAGGGCAGCTGCTCGGCCTAAGGCCCCTTAGTGGGCCCCAAGAGGTCATATATTTATAACCTTTCCTATGGATAGGTCTTAATGTTTTTTTTTCTTAAACTTTGAATTGGTAGTAGTACTAGTAATTCCTATTATCATTTTAGCTCACTATAGCAGTAAAAAAACTAAATGATTAAAATGTTCTTTGGATTTTTGCATCTGTTAAAGAAAAGGAGCAGTAGCAGGCAAAGTATTCTTAATTATAAAGGGCATTCTTTAGGGTATATGTCACCAGACAGAGCCTCTGATGTTAGAGCTGGTGGCCCTTAGAAGAACACCCAGGCCTCAACAATCTAGCAATTGGAGTTAGGCCAAACTCATTGACCTCCACTGATACTGTCAGGACATAAGTATAAATGGCAGTACACTTTAAGGTTTAGGGGGGAACTAACTCTCCTTAGGGAGAGAGCACCTTAATCAGCGTGAGGAGACTTATAGGCCATACATGCTCCTGTGGAATTCTGGGAGGGAAGAAATGCAAATGAGCTCTTAACAAGCTCTGCCTCTAATGCCACCAGATGTAAGGCAGCTATCCTATAAGTCAATGTTCAGCTCTTAAAATAAGCCTTGAGACATGATTTGGATATTAAATAAGCCAGCACCTCATCTGCAGACAGCTGTTTCAGGGTGATTGCCCCTCATCAGTGCAGAGCAGAGAGTACTGGCTTAACTGGGTGAGAGGCCTGTGTCCGGGTCCGGAGGGAACTGTTGTGCCTTTTCATAGGTAAATGCGTTGATATCCAATTCATTATTGTCAAAATGGATGTTCATTGCCTTTAAGAGCCATGCTCGACTATAGTTGCAATTTTGTATGTCTTGAGTAGGCCAAATTAAGGTCACACAAAGGTTTATACTCTTTAATGTTATTCTTCTCATGAATGTACCAGTCTGAGAAGATGCCTCCTTGTCTACTTATAAATTTATGACGGGAGATAAGATAAGAAGCAGCTGGTGATAATTACCTATACAATTAGGCATTTATTAATGAAGCAAAATATATAATATGTATGTATTCATTTAATGAGCCTTAGTTAGTCCTTAGCATAAGACAATCAGTAGGACATATAAATATTTGTTTATATTATATTGTTATATGTTACGAAGACAACATGTATCCAGTATATTGTATATATATTTCTCATTAGAAGAGTGTCTGTGAAGATGTGTGTTTTGTAACAATTAATCACATCTTTGGTATGACAGAGGAGGTACTGATATCTCTGTAAGAAAACAAGGACATTTACGATCCACAAATAAACAGTGTGAGAAACTTTAAGTGAGACGCCTAGAGGTCTGTCTCTAATTGCTACAAGTGTCAGAATTAATCCCTATGGCTTTGAATTAAAGCTTCTAAGGTCAAAATGTATATTCAGACTTAGCAGGGCCACCTATGTATCAGTAGGTGACATTACAACGGTAGCAAAAGTGCATTCTGGGTAGGGTTATGATGTCACATTTTTTATCAATGGTCACGCCCATCCGACAATGATTGGAAAGTTCTAAACTAGGAAGGTGTGTCTAACTGATAAGTTTGGGATCATAAGCCATACACAGGAGGAGGAAGAAAAGAGAAGAAGGAGAAGTAGAGGGGTCTATCTAAATGAAAGCCATGATGAGATGCGCTATGATGGACCACCCAGCTTTCCTAGGAGCAGAAGTGAGATTCCTACTAGGACTTGGTAAGAGACACAGGAAATGATATTTCATTTTATTAAGACTAATTTGATAGTGTGGGTGAAATTATACCATCTAGATTGGCGAATAAATAAATAATTAAATTAATTGATCATTTCCATATTGAGATGTAGTCTTAGGATATTGTGAGGCTTCATTCTACCTGCAGAAGAATCTAGACTCATAATCTAACAAAGCATTAAATAATTGCTTTTATATATATATATATATATATATATATATATATATAACATTCTTCGCCAAGCTAAGTGATGGATTCCCACAGGAAGGACTTATTTCAAGTCCTCCCATTTAAGATATGGTCTAGCAAAATCCTAGATCCCTGTTATTTGTCTTAATAGTCTTACCAAAGTTATATATGTGAAAATAGTCCAGGATGGGGCGGAAGGATACAGTTATCTCTTCTAAGTTATATCCTTGGATAGATTTGCCCATGCCTGAAGTCATGTGGTGTGTAGTTGCTTAGGGGGGGTGGAATGTATTTAGCATTCTATATTGATGTCTAGGATTAGACATGCCCATCCTGATATCATGAGGTTTTCTCTGAACAGAAGTAATGTATATAACTTATGTTCATACTATGATATCCTAACCTGATAATAGCTTGTGTATAATGTGACAAGTTATTTCCACTCACATGTATTGTTAAGCTTGTAATGCTTTATATTAACGCTATATATATTAATTAGCATGTATCTTTGTGTTTATTTACTTATATATGTTTATAATCTTGTAACCAATAAATCTGCATATTTTTATAATACCTGTGTATTATTGTATAATGCAGAACTACATTTTATCATTAACGTCATCTCACGTCAAAAAGAACTTATTTATCTGAGGAAATAGTCGGACTCAGATGTGAATTGTATCAATTAGGTTGTCTACAATTCACCAGGTCATGATTTTAAGAATTTATGACAAATTTTATTAATTTTATTTTTTTATGATTAATTATTTTTATGACCATAATTAATAATTCTTAATTTAATTATTACCCACCGACAGAACTAACTCTCCTTTAGTCTCCTCACACTGATTAAGGTGCTCTCTCCCTAAGGAGAGTTAGTTCCCCCCTGACCTGGACACAGGCCTCTCACCCAGTTAAGCCAGTACTCTCTGCTCTGCACTGATGAGGGGCAATCACCCTGAAACAGCTGTCTGCAGAGGAGGTGCTGGCTTATTTAATATCCAAGTCATGTCTCAAGGCTTATTTTAAGAGCTGAACATTGACTTATAGGATAGCTGCCTTACATCTGGTGGCATTAGAGGCAGAGCTTGTTAAGAGCTCATTTGCATCCCTTCCGTCCCACTTTAAGGTTTGATATGACATTATAATCCTGTTACCCATCTTTCTATATTTCTCTGAAGACAGTATTTTAATGGACTAACTGAAATAATGTACTAGTACATGTGTGTGCCAACACAAACAATGTAATACAAAATAAATACACCTTGTAGGTACTGATAGATTAGTATCATCATCAATACAAGAAACCTGCTGCTCAGGACATACCCCTGAGGAGACCTTTGAATCCATGTGAGGTACAGGGCTGGTTCTAGCTTTGTTAGAAAAAGGTGGTCATGTGCTATATGATGTCTGATTTTCATTTTTTACCTTAATCATGGTACAAACCCCTTTAAAGGTGTGTTGGGTCCTTTTACATGAAAGATAAATTGCCCGAAATGAGCACTGAATTCTGGATCAATGTAGTCTATGCTGTGCTATTCTTTTATTATTGCGTTTAGAAGTTATAAATAAATGACTATGTTTGCAGTGAAGGTCCATCTGGGTGTTACCAGTTGGGGGGTGTCCCGCCACAGTCTGAAACTATCCAATAGTGATGAGCGGCAGGGCCAATATTCGAATTTGCAATATTTCACAAATATTTTGTAGAATATTCATCATATATTCGCGAATTCAAGAATATGCTATTATTTTCTTGATTGCGAAAATCGGCAATGTAATATTCGCGTAAAGCGCACGCAATACAAGCGTGGGTCACTTTTTCTACATTTTCCAAGCTGCTAGAAGTTTCCTGAGACCAGGGCCGGACTGGCCTGCCGGGATACCGGGAAATTTCCCGGTAGGCCGGCAAGCTTGAGTGCCGCAAGGCCGCGGCCCTGGTGACAAGTGGGGGCGGCCGCGGCCGGCGGCAGGGCAGAGCAGGAGATGAGCGCCTCCATTGCGGAAGCGCTCATCTCCATAGTCATCTGTATTGCCGTCCTCAGGACGGCAATACAGATGCCTGTGCTGCGGCAGAGGAGGGAGAGGTGTGTCCCCTCCTGTTCCTCTGATAGGCTGCCGGCCTAGTGCTGGTAGCCTATCAGAGGCCGGTGCAGGCGGCGCGATGACGTCATCGCGTCGCCTGAGCCGTATAGCGAGGGACACAGACGGAAGAGGCGGCTTGCATCGCATAACATCGCTGGAGGTAAGTATAAGTGTTTTCATTTTTTTTTTTTATATATAGGTACAATACTGGGCTGGCACATGATAATGGGGGGACTACTGTGCTGGGCTGGCACATGATAAGGGGGGCTACTGGGCTGGCACTTAAGGGGGGACTACTGGGCTGGGCTGGCACATGATAAGGGGGGCTACTGGGCTGGCACATAAGGGGGGACTACTGGGCTGGGCTGGCACATGATAAGGGGGGCTACTGGGCTGGCACATGATAAGGGGGACTACTGGGCTGGGCTGGCACATAAGGGGGGCTACTGGGCTGGCACATGATAAGGGGGGACTACTGGGCATGACACATGATAAGGGGGGACTACTGGGCTGGCACATGATAAGGGGGGCTACTGGCACATGATATGGGGGGGCTACTGGCACATGATATGGGGGCACTCTGGCTACTGGCACATGATATGGGGGCACTCTGGCTACTGGCACATGATAATGGGGGGGCTCTGGCTACTGGCACATGATATGGGGGGGCTCTGGCTACTGGCACATGATATGGGGGGGGCTCTGGCTACTGGCACATGATATGGGGGGGCTCTGGCTACTGGCACATGATATGGGGGGCTCTGGCTACTGGCACATGATATGGGGGGCTCTGGCTACTGGCACATGATAAGGGGCGCTACTGGCACATGATAAGGGGGGCTACTGGCACATGATAAGGGGGGCTACTGGCACATAAGGGGGCTACTGGCACATAAGGGGGACTACAGGCACATAAGGGGGCTATTGGCACATAAGGGGGGGGCTACTGGCACATGGTAAGGGGGGCTACTGGCCCATAAGGGGGGCTACTGGCCCATAAGGGGGGCTACTGGCACATAAGGGGGCTATTGGCACATGATAAGGGGGGCTACTGGCACATGATATGGGGGGGCTACTGGCACATGATATGGGGGCACTCTGGCTACTGGCACATGATATGGGGGCACTCTGGCTACTGGCACATGATAATGGGGGGGCTCTGGCTACTGGCACATGATATGGGGGGGCTCTGGCTAATGGCACATGATATGGGGGGCTCTGGCTAATGGCACATGATATGGGGGGGCTCTGGCTACTGGCAATTGATATGGGGGGCTCTGGCTACAGGCACATGATGGTGGGGGGGCTCTTATTTCTGGCACATGATTGGGGGCACTCTGGCTACTGGCACATGATATGGGGGGCTCTGGCTACTGACACATGATATGAGGGGGCACTGGCTACTGGAACATGATGGTGGGGGGGCTCTTATTACTGGCACATGATTGGGGGCATCTATGGGGGCACATCTTACTGCAGATTATTGGGGGGCACTATAGGGGCATCTACTGAGGCTAAAAAGAAGATATTTTATATGGGGGCTCTGTATAGGGGCATTTTATACTGGGACACATTATGGTGGGTACTATGGGGAAGGGGGGGAGCACTATGGGGGTCATCTACGGGGGCACTGAGAAGGGGTATTTTATATTGGCACATTATGGGAACATTAGCTCAACTGGGGGCATTACAAAGGGGTATGTTTTGCATATTATAAGGAGAATTATTACTACTGGGGGGGGGCATTATGGGGGGCTTTATTACTCCCCCATGGTATGACCCCCTAGTAGCAGCACCATCCTCTCCCTGCTCTGCTATCCCTCTACCCTTTCTCCAAATCCTTATTATGAAATCTTTCTCATTAGGATAAAGCACAACATCAGCTCCGCCGAGCCCCCGGCCAAGTGTTGAAGTGGCGTCCGAGATCCCCAAGGGCCAAGTCAAGTAAGTCAAGTTTTTATGGGGGTTCTACAAAAGAGCTATCGTGGGGCAAAGTTCATATTCGTGTTTACACACGTGTTTTAAAATTAATGCTTTCTCCTATTATAAACAAGTAAATAATGACGCAATGCTGTGGGGCTGGTGTGCAACTTTTTCCAGGGCTGGTTTTTATCCCCAGTCCGGCCCTGCCTGAGACTGGAGAAAATGGTTATCTCCCACTAACTCTCTGCATTTTATATATATATATATATATATATATATATATATATATATATACACTGCTCAAAAAAATAAAGGGAACACAAAAATAACACATCCTAGATCTGAATTAATTAAATATTCTTCTGAAATACTTTGTTCTTTACATAGTTGAATGTGCTGACAACAAAATCACACAAAAAAAAAAAAATGGAAATCAAATTTTTAACCCATGGAGGTCTGGATTTGGAGTCACACTCAAAATTAAAGTGGAAAAACACACTACAGGCTGATCCAACTTTGATGTAATGTCCTTAAAACAAGTCAAAATGAGGCTCAGTAGTGTGTGTGGCCTCCACGTGCCTGTATGACCTCCCTACAACGCCTGTGCATGCTCCTGATGAGGTGGCGGACGGTCTCCTGAGGGATCTCCTCCCAGACCTGGACTAAAGCATCTGCCAACTCCTGGACAGTCTGTGGTGCAACGTGACGTTGGTGGATAGAGCGAGACATGATGTCCCAGATGTGCTCAATTGGATTGAGGTCTGGGGAACGAGCGGGCCAGTCCATAGCATCAATGCCTTCGTCTTGCAGGAACTGCTGACACACTCCAGCCACATGAGGTCTAGCATTGTCTTGCATTAGGAGGAACCCAGGGCCAACCACACCAGCATATGGTCTCACAAGGGGTCTGAGGATCTCATCTCGGTACCTAATGGCAGTCAGGCTACCTCTGGCGAGCACATGGAGGGCTGTGCGGCCCTCCAAAGAAATGCTACCCCACACCATTACTGACCCAATGCCAAACCGGTCATGCTGGAGGAAGTTGCAGGCAGCAGAATGTTCTCCACGGCGTCTCCAGACTCTGTCACATGTGCTCAGTGTGAACCTGCTTTCATCTGTGAAGAGCACAGGGCGCCAGTGGCGAATTTGCCAATCTTGGTGTTCTCTGGCAAATGCCAAACGTCCTGCACGGTGTTGGGCTGTAAGCACAACCCCCACCTCTGGATATCGGGCCCTCATATCACCCTCATGGAGTCTGTTTCTGACCGTTTGAGCAGACACATGCACATTTGTGGCCTGCTGGAGGTCATTTTGCAGGGCCCTGGCAGTGCTCCTCCTGTTCCTCCTTGCACAAAGGCGGAGGTAGCGGTCCTGCTGCTGGGTTGTTGCCCTCCTACGGCCTCCTCCACATCTCCTTATGTACTGGCCTGTCTCCTGGTAGCGCCTCCATGCTCTGGACACTACGCTGACAGACACAGCAAACCTTCTTGCCACAGCTCGCATTGATGTGCCATCCTGGATAAGCTGCACTACCTGAGCCACTTGTGTGGGTTGTAGACTCCGTCTCATGCTACCACTAGAGTGAAAGCACCGCCAGCATTCAAAAGTGACCAAAACATCAGCCAGGAAGTATAGGAACTGAGAAGTGATCTGTGGTCACCACCTGCAGAACCACTCCTTTATTGGGAGTGTCTTGCTAATTGCCTATAATTTCCACCTGTTGTCTATCCCATTTGCACAACAGCATGTGAAATTGATTGTCACTCAGTGTTGCTTCCTAAGTGGACAGTTTGATTTCACAGAGGTGTGATTGACTTGGAGTTACATTGTGTTGTTTAAGTGTTCCCTTTATTTTTTTGAGCAGCGTATATATATATATATATATATATATATAACAAAGAAATCAGACTGCACTCCAGTTGTATCTTCAGTGAAAAAAGGTTTATTCACCCATAGGTGGCACAAGCGACGTTTCGGCTCGCAATGAGCCTTTCTCATGAGAAAGGCTCATTGCGAGCCGAAACGTCGCTTGTGCCACCTATGGGTGAATAAACCTTTTTTCACTGAAGATACAACTGGAGTGCAGTCCGATTTCTTTGTTCCGTATCAGTGGGTAAGCACCAGTTACCATACTCGGACAGTGCAACCTTTCTACTTGTTTTCTGGCTTGGTGGTGCTGCTGGTTATTTTTATATATATATATATATATATATATATATATATACAGTACAGACCAAAAGTTTGGACACACCTTCTCCTTCAAAGAGTTTTCTTTATTTTCATGACTATGAAAATTGTAGATTCACACTGAAAGCATCAAAACTATGAATTAACACATGTGGAATTATATACATAACAAACAAGTGTGAAACAACTGAAAATATGTCATATTCTAGGTTCTTCAAAGTAGCCACCTTTTGCTTTGATTACTGCTTTGCACACTCTTGGCATTCTCTTGATGAGCTTCAAGAGGTAGTCCCCTGAAATGGTTTTCACTTCATAGGTGTGCCCTGTCAGGTTTAATAAGTGGGATTTCTTGCCTTATAAATGGGGTTGGGACCATCAGTTGCGTTGAGGAGAAGTCAGGTGGATACACAGCTGATAGTCCTACTGAATAGACTGTTAGAATTTGTATTATGGCAAGAAAAAAGCAGCTAAGTAAAGAAAAACGAGTGGCCATCATTACTTTAAGAAATGAAGATCAGTCAGTCAGCCGAAAAATTGGGAAAACTTTGAAAGTAAGGGCTATTTGACCATGAAGGAGAGTGATGGGGTTCTGCGCCAGATGACCTGGCCTCCACAGTCACCGGACCTGAACCCAATCGAGATGGTTTGGGGTGAGCTGGACCGCAGAGTGAAGGCAAAAGTGCCAACAAGTGCTAAGCATCTCTGGGAACTCCTTCAAGACTGTTGGAAGACCATTTCAGGGACTACCTCTTGAAGCTCATCAAGAGAATGCCAAGAGTGTGCAAAGCAGTAATCAAAGCAAAAGGTGTCTACTTTGAAGAACCTAGAATATGACATATTTTCAGTTTTTTCACACTTTTTTGTTATGTATATAATTCCACATGTGTTAATTCATAGTTTTGATGCCTTCATAGTCATGAAAATAAAGAAAACTCTTTGAATGAGAAGGTGTGTCCAAACTTTTGGTCTGTACTGTATATATATATATATAAGCCAGTGATGGTGAACCTTTTATAGACCGAGTGCCCAAACTGCAACCCAAAACCCACATATTTATTGCAAAGTGATACTACAGTACAATACAGTATATCTTCCATGTACTTTATCGTTTAGGTTTTAATAGCCTGCCTACATTTAATGTGCTGCCTATGCTGTTCATAGTGTTCCCTGCGATGATGAATGGCAGGAAAAGTCTAGGACATATTGGTACACCATAGACTTTCTCCAGGGCGCGGGTGCCCACAGAGAGGGCTCTGAGTGCCACCTATGGCACCTGTGCCATAGGTTCACCACCACTGATATAAGCTAACTAACTGTGGCGAAACCAACCTCGCCACTGTGTTTTGGAAGGGGCTGTTTGCCAGCCTCCTGCCCCAGGATTATGGCCCATACTAACTTTGAAGGAGAAGACAGACCAGCCGCACAGCTTAAATCTGTGGAACTGTTTTGGGCAGGAAAGCCATGCTTGCGGCCGGCCAAATGTGACTTCCAAGGAATTCGGGAACCCCTGCTCGGATCTGGGTGATTTTTGGATATGTTGTTCATCCAGATCAGAGCTATCCATGGATGTATACATTATGGGGATGTGTGGGGTTTTGAGGTGTTTTCTGTGTGTTGGGAAAAATGTGTGTTTTCTGTCTGGTAGTGATTAAGTTAGCCCATTACGTTTGGTAATTGTATTTTGTGGATTGCGGCCAGTGTGTTAGTTAATTGTGTCTCAGACAATGCTCATCGTATTTTGTTGATTGCGTTACAGACAGAGGGAAGAGGATTTTGTGTACAATTGCTGGGAGGGTTTCAATACTGTAAATGCATGTGATTGGCTAAAATATAAACTGTCACAGTCTTTTACAAGGGCCCCAGGGAGAGTGTCCCTTGCTAGGAGACCTGCATAAAAGGCTGAAAAATAACCCATTAAAGAGTTCCTGCTTTGCCCCTTTATGAAGTCTTGGCTCATGTTTGGGGGATGGGATAACTACACTCTTGGGGATTGCTATATCATAATACTCCCCTGAGTATAAGCTCTTGTAAGAGCTTGTTCCTGGTTCCTGTCTCGGCATTTAGGAGAGGTTCACCCACTGGAGCCTGGAGCGTTGTTGTAGGTCCAGGGTGGGTAGGAGACGGCGAGACCTCCACCAAGCCTCGGCGGTTCATGGGGTCTGCAGTGCTGACGGTGTCAAGTGGAGTGCTTGGAGTCCTCTTGAAGCACTAGGAGCATCTATCAACGGAGGTACCCGGTCGGGGTGCTAGGCGTTCCGTTACATTGGCAAGCAGTGGGATGGCGTCCTAGTGTGAGGAGAAGCAGCTCGGAGACACCGTTCGTGGATTTACAAAATTTAGGGCACCGCTAGTATCCGTACAGCGCCCCTGGCTACAGCAATATGGATGCCGTTGGTTCCTGCACAGCATTCCATGAGGAAGATCACCCGGATTACAGGAATGCCGAGCGAAAAGGCGTATGGCGCGTATGGGGTGAGAGTCTTCCCAGTGAGGAGCAGAGATTACGAATGCGATTGGCGCTGCCACTACCTCTACTGGGAGAGCAACCATTGACGGAGTGGGTGTCAGAGCTTGAGACACTGGTATGGCAGGAAACCTGGCTGGATGACGCTTACCAAGCACTATGGTGGGACACAGTACGACAGTCTCCATGGATGGAGGAGTACGCCAAGCACGAAGGTGAGGAATATAATTGCCCTGGGTTATTGTGGGAGTCTTTTGAAGACATTGACTTTGGGAGCACAGAAGAATCTAGATTTTGGGACATTACTGACTACAGGGGGACTTGCAAAATTGGCCTACCACTAGTGGGGAGAGGGCAGATCTGACCTTTCTGGTCCAAAGGGAGTGGGAGCTGGAGCAAGATTATCAACAGTTGTTTCGCTCCATTGAAGCCCAGCGCAAGATACAAGACAGTTGGATACCAGGCCCAGACCTGCAGCCCTACCCCTGGCAAGTCACAGCTGAGGTATCCCCTACTTCCTTACCAACTGTGGAGGTAGGGGACTACATAGACTGGTAATGGGAGGAACCCCAGTCGGCAGGTGGAGATGGGACCGTAGTCACTCCACCGGCCCAACAGGGTGGCTGGGGAGGCGGCCCAGATCGCCAACTGCCACTGGGAGTCCAGGGGGAGGAGATGGTCGGTCCCTCACCCCTGCAACAACCAGCATCACGGGTAGTGGAGACAGTCGGTCTCACTCCCCAGCGGCAGTGTACTTTGAAGGGAGAGGAGACCACCGGTCTCTCTCCCCAACCACAGGGGGACAGCACCCCTAACTCCGATGGTGCAGATGGGACCGCAGTCTCTGCACCAGGCCTACCGGGATGCTGGACGGCCGGTACGGATCCCCCACCAACCCTGCAGGAATGCCAGGAGGAGGAGGTAAACGATCCCTCCTCTCCACAGCTGATCCGCAACAAGGTCCTGGGTCAGGATTCCCTGACCCCATCCCAGTGGAAGAGCTGGAATCTGGGCAGAGCGCAGTCGGCCTTTTCCCTCCCCTATCCTCTTCTCCAGAGCCGGACTTCCCACAGGCTACCCCAGCGGAAGAGCTGGCATCTGGGCAGAGCGCAGTCGGCCTCTGCCCTCCCCTATCCTCTTCTCCTGAGCCGGACTTCCCACAGGCTACCCCAGCGGAAGAGCTGGCATCTTGGCAGAGCGCAGTCGGCTTCTGTCCTCCCTTATCCTCTTCTCCAGAGCCGGACTTCCCACAGGCTACCCCAGCAGAAGAGCTGGCATCTGGGCAGAGTGCAGTCGGCCTCTGCCCTCCCCTATCCTCTTCTCCAGAGCCGGAATTCCCACAGGCTACCCCAGCGGAAGAGCTGGCATCTGGGCAGAGCGCTGTCGGCCTCTGCCCTCCTCTATCCTCTTGTCCAGAGGCTGATTCCCCACTGGCTACCCCAGCAGAAGAGCTGGCATCTGGGCAGAGCGCAGTCGGCCTCTGCCCTCCCCTATCCTCTTCTCCAGAGCCGGACTTCCCACAGGCTACCCCAGCGGAAGAGCTGGCATCTGGGCAGAGCGCAGTCGGCCTCTGCTCTCCCCTATCCTCTTGTCCAGAGGCTGACTCCCCACTGGCTACCCCAGCGGAAGAGCTGGCATCTGGGCAGAGCGCAGTCGGCCTCTGCCCACCAAGTACCTACAGCTCCAAGCTAGAGAACCACAAGGAAGCAAGGAGTAGCAGATGCCCACTCAACAGCTGGGGACATACAGAACAGAGTCAGGCCCCAAAATTCAACAGGTACAGTATTGGGTTGTGGGTGGACTGCCAGACTAACTCAGGTACTGACCGGCGTGAGGTCAGGTATCTGGTTAGTCTTCCCTGGGAGGGGGAGATGTGTGGCGAAACCAACCTCGCCACGGTGTTTTGGAGGGGGCTGTTTGCCAGCCTCCTGCCCCAGGATTATGGCCCATACTAACTTTGAAGGAGAAGACAGACCAGCCGCACAGCTTAAATCTGTGGAACTGTTTTGGGCAGGAAAGCCATGCTTGTGGCTGGCCAAATGTGACTTCCATGGAATTCGGGAACCCCTGCTCGGATCTGGGTGATTTTTGGATATGTTGTTCATCCAGATCAGAGCTATCCATGGATGTATACATTATGGGGATGTGTGGGGTTTTGAGGTGTTTTCTGTGTGTTGGGAAAAATGTGTGTTTTCTGTCTGGTAGTGATTAAGTTAGCCCATTACGTTTGGTAATTGTATTTTGTGGATTGCGTCTCAGACAATGCCAGTGTGTTAGTTAATTGTGTCTCAGACAATGCTCATTGTATTTTGTTGATTGCGTTACAGACAGAGGGAAGAGGATTTTGTGTACAATTGCTGAGAGGGTTTCAATACTGTAAATGCATGTGATTGGCTAAAATATAAACTGTCACAGTCTTTTACAAGGGCCCCAGTGAGAGTGTCCCTTGCTAGGAGACCTGCATAAAAGGCTGAAAAATAACCCATTAAAGAGTTCCTGCTTTGCCCCTTTATGAAGTCTTGGCTCATGTTTGGGGGATGGGATAACTACACTCTTGGGAATTGCTATATCATAATACTCCCCTGAGTATAAGCTCTTGTAAGAGCTTGTTCCTGGTTCCTGTCTCTGCAATTAGGAGAGGTTCACCCACTGGAGCCTGGAGCCTTGTCGTAGGGCCAGGGTGGGTA
Organism: Bufo bufo; assembly: GCF_905171765.1. Classification (NCBI taxonomy): domain Eukaryota; kingdom Metazoa; phylum Chordata; class Amphibia; order Anura; family Bufonidae; genus Bufo; species Bufo bufo. The sequence continues at coordinate 218,054,413 of NC_053393.1, forward strand.
GGAGACAGCGAGACCTCCACCAAGCCTCGGCGGTTCGTGGGGTCTGCAGTGCTGATGGTGTTAAGTGGAGTGCTTGGAGTCCTCTTGGAAGCACTAGGAGCATCTATCAACGGAGGTACCCAGTCGGGGTGCTAGGCGTTCCGTTACACTAGCTATCTAATGTAATTAAACAGTAAAGCACAGAGCACAGCAATGACATGGCTGTCTCTCTCAGAACTTTAAAAAACTGTAGAAAATGACTGCTGGGGAGGTTCTTATATATTATGGGGTAGGCAACTTTTCTATTGGTTGCTAGGGATGTTGCTAAGCTCTGACAAAGACATTGCAGCCTTCTCATTGGCCCACAAGCAAGATGCAGGGAGGGTTCATAGGTTCAGATGAAAAAAAATCTAGAATATTTGAAAATACGAATATACTGTATATCACTATATTCTAAATATTCGCGAATTCTCGAAGTGCCGATATTCGCGATTAATATTCGCTATTCGAATATCTGCGCCCAACACTACTATCCAATCAGTGCTGCCAGGGTCAGACTGTGAGCTAAAACAGACATGTCAGAAGAGGTAACGGGTCCTCTTTAAAGCGAGTCTTTTAGTCTGGAGCAGCGGATGATTTAAAGAGAATCAGTCAGCTCTAAAACACCCCCCAAACTAGAGTAGGCGGTGTATAGTGTAAGTGACTCTCAATGCATTTTACTGCTGGTTTATAGGAGCATAGCATCAGAATACAAGTGAGTATGAAGATGAAAATTACATAACCAGACTCAACATTATTAGCACTATACACTGCTTACTCTAGTTTGGGGTGTTTAGGAGCTGACAGATTCCCTTTAAGAGGTTAGTAAGGGTTTATTTGCCATTTATCACCTAAGCAGCTGCTGGAAAAAAAAAATTTGAGCCCCGGAGCCTCTTTGTTCTTTTTGTATATTTCCAAATTTAGACAACACAATTATAGTGAGATAAGGAGCTTCAGTGGAGCAAAATCATTTCAATATTAGACCATAGCAAAATACAGATGAAGGATGTGAAAGTTGTGTCAAGGGTGTGGGTACCAGCGTGGCAGTACTGCAGCCAATTTGCGGTGGCAGAACCTTGTTCTGGTCAAATTTGCCTTCTCTATTGTGGCATGAATCTTTGCAGGAAGGAGGTGAATGTGGCCTTGAGGGCCGCAAGTGTTGTCCTGTAATGAAAGTTATGGTGGCATGAATATGTGCCTCGTCTGAGTTACCAGCCTGTCAATGAAGAAATCATAACTACTGGTGAAAACATGTCAGAACTTATGTAATCATAATAGTGCAAGGGATATTGTAACAAAAGTGAGATTTTTGGGGTTACTCCTTCAAAGCTGTTGGTCTCCCAGCAAGGTAAAACTCTACAGGGTTGTTCAAGGGAGTGCGGTAGGGTCCCATTAGATCTGAGGATTGTACATTCATTTCCCCTAGGGGGCTAAAAAAAAAAAGAAAAGTTTTTAAAAATATGAAAATTCGTATCACTGTGTTACCGCATTGCCGCATCTCAAAATGCCCAAACTATTCCCACAGAAAATAAGCATTCATACAGCTATGGGAACAGAAAAATAAAGTTATGTCTCCGGGAAGGCAGGGAATGAAAAACAAAAACTCAAAAATGGAAAATCGCTCGGTCAGGAAAGGGTTAAGTAGGTTAAAATTACATTCACACACACTGCACAGTGTATAATATTGGCAAGTGATTATTGGAAAAGCAGTATATGATTATTTTCCTTACCACCATGAACTTATCAAGATTCATTTACTGAGTGTATGATATAGAAAATTAGAATAAAAGGCTGCAAAACCATAAAACAGAAGTGGGCATAACTACCTGGGTAGTAAGAAAAGGAAGGCAGAAAGCAATGCACAGCCGATATACAGTCATTCACAGCCAGCATACTTTACAGTACCCACAGCCACTCCCAGGGTCTGTACCATCACCACCAAATTAACATCTGCCTCACTTAACAGCTCCCTGCATGTGATCTATGTGAGAGAGCTCCTACAGAGCTAGGTAGGTGTTTGTCACTCACCAGTAAGAAGAATCCAGAACGTCCTTATGAAGTTGCTCTAAGGTCAGAAGTTGGGGGTAGAAACTACACCCTTTATATTCAATCTGAGAATCTGACAACAGAGGAAATTCTCCAATGAGGCAATGTTTGTCTAACATCAACCATGCGACTGGGGCAAACATGGATTACGACAAGATAATAAGAGGAGGAGAGGTTTAGTGGTTATGGCGATTACTGCATAGTTGAAATCCCAGACTCAAATTTCAGAAAATGGGTGGACGGTATGTTCTTTAGGAAGCCAGTCATTGTACTGTATAACAAATATATAAAACAGACTTGGGGGAATACAATAAATTTACGATGTCCAGAATCCCATTAGTAACTAGAATTCCTATTATTCTTTGGAGTTTTACACGTGCTGTTCAAGGTTAAATTAGAAACCACAGAAGGTGAAATGCCCAGTCAACCAAAAGCAAGAGCATACATGTGCACCCTTGGCTTGGTCAAGAATGTATGTGTCTAGAATAGGGAAAAGGCAGATAGCCACTGCCAGACACTTCTGGCAGCTGCTTATCTCCCCGAGAACAACGGGATTGGGCAGTTGAAATTCAACTGCCGATCCTTATCATCCCTATATGTCACGTAGAGAGTCGGAGGTCCCCATACACATTAGATGGACAGACAGTTCAGCTGAAATTGGTGGGTTTTGCTGACACTTATCTTATGTATGGGTATGTTTACTTCCACTTCCAAAAACGAAAAGTATGCTTTAAAGGGTAGACCTCAGTGAAATTCTGACATGTGTGCACTGTCAAAGTGACTCATGGAAGAAAGCTGCTAAATTGGCTCATTAACATCAATGTATGTGATACCATGTCTTCTGGTTCCCAGGCAGGCATGCTTCTGAAACTTGAAGCTGCCAACTGAAAGGGAAAAGTAATATCAATGGATGGCCATGTAATCCATGGTTGGGCTAAATTTTTTGCTTAGCAGCTTTCCGTTCTGATGGATAGAGGTGGGTTCTAATGGCAAATGCACCTGCATCCATATTTCCATGCATCTTATAGCATTGTGCTTTGGTATTTTTAAGATACGAAGAGCCAAGAACTAACTCCCTTTACCCGACCTCGTACAAATACATATTTTTTGTTTTCCTAAATATTCTATTAGTAAAATTATTATTATTATTATAAAATTATTATCAAGATAGTGTCCATGCAAAAAAATAAAAAAGATAGTGTCCATGCAATAGTGTCCATTTATAATCGCAACATGCACAACATATATTCATCAGGTTTTAAAGTCTATTATACATAATTATCATTCAAAATGATGAAGAATATATATTCCGCTGGCATGATAGCCATTAAGATAGTGTCCATGCAACACAATCCTAGCCTCAAGTAAGGAATGAGGCTGAAATCATGGAATCAAAAAGGAAGTTACCTGAAAAATAATGGCATGTTATGTATTAATAATATTGATAACCACTTTTATTTGTCAAATTCTAGATAGATATAAACTTCAAATGATTGTCCAAACTAACAAGCTGGGCTGTAGACATAGTCATGCGTTTCATGAGCCACACCAAAAACAAGCACAAGTGTTGTGCAAACTGTAAGGGTGGCGGAAAGGTTAGTTTAAATTAGTTATCCAATATTGATTCTTGGATTTAATAAGTGGTTTCATGTTATTGTGAAAGTGAACAAAACATGTTTTAAGAACCACCCCAATTGCAAGCAGTTACTCCTATAATTCCACTTTTCTTCCAAGTCAAATTCTATAAAGTTGACCAAATATTTCCTCAATAAGCCTACGGTAATTCAAAGTGTCCCACTGAGAATGGAAAATCTGCCATTCTAGTCGTCCGTGTCTTGTATATTATTTTTGTGTCCACTGTATACAATACACACATATAGATACAGCAGAGCTAAGTTTTTTTTTCTTTAAATTTTTCATTAACACTATAGCCAAGACTGTAAAAGGATATCAGGATTTTTTACATACAAAGTTGGCAGAATATGTCACTTTTTACATTACTTGTCGACTCTGTTACGGAATTCCAGGCAGCGAACTGTAGCTTGTTCTGCTTTACTCATTGCGTAACTCTGATTCACTCCAATGGGAGCTACGAAAACAGTAGAGTGAGGGCCCGCTCGGCTGTTTCCATAAGCCAAGTCACCTGGGCTGGTGCCGATTCATGTCTCGCCATGGAAACGGCGAGATGGGACAACCCCTTTAACCCCATCCCCCAAACAAACTCCATATGTACTTTGCTATTCATACATTGCTTTTTGGGTTGAATTTTCATCTTGCTTCTAGAATGCAGAAGAATTAAATAGTGAAAAAAATGAGTAAGCTCAGATTGTCAGCTAGATACATAACATTTCCCTACCGCCATATCAACCAAAACATAATATGTAGTATATTTTATCTTTCTTATATGGGTCTAGATTAGAGATGAGCGAATTTCCTGAAATTTGTTTCGGTTCCAGTTCTGCAGATTAGACCATCAGGTTCGACCCAGTCTAAATAAAGTTGATCCAAATCAAAAGTGCCCTGAAAAGTAATGCATGACACTCTACATCTCCTAGGATTGTAGCCAAACCCTTCCAAATTCTTTAATATTAGAAATGTCAAAAGACAGCGACATACAGTATATGGCTATGGGTAAACAGATGGTAGCTGATGGTAACAAAACAGCTTGTTATATTTTTTTAAATTAAAAACCAATCCAAAAATTGTCCGTTTGTGGTGGCAGAAGCCTGTCAATTTTATTTTTACAAATTCACTGAATACCCAACTCTGACAGTGCACTTGAGGATGGACAAGATAGTACACAATAGCAAAAAAGGCCAGTTCCTTCCACTAGTCCAATAGGCTGACCCAAAATTCCATAGGGTCTTGGATCACTGTACAGGGTGGGCCATTTATATGGATAAACCTTAATAAAATGGGAATGGTTGGTGATATTAACTTCCTGTTTGTGGCACATTAGTATATGTGAGGGGGGAAACTTTTCAAGATGGGTGGTGACCATGGCGGCCATTTTGAATCCAACTTTAGTTTTTTCAATAGGAAGAGGGTTATGTGACACATCAAACTTATTGGGAATTTCACAAGAAAAACAATGGTGTGCTTGGTTTTAACATAACTTTATTCTTTCATGAGTTATTTACAAGTTTCTCTTGTGTTGATGTCTGGTGAACGCAGTAACCGGGTCATTGCAGCAGATTTCAATGCAAGACACCCTACGAGACCACCCATCTCCCATGCTACAGTTAGCAAACTGCTTGCTAATTTTCGTGAAACTGGTTCAGTGTTGGATTTGCCAAAATGTGGACGCATGAAATCTGTCTCTAATGAAGAAACATCAGTGGCTGTCCTAGCTTCATTCAGCAAGAGCCCACAGCGTAGCACTCGCTGCATGTCACTGGAGAGTGGCATTAGTCGAACATCCCTTCGGCGGATATTAGCTACTCACAAATGGCACCCTTACAAACTCCAGCTACTGCAGCATCTCAACGAGGATGACCCAGATCGGCGCACTGAATTTGCAGAATGGGCAAAACAAAAATTGGAACAGGACCCTCAGTTTACGCAGAAGATTTTGTTCAGTGATGAGGAAAACTTTTATGTGAATGGTGAAGTTAACAAACAAAACCACCGCTATTGGTCTGACACTAACCCACATTGGATAGATCCCTCCAAGACTGTTGGAACAAAAAAATTTATGGTATGGTGTGGTATATGGGGTACAAAGATAGTGGGGCCATTCTTCATCAATGGAAACCTCAAGGCCACTGGATATGCGAAATTGCTACATGATGATGTGTTTCCCTCTTTATGCACTGAAGCTGGCACGTTCCCTGAGTTTTTCCAGCAAGATGGTGCACCACCGCATTATGGGTGTCAGGTCCGAGCATTCCTAGATGAACAGTTTCCTGGAAAGTGGATTGGTCGCTCGTGGGCCAGTTGAATGGCCCCCAAGGTCTCCCGATCTGACCCCCTTAGATTTTTGTCTTTGGGGTCATCTGAAGGCAATTGTCTATGCTGTGAAGATACGACATGTGCAGCACCTGAAACTACGGATACTAGAAGCCTGTGCTAGTATTTCTCTTGCGGTGTTGCTATCAGTGTGTGAAGAGTGGGAGAAGAGGGTTGCATTGACAATCCAACACAATGGGCAGCACATTGAACACATTTTATAAGTGGTCAGAAACTTGTAAATAACTCATGAAAGAATAAAGTTACGTTAAAACCAAGCACACCATTGTTTTTCTTGTGAAATTCCAAATAAGTTTGATGTGTCACATAACCCTCTTCCTATTGAAAAAACAAAAGTTGGATTCAAAATGGCCGACTTCAAAATGGCCGCCATGGTCACCACCCATGTTGAAAAGTTTCCCCCCTCACATATACTAATGTGCCACAAACAGGAAGTTAATATCACCAAGCATTCCCATTTTATTAAGGTGTATCCATATAAATGGCCCACCCTGTATTTGCCAGAGAAAGTGCACAGTCTAGGTATGACTAAACCTGGTCGTTCAGGTGGTGTGTGTCCCTTTTCTGATGTATGTCCGCTCGGCACGGCGGTATAAAAAACGGCTCCGCAAACTTTGTTGGCTGTTGCTTCTGCTACCTCAAATAGCGCTGGCAGAGGCGATGGAGCCTTGACTCAGTGGGGAGAGAAGAGGAGGCTCCTAGTCAGACAAATGGCTCGTAGGCATCTGCTAGGCAAGAACTGCAGCAAGCTGGGTACAGAGCATATCCTGGTAATATGCCTCTCTTTTGGAAGCAGGCAAAAATTCCCATATTTTCCTTTTACGGCTGGGGGTATACTTTTCTTTTACAGCATGGCTATTCAATAGTCAACCCTTTACTTTATGTTCACAATACACTTGTCAGCACATGCAGCGTGACCATGGCGGCCATTTTGAAGTCGGCCATTTTGAATCCAACTTTTGTTTTTTCAATAGGAAGAGGGTCATGTGTCACATCAAACTTATTTGGAATTTCACAAGAAAAACAATGGTGTGCTTGGTTTTAACGTAACTTTATTCTTTCATGAGTTATTTACAAGTTTCTGACCACTTATAAAATGTATTCAATGTGCTGCCCATTGTGTTGGATTGTCAATGCAACCGTCTTCTCCCACTCTTCACACACTGATAGCAACACCGCAGGAGAAATGCTAGCACAGGCTTCTAGTATGCGTAGTTTCAGGTGCTGCACATCTCGTATCTTCACAGCATAGACAATTGCCTTCAGATGACCCCAAAGACAAAAATCTAAGGGGGTCAGATCGGGAGACCTTGGGGGCCATTCAACTGGCCCACGAGCGACCAATCCACTTTCCAGGAAACTGTTCATCTAGGAATGCTCGGACCTGACACCCATAATGCGGTGGTGCACCATCTTGCTGGAAAAACTCAGGGAACGTGCCAGCTTCAGTGCATAAAGAGGAAAACACATCATCATGTAGCAATTTCGCATATCCAGTGGCCTTGAGGTTTCCATTGATGAAGAATGGCCCCACTATCTTTGTACCCCATATACCACACCATACCATAATTTTTTTTGTTCCAACAGTCTTGGAGGGATCTATCCAATGTGGGTTAGTGTCAGACCAATAGCGGTGGTTTTGTTTGTTAACTTCACCATTCACATAAAAGTTTTCCTCATCACTGAACAAAATCTTCTGCGTAAACTGAGGGTCCTGTTCCAATTTTTGTTTTGCCCATTCTGCAAATTCAGTGCGCCGATCTGGGTCATCCTCGTTGAGATGCTGCAGTAGCTGGAGTTTGTAAGGGTGCCATTTGTGAGTAGGTAATATCTGCCGAAGGGATGTTCGACTAATGCCACTCTCCAGTGACATGCGGCGAGTGCTACGCTGTGGGCTCTTGCTGAATGAAGCTAGGACAGCCACTGATGTTTCTTCATTAGAGACAGATTTTATGCGTCCACATTTTGGCAAATCCAACACTGAACCAGTTTCACGAAACTTAGCAAGCAGTTTGCTAACTGTAGCATGGGAGATGGGTGGTCTCGTAGGGTGTCTTGCATTGAAATCTGCTGCAATGACCCGGTTACTGCGTTCACCAGACATCAACACAAGAGAAACTTGTAAATAACTCATCAAAGAATAAAGTTATGTTAAAACCAAGCACACCATTGTTTTTCTAATTAAATTCCCAATAAGTTTGATGTATCACATAACCCTCTTCCTATTGAAAAAACAAAAGTTGGATTCAAAATGGCAGACTTCGAAATGGCCGCCATGGTCACCACCCATGTTGAAAAGTTTCCCCCCTCACATATACTAATGTGCCACAAACAGGAAGTTAATATCACCAACCATTCCCATTTTATTAAGGTGTATCCATATAAATGGCCCACCCTGTATTTGCCAGAGAAAGTGCACAGTCTAGCTATGACTAAACCTGGTCGTTCAGGTGGTGTGTGTCCCTTTTCTGATGTATGTCCGCTCGGCACGGCGGTATAAAAAACGGCTCCGCAAACTTTGTCGGCTGTTGCTTCTGCTACCTCAAATAGCGCTGGCAGAGGCGATGGAGCCTTGACTCAGTGGGGAGAGAAGAGGAGGCTCCTAGTCAGACAAATGGCTCGTAGGCATCTGCTAGGCAAGAACTGCAGCAAGCTGGGTACAGAGCATATCCTGGTAATATGCCTCTCTTTTGGAAGCAGGCAAAAATTCCCATATTTTCCTTTTACGGCTGGGGGTATACTTTTCTTTTACAGCATGGCTATTCAATAGTCAACCCTTTACTTTATGTTCACAATACACTTGTCAGCACATGCAGCTTGCCATGCTCGCCATTGAGCCCAAAATTGGTATAGGCAGAAGCCAAAGAGTGAATTTGGAAGGATCTGGAAAAGGTATGGACAGACACCCAGTTGGCAGCCTGGCAGACCTAAGAAGCAGAAGTCTGATACTGAACTACCCAGGATGCCTCAACCATGCAAGTAGAGTGAGCAGTCATCTGAAAAGGAGGATTTCATCCCTTAGCCAGATAGGCTTAATTAATGGCTGACCAGATCCAACGAGAGATGGATGCCATTGAGGCTGGCAGGCCTTTGAATGGGGCCGCACGGACGACAAAGAAGGAGTCTGAGCATTGGAAGGATTCAGTTAATGCCGCGTGAAGAGACCACTCTAAGGGATGAGAAGGATTGGGACTAAAGGAGAGCAGGAGGATCTTCTCATTAATGTGAAAGGTGGAGACCACCTTGGAAAGAAACAAGGGGACAGGATGGAGGACCACCTTATCGTGGTGAAGAATCAAAAAATGAAACCTACAAGAGAGGGCTACTAGCTCGGAAACACTGCAGATGGAGGTAACAGCCACAAGGAAAGCAACCTTAAAAGGAAACAAAACAGAGATCTCCTTCAAGGGCTCAAAGGCAGAAGACTGAAGTGCATCCAGGACCAGATTTAGATCCCATGGTTCCACAGGAGGGTGAAAAGGGGGAATGCAGTGAGACACACTCTACAAAAAGGTCTTAACTGGAGGTCAAAAAGTCAAGGTCCTCTGAAAAAGAATGGACAAGGTAGAAACTTGGCCCTTGAGGGAGGCCAGACTCAAGCCTTTCTCAAAACCACACTGAACAAATGGAAGAATCAGAGGAACAGAGGAAAGAAAAGAGTGGAAATCGTTGGATTCACACCAGGAAAAATAGGTCCTCCAAGTGAGATGATAGAACCTAGACTACTGAGGCTTATGTGCCTTAAGCATGGTCTGAATGACAGCCTTGGAGAGACTGTGAAACCTTAAGACTACGGCTTCAACAGACTTGCCATTAAACGTAACCGAAGTAAGCTGGGGGGGAATAGCTGACCTTGGGAAAAGAGGTCAGGGCGCAGCAGAAGAGGCCACAGAGGGTCGGCAAGCAGAAAGACCTGATCCACTTACAGGAACAAAGAGAGGTTAAAAAGAAAGGTTTATCAGCTAAACCATTTAGTACTACCGTTACGTCCCAAGGAGGGATAGAGTGTGTTAAAGTTGGTCTACTTCCTTTTGTTGCTTTGATGAACCTATTTACCCATCTATTCTCTGCAGCTTGTGGTTCACATGGGAGGCGAAGAGATCCATGTCTGGGAGACCCCAACACTGGCAAAGCTGGAGGAAAACCTCTGGATGGAGGGACCACTCGCTCAAATCGAGCTGCTGATGACTGAGGAAGTAGGCTGCCCAACTGTCGATTCCAGGAATGTGAATGGTGGAGAGGGCAGGAACATTTTTCTCCACCCACTGTAGGGTATGAAAGGGTTTGTGTAGGACAGCCAGACTTCTGGTGCCCCCCTGGTGGTTCAAGTAGCCATCGCTGTGGAATAGTCTTTCTGAACCCTGACCAGATGAACCTGCAGGTGGCTCGTCCAATGAGAGACTCTAGGAAAATGGCTCTGAGCTCCAGAATTTTGATCTGTAGAGAGCTCTCTACCTCTGACCACAGAGCCTGGGCTGTGAGCAAGCCAAATACCACCGTCAAACTGGCAAGACTGGCATCAATAGAATCACCTGCCAGAGAAGGGAAAGTAGGAATTAGAGATACTGGTAATTGGTTTTCCAGGAGACCGACATGACCGCACCACATGGAGGAGGTGTCACAAATGTGGGGGGGGGAACACCAGAATGCCAACAGAAGGAAAATGACCAGGAACTAGGCCTCAAGGCTAGGGGAAGGGAAATGGTAACTACCTAGGAAACCCTAAACCTAGCCATGACTCCTGTCAGTATGAATAGACCCTGAAGGTGGGAATATTCATACACCGTAAACCTAGGCCCTAGTAACCCTGAATATCCCTAGGAGTAGTGACAGGGTCTGAGACTACTCGTTCCTTCCCAGATGAACAAACCAGCGTCTCCCTGAGGCCTAGACAACAACGAGCAAATGGGACCAACAAAATACAAAGAGAAGTACACTTATCTTTAATAGAAAATGGATGAGCAGGAACACAGATGAGAACCACACACCAGCTCTTACAACTCCAGGCAGATAATATCAACCGCATGGTAAGAAGTGTGAGTCCAGACTAAATAGAGAAGCAGTAATGACCACAAGCTACACCTGAGACAAGAGATGTGGTCATTACCAACAACAACACTGCAACAAGTGAAAACCGAGAGGCTGTCAAATAACCTCACATGCAGCCAGTCTCTCATAGTTACATAGTTAATATGGTTGAAAAAAGACATAAGTCCATTAAGTTCAACCAAGGTATAGGTGGGGATGAAAATCCCAGAAGGAATTGAGACTCAGATTTCTACACGTTTTCATAAGCATTAATATTGTTTACTTTTAAGAATTCATCTTCTTAAGAATCAGATCTTCTAACCTCTGTCACGGGAGGGATCGTGACAGGATGTCTCCCCACCCACTGCTTGGATAGGAACAAAGAGAGGTTAAAAAGAAGGGTTTATCAGCTAAACCATTTACTACTACAGTTAATTCCCAAGGAGGGATAGAGTGTTTTAAATTTGGTCTAATTCTTATTGTTGCTTTGATGAACCTATTTACCCATCTTTTCTCTGCTAGGGAAAAATTTAGGAACTAACATAATGCTGACACCTGTACCTTCAAAGTACTGGGTCTGAGCCCTTTATCAAACCCATCCTCAAGGAAATCTAAGATCTCTGCCAGTTTTTGGGATAAGGGATTCCCTTTTTTTGTTGTTATCCGGGAACAGAATGTTTTCAATTTTTTTTTATAAATTGTAGATGTTTTCTGCTTATGATTTTTCTGCAAGGTAGATATTACCTTATCTGATAGACCTTGTAGTTTTAACAAGTTCCTTTCAGGATCCACGCTGTCAGTTTTAGCTTGTTAATATCCAGATTCCAGACTGTGCCTTCAGTCAGGAGATCTGGCCTCTGGGGTAAAGTTACTGGCTGTTCCAATGACATGGATTTCAGAGCTGGGAACCAGGCTTGTTTTGGCCAGAATGGGGCTATAAAAATGACTTTTGTCAATCTCAACCGGATTTTCCTGAGGACCCTTGGAATTAGAGGGATTGGAGGAAATGCATATGCAAGCTCCATGTCCCAAGCTTGGGACAGAGCATCGACTGCAGTTGGACAATTTTGGGGATTTAGAAAGAGGAGTGAATTTCTTTTAGTGTTCTTCCTTGTAGCGAATAGGTCTATCTGTGGATACCCCCATTTGTTCAATAACCATTTGCTTGGGTCTAAAGGATGTCTGCACAAGAATTTTGCAGTTTGATTTTCCGACCCATTGACATAGACTGCTGATATAGAGAAGACTTTCTTTTCTGCCCAAGTGAATATTTGTTGAGAGATATGTTGAAGTAGTGAGTACCTCGTTCCCCCTTGGTGTTTGCGGAATGCCACAGTTGTTATGTTGCCTGAGAGGACTCTTACATGTTGTTCGTTTTAGAGATTCTTCCTCCGCTTTAGGGTCTCCCATACTGCTCGGAGTTCCTGATAATTCGAGGATCTTCTTGTTGTCTCCTGATCCAAAAGTCCCTGAAAGAAATGGTCTGCTATCTGGCTGGCATCTGTCGTTACTATGATGTATGGATTTAAGTTCCAAGGGACTACTTTCGTAATATTTTCTGATCTTTTCCACCATTCCAGATACATATAGCTTCCTCCTGGACCTGGATTTTCTGATTCAGAGACTGATGGTCTCCATCCCACAATGAGAGAATCATTTTTTGTAGAGGCCTTAAATGGAATTGACTCCAAGGAACTGTCGCAATGCAGGCTCATTGCCTCTCTTATTGTGCACATTGATTTCTTCTGAAGAGCACATACCTTTTCCCTCCGGTTTTCGTGTCTGTTTTGTGGTAGGAAGGATCTCTGAGCTGTGGAAACCAGTAGGGTCCCTAAAAAAATCTTTCTGGTATTGGGCATTAGGTCTGATTTTTCCATATTTAATATCCATCCTGTAGGAGGGAGTTAACTGTCTGTCTTATAGTTCTGAATGAACTTTGAATGAGTTTTGAATAATATCCTCTGCCTTCTTGGTCCTGTGGCACTTGGACTACTGTGCCCAGTTTATTTTTAATTTTCTTACATCCTGTAGTAAGTCATGCTGAATTATTTATCCCTCGTAGTTTGTCACAATATATGTCTCTTGAGGTATTGACAGAAATTCTATCCTGTAACTCTCCTGTATGATATGAAGGACCCACTGATTTTGTGTTATCTGGCACCAAGACGGGAGGAAGAACCCCAGTCTTCCTTCCACTGGCATGGCATCATTGTTTATTTTGGGTGCTATTTGAGTTAAATAGGAATCCTCTCCATTTTCCTCCTTTAGGGTATGACCACCTTCCAGACTTCCCTTTTGTTTTTTTGTTTTTTTTATTTAAGTCGTTTTTATTGACAACTTTTTAATGTTACATACATAAAACCCCAACGTCCTCTTTCCCTCACCCCACATAATATCCTGAAGATGCTCTCCATCCGCCACACCCCTCACCTGCCAACCACACCATCATTTCAGCGTGCCAAATACATGCTCCTCCCCTACACAGCTCCCATCAATACGCTTGAATGAAAACATTGATCTTATTGATAAGAGTACTTTTGTTATCCGACCCATCTTCTCTTAATTAAATAGTGTATTGACATTCCCTAAGCCCCGCAAGAGGCTGCCAATCACGGAGCCAAATACACACATCAGGCATTAGTACCCTCACACCAGTCCAAAGCGGTATCTCTGAAGTTCCCTGGATGCCAGCCCTGGGGCATCAATCCAGGGAGTCCAGAGCTTTTCAAATTTGGTTAGAGCACCCCTTTTCCTATAAACCTCATGTTCCTATATATATATATTGGCTATATATTCAGTTCTACTAGGACTACACTTGTCCAGCCAATGCTGGGCAATCAGTTTACGAGCCATATATAACATTCTGGCCACAGCTACTTTTCTGGGCTCAGTGATTGGCAGGTCTCCCATGTATCCCAACACACAAACAATTGGGGTCACATCCAATGTAACTTCATATAGAGAATCAATAAGATGCAGCACAACACACCAAAAGCGTTCCATGGCCGAGCACGATCACAGCATGTGTAACGTGCCCGCATCCTCCTCCCCACATCGAGGACATTTGGAGTCCAAACTGAGTGCTATATTAAACAGAAACTGGGGGGTTTTGTAAACCCGATGGATCAGGTATAATTGTGACAACCTGTGGGCTTCACTGAGTGAGAGCTGCGGAGTCCTCTCCAATATCTCCTGCCATTGGTTTTCCTCTAACGGCCCCATCTCTACTTCCTACTTTGCCCTACTGTTCATTGGGTATTCTTGCAGAAATCGGCCAAATATAGCCTGATAGAGCAGGGAAATAACTCCAGACAAAGAATTCCTCCGGTCTACCAGGGTAATAATTTTGTTTTGATGTACAGAGCTCAACATACCGTCATCCTGGTCAGCCCGGAAGGCATGGCGCATCTGTAAGTACCTATAAAAGTCTGATGACAGTAAACCAGTTTCCCTCTGAAGTTGCTCATAAGTTTTGAGATAATTTTGATCAAGAAGTTGGTGAACTTTGGTAATACCCCTATGACGCCACCCCCCCATACCCTGCAGGGAGCCCAGATGTGTCAACCACAGAGTGTCCCATATGGAAGTATACTGTGTGATGCCCTTTCTGCCATGTCTTATGCAGGAGGAGTGGCGTAGGGAACGCCAGACCTGACATTTTCAGCTTATCTGCCTCTAATGCTTCGTACAGGTTTGGTACAGTCAGGAATCCTCTCAGTAACCTATTTTGGGTATCTCCCTCCTCCCTTTCCCAACCCCGCATATGCTTAAGTTGAGCGGCTAGGAAGTACACCCATGGATTCGGAAGAGCCAATCCATCGGTTTTACTCCTTTGCAGTGTCTCCAGACGCAACTGTGCCGAGCCCCCTTTCCATATGAACTCCCTAAACAATTTATTTATTGAGTGAAAAAACCTGAGAGGCAACCATGGGGGAAATATGTAGTAGATAAAGTAGCTGTGGCAACCAGATAATCTTAATAAGATTAATCCGTCCTACTACTGACAGTGGTAGCTTGGACCATACATGCATTTTCTGTTTAAATCTGCCTTTGAGGGGGGATAAATTCAGCTTCTCATATTCCGTGACTCTCCTAGACACCACCACCCCCAAATACTTAAATTCACTCACCACTTGCAGTCCTGTCTGAGTATAAGTTACAGAATCATCCACATTATCTATAGGGCACACTTCCCTTTGTATTTAGACGTTTGAGTCTTCTTTTGATATCTCCTACAAAAAACTGAGTTTTCCTGGGTCTTTCTTCCGGGAAGCCTTTCTTTTTATCCAATGCCTTCTCAAGTATTTTGCCCAGGACTAGACCAAAAACATAGGTTTCTGAAAGGGGAATTGCGCATATTTGTTTTCTGATGGAATATTCCCTGACCGATCTCCTGACCAATTTTTAAAGCCATAGAGCTTAATAGCTCTTCTGGCTATATTTGCTGTATTTGAGAGGGCTCAATTTCTGGCAGCAAATCTGACCGACTCAGCTGAGAAATCAGCCTTAAATGCTGTGACCATTTTTAGTAAAGCTTGTAGGATATAGGATGTAAAAAGTAAAAGACCGCTTGTTCGGCGCTGCAGGCATACAGATGAGTCTTCGGTATAATTAAATGTTCTTTTATTGAACGTTAATCGACACATTTCAAGGGCGGAATTCCCCCTTCATCAGGACAATATTACAATAACATTTGGATACATGCTGCATAGTTTAAATAGCACTTTTGGCGCGCTCATCTGAGGGGAAGGTTGGGGGCTGATCAGGTGAGAGGCAGGAGCGGGTGTGTTCTGCATAAAGAGGTTCACTCTCAATGGACCTCTTTCTCAGGACCCGCCGCTATTGTTATACTACAGGTTCATTGTGTAGAGATGCATAGCTTGATACACAGTATTGTTATCGAGGCGCTGCGTCTAGCGCCTTTTATACAAACCAGATTCCAAAAAAGTTGGGACACTAAACAAATTGTGAATAAAAACTGAATGCAATGATGTGGAGATGGCAAATGTCAATATTTTATTTGTAATAGAACGTAGATGACAGATCAAACGTTTAATCCGAGTAAATGTATAATTTTAAAGGAAAAATACGTTGATTCCAATTTTCACGGTGTCAACAAATCCCCAAAAAGTTGGGACAAGTAGCAATAAGAGGCTGGAAAAAGTAAATTTGAGCATAACGAAGAGCTGGAAGACCAGAGTGGCAGTGTCTCTCAGAAGCCAAGATGGGTAGAGGATCACCAATTCCCACAATGTTGCGCAGAAAAATAGTGGAGCAATATCAGAAAGGTGTTACCCAGCGAAAAATTGCAATGACTTTGCATCTATCATCATCAACTGTGCATAACATGATCCGAAGATTCAGAGAATCTGGAACAATCTCTGTGCGTAAGGGTCAAGGCCGTAAAACCATACTGGATGCCCGTGATCTCCGGGCCCTTAAATGACACTGCACCACAAACAGGAATGCTACTGTAAAGGAAATCACAGAATGGGCTCAGGAATACTTCCAGAAACCATTGTCAGTGAACACAATCCACCGTGCCATCCACCGTTGCCAGCTGAAACTCTACAGTGCAAAGAAGAAGCCATTTCTAAGCAAGATCCACAAGCTCAGGCGTTTTCACTGGGCCAGGGATCATTTAAAATGGAGTGTGGCAAAATGAAAGACTGTTCTGTGGTCAGACGAGTCACGATTCGAAGTTCTTTTTGGAAATCTGGGACGCCATTTCATCCGGACCAAAGAGGACAAGGACAACCCAAGTTGTTATCAACGCTCAGTTCAGAAGCCTGCATCTCTGATGGTATGGGGTTGCATGAGTGCGTGTGGCATGGGCAGCTTGCATGTCTGGAAAGGCACCATCAATGCAGAAAAATATATTCAGGTTCTAGAACAACATATGCTCCCAACCAGACGTCATCTCTTTCAGGGACCCTGCATTTTTCAACAAGATAATGCCAGACCACATTCTGCATCAATCACAACATCATGGCTGCGTAGGAGAAGGATCCGGGTACTGAAATGGCCAGTCTGCAGTCCAGATCTTTCACCTATAGAGAACATTTGGCGCATCATAAAGAGGAAGGTGCAACAAAGAAGGCCCAAGATGATTGAACAGTTAGAGGCCTGTATTAGACAAGAATGGGAGAGCATTCCTATTTCTAAACTTGAGAAACTGGTCTCCTCGGTCCCCAGACATCTGTTGAGTGTTGTAAGAAGAAGGGGAGATGCCACACAGTGGTGAAAATGGCCTTGTCCCAACTTTTTGGGGATTTGTTGACACCATGAAATTCTGATTCAACATATTTTTCCCTTAAAATGGTAAATTTTCTCAGTTTAAACTTTTGTTCCGTGATTTATGTTCTATTCTGAATAAAATAATAGAAGTTGGCACCTCCACATCATTGCATTCAGTTTTTATTCACGATTTGTATAGTGTCCTAACTTTTTTGGAATCCGGTTTGTACATATCCACCTATAGACACACTCCCTGCGATGCTGCGAGGTTCACTGCCTCAAAGTTTCGCTCTGCTATATTCATAGTTGCCAGGCTCTCTCCTATCCAGGAGAGCTCGAGCTGTAGTTGTCAGTCTGGGGCGATCGCGTCTAATACAAGACCGCCCCTTCTCATTCCGAACCTGTCATTATTAGCAGGTAATCCTTCTTAGGGGAGTGGTTGCTGGGTTGTGGGACTTGGCCACATTAATTTTATGTATGCGGGAAGAATGGTCTATGGATTCCTGCGCATATGGGGAGAGGGGGAGGGCAAGAGAGGAGGTTAAAAAGGGTACTGGAAATATTATATAGTTACCCATTTGGGTTTATATCTTATTCTCTTGCTGCAGTGCATCTGGCCAATGCAAAAATAAAAATGAAATTCATGCTGGGTAAATACATAAGAAAAAACTAATATAACTAAGAAAAGTTACATAAAAAATACAATAAATATACAAAGATAAATACAAACGAATTCATAGTTGAATATTGCTTACAAATTTGTTAATATATTAAATACACATATGTGGAGGCATATATGATTCTTAGAGCATGTTTTTCTGCTACTTGTGGGTTACATGCTCCATCTTATTTCTGCAATCCGTTGGATTGGGATAAATAACATAATTAGGGATAAAATCATGATTAGGGATAAAAGAAAGGTCCGCACTAGGTGTCATTTGGATATATATATATATATATATATAAAAGCAATAAATAAACTGGCATAATATAGCTACCGGTATCTCATATCATTCATTGTTATAATATAATCTCGATCATTTCATTGAGTCCTCGTGGAGTGACCGTGTCTAATTGATATATCCAGTAGACTTCTCTTTTCTGTAAATTCTCAAAACGGTTGAAAGGGTTTTCCGCTATAAAATCAATGGGGGTGATTTTAATCTCATGCTTGTCTTTTTCTGGGGTAGAGGCACAATGTCTGGAGACGCTATACTTTAGATATTGTCTTCGGATGTTATATCTGTGTTGGTTGACGCGACAGTGAAGAGCTTGTGTGGTGTGGCCTACATATTGTAGGCCGCATCCACATTCAAACAGATATATTACGTAAGTGGAATGGAAAGTGAGATAGTATTTTATTGGGAACATGGTCCCATTATAATTGGAGCTGGATGATATTTGTTTGTGTGTGATGATTGTGCAGCATAAAAAGTTTTTTGCCCCACATCTGTAGCTACCTTTCTCAGTGCAACGGTTGTGTGTACTTTCCCCTTTTATTTGAGTATGTTGTTTTGGTCAACTTGGGACCAGTATATTTCTGATAGTAGTTGCACGTCTGTATGTGATTTTCGGAGTGCAGGAAAGATGTTTAGCTAGATATGGATCCTGCAGAAGGATATGCCAATGTTTCTCTAAACTTTTTTGTATCCATATATTGGATGTATTGTATTGGGTAATAAACCAGACTTTTTCCACAGTTTCTCTGGAGTTTTAGTAAAGGAAGGGATTCCAGGATATCTTCTCTAAGGGTTTCCATTTTTAAATAATTTTCCAGTTGCGTCAACCATAAAATCATTGATCTTGCTACAGACATAGCTGCTATGTTTGTGCTGATTAGGGCTGAAGAGGTCTCCCAAGTTTTCCTCAGAAGTCCATCTGCCTTTCTGTCCATCGGGTCTTTGAGTTGGGAGGAGTCTTCAAAAGGTATGGCGTTTTTTTTAGCCACTCTAGCTACTGGCACATCAATTTTTTCGGGATGTCATCCCACAACTTTGTTTTTTCTCTGTCAAAGGCAAGGTGATTTTTAAATTCCTTAGGAATAAAGAGCTTCCTCTCCACTTCTTCCGATTCTTCTAAAATATTTTTTTTAAGATTTAAATTGACCAGAAATAGCTTCCTCTTTTTTGCTCTTAAACCTGTGAACATTTCATCCTGCACTGATCTTTTCTGCTGGATCTCCTCTATGTCCATCGTTTCTTTAAATGCTGTCAGTAGAAGCAATATTTCCTCTCCTCATCATAGGATGTGGAAGGAAATATATCCTCGCCTTCTTCCTTTCCCTCGTCATCCAACTGGGAATACTGGTACTCCATGTCTTCTAAATCATAGTCGGGGTCCCCTCTACGTCTTTTAGCTCTAGGGGTATTAGTTATTCCCAGAGAGGGCATTAGGGACAAAACTGACGCCTTCACTATTTCCTGTATAATTGATCTGAGGTCCATCAATAAAGAAGATTGGTCTTCTTTGATTATTTTGTTGATACATTAAAAACATAATTGTTTTGTATATGCATCTTGTAGCCTCATATTGCATGTCACACTTCTTTTAGGCTTCTTTTTAGGTTCCACCTTATGGGTGCTTTTTTTTCTCCCCAAAGGAAAATATGACAGATTGTCAGGACTTGAACCCAGGGACTCCTGTGTCCCTGTCACCGCCGGCCCTGGAAGAGATCTTAGAAGTTTAGATAGACAGAAGACTCTCTCATGTTTTCATTGTTGCTGACAGGTTTCCACCCCTTCGCAGATGCTGCTCATTATCAGTCAAGAGGCTCTTTATATGTTCCGCCTCTCACTTGTTTCCCTGCGGCTGATAGTTCTTCTGTGGAGTACTTTGCTTGTGTGGTGGTTCTCCTGTTCCAGTTGCTTCCCAAGCTAAGTCCTTTTCCTGGTGTGTCTGTTCTGACTAGTCCTCAGGGAGACACTAGCTCCTTCAGTTTGGAAGGAGCCAGTTGCCTCTTTCCCTGTTCCCTAAGCTGAGGGTTTGGTGCAGTGTTTCAGCAGTCTTAGGTTAATGGGCATGTGCATTTCTACCTTTGAGATTTGCACATGTTAGCAGCTTAGGGAGAGCATCAGGGATTGCTAGGAGGTGACCTCTTTGTTCCCTAGGTTTGGGACCTAGTCTGTTGTTGTGGTTCCCTTTGGTTGTCTTTCCTTCCCCGTACTACCCTTGACTGTCCCAGGCCGCAACTCTTCCAACTGAGCTATTCAGCTTTCTGGACCGCTCCTGTGTGAACTGAAGCCTAGTTCCCTGTGTCTCTAGTTTAATTTTCCACCTTCCTGGTCTGCTCCACCCTGTTCCCTGATTGAACATCCTATTTAAACCCAGCCTTGCATTTCCTGCCTTGCGAGATTATTGTGCTTTCAGCCTGTTATCAAGCTAGTCTCTCCTGCTCTGCTGCTAATACGGACTCTCCATCTTGTGCATCGACCACTGGTTTCCTCCTGACTACGATATCGGCCTTGCAATTACCCCAAGTAGTTGCAATAAAAGACTCTGAACCAGACCCGGACCGTTACACAGTTATGCCACTTAAGTATGTAGGCAAAGTATTTTCCAAGGACAGGGAGAAGTATCTTACTTACAGGCTCTGGGGACTGCTCTCTGCAACCAGAGTTAGGGACATCCATGGTAGAGGAATACTGCCTGTTGTATCTAGCCCAGTTTAAATACCCATGGTTCACTTACCCATCCTGTTACAGCATCACTCCTCCACTCTTCTTCCGGGACTCATCCCCAGGAGAATCCGCCAGATGGAGCGCGAGACCAGAATACCAGGCCTCCAGTGCCCCTGCTCCTCGCTGCACACTATGGGCAATGCCATCTTGCTTCCCGTCTCTGTAATGCTGGAAAAAATTTGTCAAAGGACGCCGCACCCGCTTCTCCCCCAATGCCGGCACGCAGGATGTGGGAACTTGTAAGCAGCAGAAGAGTTAAAGGAGGGGGATCACAGTGCCCAGAGCCCCCATGGGGATGCGGCAACCAGATCCCCAGACCGCAGGGTTCTTGACAAATTCCGACCCTTCATTCAGCCCCTGACCAACAGGTAACCAGAAGTTCTGGGGAAACTTTTGCTAAGGTACCCCCTCTTTGGAGAGTTCTAGCTGTGGCCGTCCTTAAAGAGAACCTTTCACTAGAATAAAAAAATCTAAACTAAGCATACAGACATGGAGAGCGGCGCTCAGGGATCTCCCTGCACTTACTATTATCCCTGGGCGTCGCTCCGTTCTCCCGGTATAGGCTCCGGTATCTTCATATGTTCGGCTCAACTGGGTGGAGCCTGCCGGCGTCTCTTTCTCCCAGGCTGTAGCGCTGGCCAATCGCAGCGCTCAGCTCATAGCCCGAGAGAAAAAAAAAACTCTCAGGCTATGAGCTGAGCGCTGCGATTGGCCAGCGCTACAGCCTGGGAGAAGAAGACGCCGGCAGGCTCCACCCAGTTGAGCCGAACATATGAAGATACCGGAGCCTATACCGGGAGAACGGAGCGGCGCCCAGGGATAATAGTAAGTGCAGGGAGATCCCTGGGTGCCGCTCTCCATGTCTGTATGCTTAGTTTAGATTTTTTATTCTAGTGAAAGGTCCTCTTTAAGGACTGAAAGGAGAGGCCTGCACCCCGTGCTCCAGCCCCAGCCAACTGTCAGATTTTCTCTGCACCCACCCTCTGCTGGGACAGGAAAAAGCACTGGTGGGACAATGCAAATTGGACAATCCAAATTGGATGGGGACCATCCAATGGGCAGGGAATGGCTTTGAAGAGGCAACCATCCGGCCCAGGACTCTTATGCATGCATGGATGAACAAGGGGGGCGGGCTGCGGAAGTGAGACACTTGTCTTGCGGAAGGAAAACCCCTCTGAGGTGAATTCCTTTATACTGTTCACTTTTTTTATACACTGCGTGCAGAATTATTAGGCAAATGAGTATTTTGACCACATCATCCTCTTTATGATGTTGTCTTACTCCAAGCTGTATAGGCTCGGAAGCCTACTACCAATAAGCATATTAGGTGATGTGCATCTCTGTAATGAGAAGGGGTGTGGTCTAATGACATCAACACCCTATATTAGGTGTGCATAATTATTAGGCAACTTCCTTTCCTTTGGCAAAATGGGTCAAAAGAAGGACTTGACAGGCTCAGAAAAGTCAAAAATAGTGAGATATCTTGCAGAGGGATGCAGCACTCTTAAAATTGCAAAGCTTCTGAAGCGTGATCATCGAACAATCAAGCGTTTCATTCAAAATAGTCAACAGGGTCGCAAGAAGCGTGTGGAAAAACCAAGGCGCAAAATAACTGCCCATGAACTGAGAAAAGTCAAGCGTGCAGCTGCCAAGATGCCACTTGCCTCCAGTTTGGCCATATTTCAGAGCTGCAACATCACTGGAGTGCCCAAAAGCACAAGGTGTGCAATACTCAGAGACATGGCCAAGGTAAGAAAGGCTGAAAGACGACCACCACTGAACAAGACACACAAGCTGAAACGTCAAGACTGGGCCAAGAAATATCTCAAGACTGATTTTTCTAAGGTTTTATGGACTGATGAAATGAGAGTGAGTCTTGATGGGCCAGATGGATGGGCCCGTGGCTGGATTGGTAAAGGGCAGAGAGCTCCAGTCCGACTGAGACGCCAGCAAGATGGAGGTGGAGTACTGGTTTGGGCTGGTATCATCAAAGATGAGCTTGTGGGGCCTTTTCGGGTTGAGGATGGAGTCAAGCTCAACTCCCAGTCCTACTGCCAGTTTCTGGAAGACACCTTCTTCAAGCAGTGGTACAGGAAGAAGTCTGCATCCTTCAAGAAAAACATGATTTTCATGCAGGACAATGCTCCATCACACGCGTCCAAGTACTCCACAGCGTGGCTGGCAAGAAAGGGTATAAAAGAAGAAAATCTAATGACATGGCCTCCTTGTTCACCTGATCTGAACCCCATTGAGAACCTGTGGTCCATCATCAAATGTGAGATTTACAAGGAGGGAAAACAGTACACCTCTCTGAACAGTGTCTGGGAGGCTGTGGTTGCTGCTGCACGCAATGTTGATGGTGAACAGATCAAAACACTGACAGAATCCATGGATGGCAGGCTTTTGAGTGTCCTTGCAAAGAAAGGTGGCTATATTGGTCACTGATTTGTTTTTGTTTTGTTTTTGAATGTCAGAAATGTATATTTGTGAATGTTGAGATGTTATATTGGTTTCACTGGTAAAAATAAATAATTGAAATGGGTATATATTTGTTTTTTGTTAAGTTGCCTAATAATTATGCACAGTAATAGTCACCTGCACACACAGATATCCCCCTAAAATAGCTAAAACTAGAAACAAACTAAAAACTACTTCCAAAAATATTCAGCTTTGATATTAATGAGTTTTTTGGGTTCATTGAGAACATGGTTGTTGTTCAATAATAAAATTAATCCTCAAAAATACAACTTGCCTAATAATTCTGCACTCCCTGTACATAATTCAATTGTGTAATTGGGGTGAAATTGCATCCTGATACTACAGATTTTAGGGTGTTCACATTCTTTTATATATAAGTACATTCATTCATCCATGATTCTGGGGTAAAATTGCGTCCTGATACTACAGATTTTAGGGTGCTCACATTCTTTTATATATAAGTACATCCATTCATCCATGATTCTGGGGTGATATTGCGTCCTGATACTACAGATTTTAGGGTGTTCACGTTCTTATTCACATAATTAAATCCTTTAATCCCTAATTGTGTAATTGGGGTGAAATTGCAGCCTGATACTACATATCTTTGGTTGCTCATGTTCTTTTATATATAAATACATCCATTCATCCTTGATTCTGGGGTGAAATTGACCCCTGACACTACTGCTATTTTACACTTACAGTTACTGTTACAGTACAGAATGTCCAACAGAGAGGTGCCAAGCCCTTCTAAGTGAACGGACAATGTTTCTGGAGCTGGAAGAAGTAGCAGCAGAAGAAGGGTGGGTGGTAGTAGCAGTAGCAGCGACAGACCAGAGCTGCCAGTGTCATCCAGCGGTCGTGTTTTGACCAGCAACCCAGCTGTCCTTGAATGGTTGACTCAGTCTTCAACTTCATCTCAAATAACATCAGACAACCACATCCAGGAGTCGGTAGGTTTCTCTGACACCACGCTTAGTTTGAATGTCCCAGGAACAAGCTCTGTGCTCCCACCTGTCTTGAACCTGCCTCTTTCATTTTCTTCTGCTTGGGAAGTATTGTATGCTGTCGGCTCAGCTTCCTTTTTCAGCGAGGACGAGCTTATTGAGGACAGTCAGCAGCTACTGCCCAGCCAAGATGTGGAGGAGAGATCCGCTGCTTCCTCCGGTAAGTAGCGGGCAATTAGCGATGATGAGAGTCGTGTGGGGGAGTTGCGAGCAGTTAGGTACCCAGCCCTGAGGGTGACAGTGCAGACAGTAGTGAATGATGATGTAGCTGATCGCACATGGGAGCTGGGTGAAGAAGGGGCTTTATCATCATCATCATCAAGGGATGAGGGTGGCAGCTTGCGCATGAGGCAGTGGCTGAGCCAGCAGGATGCTAGCGTGGCCATGAGTCAGCAGGGTGGCAGCAGTGTGAGGTCTGGAGCCAAACATGCCTGGCGTAGACCGTCTGCTACTCAGGAGCCTACCTGTCTGGAAAGAACTAGCGGTGCACGGGTTCACGGCGGCAGCAGGCAATCAGCATGGAGTGGTTGGAGGAAAATGCCATATTCGCCGGTGTGGGAATTTTTCATCAAGTCGCCGGAGGATATGGCCATTTGTAGTATCTGTGGGCAGAAGGTGAAGCATGGCCAGGGTGCCAATGTTGGCCCTGTGTCAACACATGCAGAGTCACCATTAAGTAGCCTGGGAAAACCGTTGCGCTAATGTAGTGTGGTACAGCCTGACGTAGCAATCATTGCATCTCCCAGTGGCCCGCACCCCTTCTCCAGCAGTCAAGGCACCACCAACTCAGCAGAAGGGAGCTATGTTTCTTTCCCATCATCAACTGGTCCTGATGCTCCTGCTCCTCCTCGTCACTTATCAGCAATCACCGAGGTGATTGCAAAAAGACAACAGTATGCATGCACTCATCCAACGGCACAGAAGCTGAATGTGCTCCTGGCCAAGTTGCTGGTACTACAGTCTCTCCCTTGCCATGTGGTGGACTCCGCACCTTTCAGAGAACTGATGGCTTGTGCAGAGCCAAGGTGGAGAGTCCCAATCCATCATTACTTCTCCAAAAAGACTCTGCCAGCCCTACACACGTATGTTGAACAGAAGGTGAGCCAGTTCTTGAGTTTGTCGGTGTGTGCTAAAGTTCATGGGAGCACCGACGTGTGGAGCTATAACTATGGTCAACGACAATATATGTCCTTTGCGGCCCACTGGGTAAATGTGGCTCCCGTCCAGCCATACCAGCAACTTGGCCATTGGCCAGGTGATAGCACTGCTGCCTCTGCGTTCTCAAGCTGTGAGGACTGTTCTAATGTCCTACTCTGCCTCCTCATCCTCCATTGCAGCCACAATTCGGAGTTCTCCTCCAGCATACCACCTATGCAGAGCACGGCGGTGTCACGCTGTTCTGCACCTTGTTTGCCTGGGAAAACTGAGTCACACCGGAGAGGAACTGCTCGACGTCCTTCAAGAGGAAATTCAATCCTGGCCATCTCCTCACCAACTGAAGATCGGAACCATGGTCACCAATAACAGGAAGAACATTGTGTTGGTGCTGCATCAAGGAGGGTTGACCCATTGCGCACTTGTTTAAGCTGGTTGTAAAGCGGTTCGAGAAGTCTTCCACCCAATTGTAAGACATCATGAAAATGGACAGGAAACTGAGCATTCTCTTCAGCCACTCTTACACTGCGAAACACGCCCTCCTTTAGCTTCAAAGGCAGAATAGCATTCCCCAACATCGCCTGAGACATTTCCACCCATTGGAACTTCACCCTCCACGTTACATAGACAATATGAGCAGAGGAAGGCCGTAAACGATTTCTTGATGATGCAGGCGGACAGGCTCACTCCCCTGTGTACATTCAACGTTAGACAGTGGCAGCTCATGTGTGATATCTGCAGTTTGCTCAGGTCCTTTGAGGAGGCCACTTTATTTGTAAGTCGCCAGGACTACAGGATGAACGATTTAATTCTATTCCTTCATGTCCTGGAGCAGATGCTGATAAATCAGGATGGCCATGGGACAGGAGATGTGGCACCTACATCTCATGGCTATCTGAGCACTGTGGGGGCTGAACTGGCAGAGGAGGAGGAGGATATTCACGCAAAAGCAATGTATACATAAATGGGTGGCTTATCTGCACAAGGGACAGGAGAAGAGCATGAGTAGCATGAGGAGCTGGATGGCGATGAGGAAGCCCAGGCAGATGATCCAGACACACTGTGGCAGTATGCCATGGAGCTGGAGGCAGGGAGTCCCTTGCACAAATGGCCAGATGCATGCTGAGTTGATTGTGTAGTGACAGCCGTATAATCACCATTTGGCAGAGGGATGACAACTGACTCTCCACCCTGTTAGATCCTCGCTGCCTCTCCAAAATAGGGGCCTTTTCCCACCTGCTGATAGGGAGGATAAACTCAACTACTATCAAGACATCCTATGTAGTCAGTTGGCTGCTGCGCCATCCTCCATCGTCACGAAGATCTGACCGGGGGGCCCTCTGTGCTCATGCTCCACTGCCATGACTGCTGGAGGGAGGTGGGGAGGCAGGAGCAGCACCAGCTCCATCAGCAGCAACTTAAGTCTGGAGTCTCTAATGAGCACTTTTCTTCACCCGCCTACTGAAGAAACCATCCACTAGCAGCAGCAGGACATGGAGCAGAACCTGAACCAGCAGGTGGCGGCATACTTGTACTGCACCGGGCAATCCCACATCCAAGATCCTCTGGACTACTGGGCCAAACTTGATTTGTGGCGGCAACTGGTCGAGTTTGCCCTGGACAAGCTTTCGTGCCCGGCCAGTAGTGTGGCATCAGAGCACGTGTTTAGTGCAGCGAGGGGGCTAGTTACCCAAAGGAGAACTCGCCTTTTCACCCAAAATGTTGAGAGACTAAACTTTGTAAAGATGAATCAGGCATGGATCAGCCAGGATTGCCACATGCAAGTGCCTGATGCATCAAACTAGATCATTCTGGGAGCCACATGAAACTTTGTGAAAAAAGACCTGTATCTTTTGGCCACCTGCTTCAGCCACTATTCTGATGCTGCCACACACCTGCTGCCACCTACCATCTTGTGCTGTTACTGCCACTGCTGTTGCCCCCCCCTTACCCACCCCGTGACTGGGCCACTATGTTGACTCCTCATGCAGTTGCCACCTCCCCACTCTGTGATTGGGCCACTATGTTGACTCATGCGGTTGCCACCCTCCCCACTCTGTGACGGGGCCACTAGTGTCCCTGTTTGGCCTTGTTGACATCACCATTTATTTTACCCTTCTTCTGATCAGGAAAAATCAAAAACACAAAGAATCCTGTCTTTGGAGCATATGTAAGGCCTCTATCACATGGTCCCTATTTTGTATCAGGATATGCTCATGATTTGGAAGCCAAAAGTAACATAGTACATAAGGCCGAAAAAAGACATTTGTCCATCCAGTTCGGCCTGTTATCCTGCAAGTTGATCCAGAGGAAGGCAACAAAAAAAAACCCTGTGAGGTAGAAGCCAATTTTCCCCACTTTAGGGGAATAAAAAATTCCTTCCCGACTCCAATCAGAATAACTCCCTGGATCAATGACCCCTCTCTAGTAGCTATAGCCTGTAATATTATTAAGCTCCAGAAATACATCCAGGCCCCTCTTGAATTCCTTTATTGTACTCACCATCACCACCTCCTCAGGCAGAGAGTTCCATAGTCTCACTGCTCTTACCGTAAAGAATCCTTTTCTATGTTTGTGTACAAACCTTCTTTCCTCCACACGCAAAGGATGTCCCCTCGTCACAGTCACAGTCCTGGGGATAAATAGATGATGGGATAGATCTCTGTACTGACCCCTGATATATTTATACATATTAATTAGATCTCCCCTCAGTCGTCTTTTTTCTAAAGTGAATAAGGAGTGGGTACAAAACCGGAAGACATACAAATATTCCAATCACGTGTCATCTCTGTTTTGGATTCACTCCTGTTTTTTTGGCCTTAGCAATACTTATGGATTACTGACCAAATGCTGACCATGTGAAGGGGGATGCTCAACAGACAGGATCCGTTTTTTTGGGGTTGTTCTTGTGACGGATCAGAAGGGAAAAATAAACAGTGACGTCAACACAAACTTACTGCTGACACAGTCTCCACTCTGTCATGGGGCCACTACTTGTATCACTGTGTAACAGAACAGGTTCTGTAGAAATCTATGTAGAATAAGCTGACGGTGTAAAAGGAGTGCGCTCTTTCACTCTATAGTAGACTCTTGGGCCACTGCACAGTTCTTTATACCTCACACTAACATTGACCTGTAAGGCTGAGTTCAGAGAATCTTGGGCCACTGCACAGTTCTTTATACCTCACACTAACATTGACCTCTAAGGCTGAGTTCACACTTGAGTTATTTGGTCAGTTTTGGCCCTGTAACTGCCCAAATAAGTGAAGTGATTCTAATAGTAACGCCTGTCAACTGCCTGTCATACTGACTCACAGTAACTGTTTCGCTACCACAGCAGACTAGTGCTGCATGTTTCTGCAATGCACAGTGTTGTACATCGATATACAGGCTCTCTGTAGCCGGGAAATAGCTGATTTTTAACGCTCGTTGTCACAAATAAATTGGGATCGAATAAAATGTTTTTGGAAAATTTGGTGAAGCATCTAAATCGAGTTTTTGACAACTTTGCTCATCTCTAGTAATAGCCTAACTGTATTTCCTACCCTCGCTTTATGAGACCTCAATCAACCCATTCCTTTAACACTTCAATTAGAGGTTACTTCTTGAGGCACGAAGTAAACCAATATGGCAAAACCCCAGAAAATATCTGTATATATTAATACTGTTTCAACAATTTTCTCCATTTCTACACCAACATATCATGCAGACTTTTGCAAAGACATAAAAGGAGCAAGTGGCAATACATTTTTTAAAAGTATAGCTAAAATAATTTGTGCCTTTTCCTTTCCTCTGCTTTTTTCTGTAAATGCAAGTTTGCAGAGTGTTTTCTTCCTACTGTGATTTATTAGCTTTGCTGTGTCTCGAAGCAGATGAGATTTCCACTCCCTGCTCACAGCATGCAGTATCACCCAGACACCAATGGATGAATATTGCAGCTACATCCTCCTCCTCCCTCTCACTAATTTACTGTAATACATTAGAAGGACTATTTTTCGGTAACTGAAGAAGCTTCTGAACATAGGAAAGGGTGAACTGCAGTATGCTGGAAGTTAAGAAAAATGCAACTTCCCCATAATAACTTTTACTACTAGTACTACTTTTGTAACAAAAATAATGATACAGATGCTAAATTGAGACAGTACTTTGTTGAAATGAATCTAGTAAGGACCATTCATGATTTTACATTTCAGTATACCTACTGAAAGGAACTATCTCACCAATCACGCACACATCAAGACTTTGCAAAGCTCAAACTACCCGTGTATTTATGTACAATGTTTGGAAAAGAGGTAAGTCTTTGTTATTTTTCTACCTGAGAATTGGCTTCTTTCTATAGTAATACAAACATTAAGGTCTAACAAAAGGTGTTAAATGGGTCAGTGCATTTAACGGAGAACACCCTTAACACATGTTAAACAGAACAACCTAGTCAAGTGCCATATACGATTTATGTGCAAATGGAAAGCTGATGCCAAAACATAGCACATGATTCTGGAGCTCTGTGCAAGGCTTGAGATAAACAGCAACAGTCCTCAAATAACCAAGCGGTCATGTTTTCAGGATTTCCATGTATTGTCCAAGAAATATATGCATTTGTGGCCAAAGCAATGGGAACTGCTAAAGGTGACCTGTGAATGGTACTTGAAGACTGGAGTTAGCAAACACTGATCTAGAGAGTAAAACTTTCTTTGGCTTTTGACCTTTGAGTAAATGGCACTCTGAATTCCTAAATAGTAAAGATGAACAAACAACCATTTGTGAAATTGGCTTAAATATTGGCTGGCATTAATGCAGACAACAATACCACTAATGAGTGCTGAACTGTCTTGTTCTTAATAGACAATTCCTGCGTAAACCCTGATGATTTATGGCAGTTATCCTAAGGCTGGTTTCAGATGAGTGTGTTCATTCCAGGAAACACGCTCCATGTGTGAGTGCTATTTCCCAGCCTGAATGCAGTAAAGTGCACTTACAACATTATAATGATTTACAGTATGTTGTGAATTCCAGTCTCACCACCGATCTACTGAATTGTTATCACACAATGCAGTGATAATAGTTCAGTAGAGTGGCAGTCAGACTGGAAATCACAACATTATAAATCATTATACTGCTGCAAGTTTGCTTCA
Organism: Bufo bufo; assembly: GCF_905171765.1. Taxonomy (NCBI): domain Eukaryota; kingdom Metazoa; phylum Chordata; class Amphibia; order Anura; family Bufonidae; genus Bufo; species Bufo bufo. Next base: position 218,085,160 of record NC_053393.1, read on the forward strand.
CAGGAGCAGCATTCAGGTCGGGAAGTAACACTCACACATGGAGCATTTTTCTTGGAATGAACACACTTGCATGAAACTACCCTAAGGGATCGTTCACATGACCGTGCCGGTTTTTGCGGTCCGCAAATTGCGGATCCGCAAAACACAGATGGCCCCCGTGTGCGCCGCAATTTGCAGAAGGGAACAGGAGGCCTATTATAGAAATGCTTATTCTTGTCCGTAAAACATGAATGGTTCCGTATGCAGAACGCAGAAAACGGCCTGTATACGGAAAGCAAAATACGTTCGTGTGAACGAGCCCTAAGGCTGAAGAAACTTGCAGGGACGTCAAGGGATAGTAAGAAATATCTTTGCTCCTTGATAACAAATCCTTGAACAAAATTGTTGGAACCCTTTTGTTAAAGAAAGAAAAACCCACAATGGTCATTGAAATAACTTGCAACTGACAAAAGTAATAATAAATAAAAGAAATACTGAAAATCATCTTATGAAAATCAGACATTGCTTTTGAATTGTGGTTCAACAAAATAATTTAAAAAAACTAAGTAAACTAAAAAAATTAAATAATGAAACAGGCCTGGACAAAAACTATGGTACCCCCTAGAAAATAATTTGACCATAGGGACATGTTAAACTAAGGTGTGTCCTGTAATCAGCATCACAGGTGTCTTCAAACTTGTAATCAGTCTGCCTTTTGAACGGTGAAAAGCAGTCATTGTGCTGTTTGGTATCCTGGTGTGTGCCATAGTGAACATGGACCAAAGAAAGCTAAGGAGAGAGTTGTCCCAGGAGATTAGAAAGAAAATTATTGACAAACATCTTAACCACTTCCCATCTGGGCCCTTTGCCCCCTTCCTGACCAGGCCAAATTTTGCAAAACGGACATATCTCACTTTATGTGGTAATAACTTTGGAACGCCTTTATTTATCATTCAAGTCATTCAGAGATTGTTTTCTCGTGACACATTGTACTTCATGATAATAATAAATTTGAGTCAAAATATTTCACCTTTATTTATGAAAAAATCCCAAATTTACCCAAAAATTTTAAAAAAATCGCAATTTTCTAAATTTCAATTTCTCTGCTTTTAAAACAGAAAGTGATACCTCATAAAATATTTATTATTTAACATTCCCCATATGTCTACTTTATGTTGGCATCATTTTGGAAATGTCATTTTATTTTTTTAGGACGTTAGAAGGCTTAGAAGTTTAGAAGCAATTCTTCAAATTTTTAAGAAAATTGCCAAAACCCACTTTATAAGGACCAGTTCAGGTCTGAAGTCACTTTGTGGGGCCTACATAGTGGATACCCCCATAAATGACCCCATTGTAGAAACTACACCCCTCAAGGTATTCAAAACCGATTTTACAAACTTTGTTAACCCTTTAGGCGTTCCACAAGAATTAAAGGAAAATGGAGATCAAATTTTTAAATTTCACTTTTTTGGCAGATTTTCCATTTTAATCAATTTTTTTCTCTAACACATCGATGGTTAACAGCCAAACAAAACTCAATATTTATTACCCAGATTCTGCGGTTTACAGAAACACCCCACATGTGGTCGTAAACTGCTGTATGGGCACACGGCAGGGCGCAGAAGGAAAGGAACTCCACATGGTTTTTAGATGCCATGTCCCATTTGAAGCCCCCTGATGCACCCTTACAGTAGAAACTCCCAAGAAGTGACCCCATTTTGGAAACTAGGGGATAAGGTGCCAGTTTTATTAGTACTATTTTTGGGTACATATGATTTTTTGATCATTCAATATAACACTTTATGGGGCAAGGTGACCAAAAAATTGGTTGTTTTAGCACAGTTTCTATTTATTTATTTTTACAGCGTTCACCTGAGGGGTTCAGTCAAGTGACATTTTTATAGAGCAGATTGTTACGGACGTGGCGATACCTAATATGTATACTTTTTCTCATTTATTAAAGTTTTACACAATAATAGCATTTTTGAAACCAAAAAATTATGTTTTAATGTGTCCATGTTCTGAGAGCTATAGTTTTTTTATTTTTTGAGAGATTTTCTTATGTAGGGGCTCATTTTTTGCGGGATGAGGTGACGGTTTTATTGGTACCATTTTGTGGGACATACGCGTTTTTGATCACTTGGTGTTGCACCTTTTGTGATGCAACGTGACAAAAATTGCTTGTTTTGACACAGTTTTTTTTTTTTTTTTTTTTACGGTGTTCACCCGAGGGGTTAGGTCATGTGATATTTTTATAGAGCTGGTTTTTACGGACGCGGCAATACCTAATATGTATACTTTTTTTTATTTGTTTCACTTTACACAATAGCATTTTTGAAACCAAAAAAATTATGTTTTAGTGTCTCCATGTTCTAAGAGCTATAGTTTTTTTATTTTTTGAGAGATTTTCTTATGTAGGCGCTCATTTTTTGCGGGATGAGGTGACGGTTTTATTGGTACCATTTTGTGGGACATACGCGTTTTTGATCACTTGGTGTTGCACCTTTTGTGATGCAAGGTGACAAAAATTGCTTGTTTTGACACATTTTTTTTTTTTTTTTTTACGGTGTTCACCCGAGGGGTTAGGTCATGTGATATTTTTATAGAGCTGGTTTTTACGGACGCGGCAATACTAAATATGTCTATTTTACTTTATTTTTTCTATTTTAATTTTTTTTTTTTTATTCCTAACTTGGGAACTTTTTTTTTTTTTACATGTGAAACTTTATTTTATTTTATTTTTTCAACCCTTTATTTTTTTTTACACTTTTCGTCCCCCATAAGGTCATACAAGACCTCTGGGGGACATTTGCTTCACTTTTTCTTTTTTTTTTCACAGTTGATTTCTCCTGTAACTGGGGCTGAGATAGTAGCCCCAGTTACAGGACAAATGCACCCCTATAGAGGCTGTACAGCAGCAATCCAGCGCTGTACAGCCTCACAGCAGGGCTGATCGAGGTCTCTGAGAGACCTCACACAGCCCCTGCACTCTCCGGTCCCGGCGGTCACATGACCGCCGGGCCGGAACAGGAAGCGCACAGCGCTTCCTTCTCTGCAGACACAGCGCTCGGTGAGCGCTGTGTCTGCAGCGATCGTGAAGGCAGGGACACCTGGGAACTGTCCCTGCCTTGTCTTAGGGTTGCCCTGCTGTCACTGACAGCGGGCAACCCGATCAGCAGCTGCACGATTAGCGTGCAGCTGCTATTTCTGACAGGACGTTTTAAAACGTGCTGTCAGAAATAGACGTCCACCCATAGGACGTTTATATCCTATGGGCGGACGTGAGGCGGTTAAAGGTAAAAGGCAATAATACCATCTCTAAACAAGTTGATGTCCCTGTTACTACAGTTGCACATATTATTCAGAAGTTTAAGGTCTACAGGACTGTAGCAAACCACCCTGGACATGGCCGCAGGAGGAAAATTGATGACAAATTGAAGGGATGGATAATACGAATGGTAACCAAAGAGCCCAAAACAACTTCCAAAGAGATAAGAGGTGAACTCCAAGGTCAAGGTAAACCAGTGTCAGATTGTACTATCGTCGCTGTCTTAGCCAAAGCAGCATTAATGGAAGACAACTGAGAAGGAAACCACAGTTGAAAGAGAGATTTTTGGTAAATCAGCTCTATGTTCACAGATTCAAAAATGAAGTATACAAAGAAAATAACATTGTACCTACTGTAAAACATTGAGGAGGCTCAGTTATGTTTTGGGGCTGCTTTGCTGTATCTTGCACAGGGTGTCTTGAATCTGTGCAGGGTACAATGAAATCTCAAGACTATCAAGGATTTCTGGAGGAAAAAATGTGCTGCCCAGTGTCAGAAAGCTTAGTCTCAGTCACAGGTCATGGGTCCTCCAACTGAATAATGACCCAAGCGACACAGCTAAAATCATCCAAGAGTGGCTAAGAGCAAAGCATTGGACTATTCTGAAGTCGCCTTCTATGACCCCTTATCTAAATCCTTTTAAACATCTGTGGAAGGAGCTGAAACATGCAGTCTGGAGAAGGCACCCTTCCAAACCTGAGACAGCTGGAGCAGTTTGCTCACAAGGAGTGGGCTAAAATACTAGTGGACAAGTGCAGAAGTCTCATTGCCAGTTATGGAAATCGCTTGATTGCAGAGATTACCTCAAGATATTAAGGGTACCATCATTTGTGTCCAGGCCAGTTTCACTAGTTTGTTTTATAAATGATTCTGGTAAACCATAATTCAAAAGCAATGTCTTATTTTCATTAGCGGACTTTCAGTAAATTGTTAATTGTTATTACTTTTGTCAGTTTCAAGTTATTTCAGTGATCATTGCGGGTTCTTCTTTCTTTAACGGAAGGGTACCAACAATTTTGTTCAGGTGTGTATATCTGACGATTCCTCAAAAAATTGTACCAGGCAAAGTAAAGATGATTAAAGGGAACCTGTCAGCATTTTTATAGTGCCCTAATTAAGGGAAACATAAACTGGTGACAGATACCTTTCAGAAACAGGAGCAAAGCTTTGACAGATTTAGCAGAACCAGCAGCTAGGTTAAGGATGTAACCACACTCTGCAGAAGCCAAATGGTTGGAATTTTTTTTTTGCATAAGACTGTTTAGAAAGTTGCTTACTTTTGCATTTAGGGCTCATTCAGACAGCCGTATGTTATTTGCGGTCCGCAAATATTTGGTTTTTCAGCAAAATATTCTTCATGTCCACAAAAAATGGAATGTATGTTTCCGTATGTCTTACGTTCAAAAGTGACATGACAGGGCATTAAAATTTGCGTGCATTTTTGCTGAACCATAGGCTTAAATGCGGCCACAGACCGCATTTTGCGGACAAGTATAGGACATGTTCTATCTTTTATGCAGACATTTGGAAGTGGATAGCACACTGTGTGCAATCTGTGGATTTTGCGGTCCCATAGAAGTGAATAGGTCAGCATCTGATCCGCAAAAATGTGGAACGGATGCGGAAAGAATAATATGCTTGTGTGAATAGACCCTAATAAAGCAAAAGAACATAAAAGTAAAACATTCCATGAAAGGACTACACAGCATTTAACATTTAGGATACTGGAGGTTTTTAAATTTGTTTTTCCTTCCCTATCTTTTTTGAGCCATAACTTTCTTATTTTTCCGTTCATATAGCTGTATGAGGGCTTATTTTTTGTGGGACAAGTTATACTTTCTAATGCCACCATTTATTATGGCATACAATGTAGTGGGAAGCGGTAAAAAAAAAATTCTGCATGCTGCGGTATTTTCTCCGTCCAAAATTCCGGAACACTTGCCGAAATGCATTAATGCTGGATCTGGCCCTAAGTGTTCTGGACAAAACGGATCCGTTTTTGCGGTCTGTGCATGCGCAGACCTTTGAAAATGTGAAAAAGATAAATACCGGATCCGTTTTTCCGGATGACAACCGGAGAGACGGATCCGGTATTGCAATACATTTGTGAGACGGATCCGTCTACAAATAGTATCCGTTTGCATACAGATTACCGGATCTGGCAGGCAGTTTCGGCGACGGAACTGCCTGCCGGAATCTAGCGACGCTAGTGTGAAAGTACCCTAAGGCTCAGTTCACACCTGAGCGTTTCTGAGACGCGCGTTTTACGCGCATATTTGTTTTTATGCACGTTTTTTGCAATAGTAAATGCGCGTTTGTGTGATTGACTGCAGTGTTGTCCAATGAGCAAATATCCCTGTCTATATGAAGTTTGGCCAATCATAGGGCATTGTAGGTGTGCAATTCCATGTGTGTTGGTAGAGTGTGTGGTTTGAAGTCATGGAATGCTTTAGACGGCGACGTGTTGCGGCACTTGTTGCAGCTATCGAACTGGAACGCTTGAGGAGAAGGCGGGACAGCGGGCGACGCTTCTGGGTCCATCCTGTCATTGCCAATAGACAGGAGAGGGGCCAGTTCTGGGCACTGTATGCGAAACTCCGTGGCCATGAGGACAAGTTTTTTGACTACACCAGGATGTCCATCCACAGGTTAGTACGTATATGTTGTTGCAATGTTTTTTCAATGGTTAAGCTAAGTGTTTTGTGCTTTTTGTATTGTTAACCCTGAACATTTTATTGTTTCCCAGCTTTGACGAGCTCCTGGTGCTGTTGTCCCCTCATTTGCAGCGTCAGGACACCTTCATGCGGGACTGCATCCCACCAGTGGAAAGACTGGTCATTACTTTGCGGTAAGTCACCTATTATTGTGGCCATTTTAACCATTTGCAGTGTGTTGTGCCAGGATCAGAGTTTCGCCGTGTTTCTCTTGTTGTTTGGGATGTATGAGTGTTTGTGCAAGGGGTATGTGATGTGTATGTTGACAACGTGTGGCATACATATCCCATACATGCATCATGTATCCACATTTGCCCATGTTTTACCCCTCACTTTCCAAAAATACTCCAAACATTTCCTTCCATTTTTTTTTCGTCGGTGAATGTATTAACATCATACATTTCAAAATTAAACAAAGGAGCAATTTTTTGGTATCAACATAAACATATTACAAAGCATTTTCTACATATGTGACCGTTTTTGTCACCCAAACCCTTGAGGCCGAGAATTTCCCTCTTCTCATTTTCACACGGTTTCATATTGCGGGCCAGAAAACTCTGCCTCGGGATCCCGCCGTGTCTCTCTGGCTCCGCGAGACTGATTGGCGGGTGGCATTTCAGTGGTGGTGGTGGTGGAGGTGCTTGGGCCCGTGCTTGAAGAGGGATATGGGTATGATGTGTGTTGTGTCTGCCATGTGTCAAGAGGGTGTTGTATGTTACTTTGTGTGTATGTGTGTGCTGGGTATGTGTGAGGGTGTTGTTGTGCTTGTTGGGGATGTAGTGGCCCATATTGTGGGCAATATTGTGGCCCATATTGTTGCCCATATAGTGCTGGCTGCTGTGGGGCCTGCAGTGGGGCAGTGCTAGATGTTGCGATCTCATAAGGGATGCAATATTTGTCTATGGTCTTCGTCAACTCATCCCTTAGTTTTGTGACCATATTTCTGGGCACATGAAGCATTTTCTCCTCTAGACTGAGGAGAAAATAGGCATCCGAAGAAAGTTTTGGCACAGGATGTGCCAGGGCATCCAGGCAGCCTATTAGCCTGTCCTGTTGCCTCTCTGTTCTCCTCCTTTTATGTCTGGGCTGCTGACTTGCTTCTGGGACGGCTGGGACAGGCTGCATGGGGCTCACCAAACTCGGAGTGGGTGGGGGGCCTGGAGGACTCATTGGCCCCATAGATGGTCCGGGCTCACTGTCCATTGTTGTGCCCTCGTCCTCTTCTTCGTCAACTCGCGTCTGGCTGGGTTCCCAGCTACTATCGGTGCTGTGAAGTGGAAAATCTAGGTAAGTATGTTCCCCATATGAAATTGAATGTATGTCATGTCATACCACAGCCTCTCCTCAATGTGTATGGCCTTGACTCACCTCCGCATTTCCGTGCATGGAATCAAAAAAGACAGCTGCTGGGCATGCACGTAACTGGAGCGTGAGCTTGGGGACGATCCGCTCCTCTGCTCCCTTTGTTTGCGCCTATGGCGGATAAAGGCGTCTTTCAGGCTTTTCCATTTGCCTTTCATAGTGGTGACTTAGGAAAAAAAAATACACAAATTAATAATGTCTCTTTATTTTCTTACATTTGTTTCAGATATTTAGCTACCGGACAGTCATTGACCAGTCTACACTTCGCCTTTCTCATCGGGAAGTCCACAGCCAGTATGGTCGTCCGGGAAACCTGCGTGGCAATTTGGGACGTCCTTCATCCTGCTGTGATGGCCCAACCACAGAAGGAGGACTGGCTGCAAATTGCGGATAATTTTTTAGAATCCTGCAATTTCCCAAACTGTGTCGGCGCAATAGACGGCAAACACATCCGCGTTCAGAAGCCCATCAGGAGCGGGAGTCAATTTTTTAATTATAAAAAATATTTCTCGTTTGTTCTTTTTGCGGTGTGTGATGCAAACTATTGCTTCAGGTACATTGACGTGGGGTCCTACGGCAGCAGCTCAGACTCAGCTGTTTTCGGGCATTCTGCCTTTGGCCAAATGCTCAATAATAATGAGATGGACCTCCCGGGGAACACCACACTGCCTGGGACCACTTATCCGGCTATGCCCTTTGTTTTTGTGGGGGACGAGGCGTTTGCGCTGGGGGAGCATGTGATGAGGCCGTACTCCAGCCGGGGACTCTCCATTGATAGGCGGGTATTTAATTACCGGCTGACAAGGGCACGCAGGGTGGTGGAGTGCGCCTTCGGCATTTTAGCTAACAAATCGCGCTTTCTCCATTCTCCGATTAATTTAAAATTGGACACCGCCATCTCAGCCGTGAAGGCAGCGTGTGCTCTGCATAATTTTGTACGTGTACGGGATGGCTTTAATTTTGAAGATTCCCTCAGCCATTCCTTGGAGAGTCCTAATCCGAGCGGTGTGCGTGGGAGCAGACACGGTGTGGCTGTCCGGGACCACTTCACCGAATATTTTTTATCACCACATGGGGAGTAACCCTGGCAATTGGAAGCCATCTAAGTTTATGTTAATTTATATTTTTCGTCTGAAAAGAGTGTTTCAATTGTATTTTATTTTGCATTTTGGTGGTTTATTACTATGCCTAAATGACCAAATTTGAAATGCACTTTTGTGCATTTGTGTTTTTTCACCTATATAGTGCCCCTTGTGGATGCCCCTATAGTGGCCATCAATAGTCGTCTGTTAACACTGGTAAAAAATGTGGGCGAAAACTTGTGTCCCATTTAAGTGCCCCATACTCGGCCAGTAGAATATAAGCCCATGTGGGCGAAAGAACGGATTCCATCAAGGTGCCCAATACTGCCACGTTATAAACAGAAGCACCTAAAATATGCCAGCCCACCCATAGCCCACAATCTGTGGATTTGGAAAATGTACACAATATCAATAACAACTTAGGATTCCAATCCCTCAACCCAAAATTAGGCCTACATTTCAAAATGCCACTACATTTGCGGATTGAAAGAGCGCAGTCTGCCACAAGACAGTGGAACCACTGCAAATTGAACATACTGGGCCATTGCATTGTACCAGAATGTGGGGGAGGGTGAACCAGGACAGTACTAAAAACCAAAGGGCTGAGGGGACACTATACAACATGTAATGTGCACATCATTCTTTGTAAACTAAGGCCACTGAGTGCCCATATACAAGAACAGGGATGGTGATGCTGCGTCCCTCTCCCTGTTGCTAAAATCCAACTCCATGCATGCCTGCACAGGCTCCAGCAAGTAAAATACAGCCCAGCATTTGTGGAGGTGGCGTTTGACAACAGCTGGAGGGCTGCAGGTGGAGCTGGCCAGGGCTATTACATATAGTTGGTACACCACTGCACACAAGGAGTTTACTTTTCACATTACAACACACATGGAAATACCTTTTCCCTTTTTCACTGTCTTTGTGAAAGTTGCCCAATCTGGCCAGATTCTTTTACCAATATCCCCCCAGGCCTGCTGCCTGCTGTTCCTATTTTTATAGTTGCCATCCTGTGTGTCATACAGGCAGCGTTTGGCTTGCACCAGCCTGATCAGGGTCTCAGTGTCACATACAGACTCCTCCATGCTGGCTTCTCTCCAAAACTGTGCTTTGCACCTGGTGTTGTGCCTTTTCCAGCATGTTGCAAAATCCTAAACGCGCGTTTTTGGTGTAAAAAGCGCGCAAAATACAAGCGTTGCGCGTTCCCATTGAAGTCTATTGGGCCAAAACGCGCGAAAAACGCTCCTGAACTCGTGTATGCGTCTGGCGTTTTACAGCGCGTTCGAACGCGCTGTAAAACGCGAAAATGTGAACCAGTCCCATAGGGAATGGACCATGTGATGAGCGCAGTGACGTCACCAAAGGTCCTTTTCCTCCCAGGTCCTCAAGGAAGAAAGAAGACGAGCCGGGCTGTGCGAACAAGTGGATGAGGTGAGTTTAATTATTTTTTAACTTCTCCATTCCTAATTGACTTAGCATTCTGTATTAAGAATGCTATTATTTTCCCTTATAACCATGTTATAAGGGAAAATAATAAAGATCGAGACCCCATCCCGATCGTCACCTAGCAACCATGCGTGAAAATCGCACCGCATCCGCACTTGCTTGCGATTTTCCCGCAGCCCCATTCACTTCTATGGGGCCTGCGTTGCGTGAAAAACGCACAATATAGAGCATGCAACGCACAAGTGATGCGTGAAAATCACCGCTCATCTGCACAGCCCCATTGAAATCAATGGGTCCGGATTCAGTGCGGGTGCAATGCGTTCACCACCCGCGTGGAAAACACGCCCGTGTGAAAGAGGCCTTAGATGCCGTGATCTCACTTGATCACAGCAACTAAAGGTTTTAATTACAGTGATCGGCATTATTGTCTCTGCAATTTTAAACCGCTGCATATGCGAGCGGACGCCATGTTTTCCTATCGCTCCAGCACCGTACATGTACGGTGCTGGTAGCAAAAGGGTTAAAGCTCCTTTGGGAAGGAGAGTTCCTAGTTGTTCCAGATAATTTTCCTGTGCAGAGGTGCTGCTGATCACCTGATGAAAGAGTGTTTGCTGATGGGGTAGCCTAAATCATCATTTGTGGGCATCAGATTGTGCGGTCTAAACAGAAGCAATGACAATCCTTGGGACCAAGAGATCGCAAGATTGGAGATGCAGCTCTTACCTCCTCTGACAAGCAGGCAATTATCAGGTTTGTTCCTGATAACTGCCTGCTGTGTAAAGGAGCCTTTAGTTAAAGGGGTTGTCCGGGTTCAGAGCTGAACCCGGATATCCCTCCATTTCCCCCCCGGCAGCCCCCCTGACAGGAGCATCGGAGCAGTTCATGCTCCGATGCTCTCCTTTGCCCTGCGCTAAATCGCGCAGGGCAAAGGCATTTTTTGGAGTTCCGGTGACGTACCAGGGCTCTCCATGGGGCTGACAGGAACCCCGGTGATGTCACCGGCACTGATGGGTGGGATTTAGCGCTGCTCTAGCCAGTAAAACGGCCAGAGCCGGTGACGTCACCGAACACACTGCCGGGCGGAAGTTTCTGCCCGGTAGTGTGTTATTGAAAACAAAAGAGCCCGTGCCCTGCGCGATCTAGCGCAGGGCAAGGGAGCGCATCGGAGCATGAGATGCTTCGATGGTAGCCTCAGGGGGGCTGCCTGGGTGAAAATAAGGGTATGTCCGGGTTCAGCTCTGAACCCGGACAACCCCTTTAAATGCAATGTAAGGGAAAGGGATGCATTGTAACATTACAAGGAACTGATGTGTGAAAGAATCCATAGTGCTACATGCCCTCAATGTTTTTCTATGGGAGACACTGAGCCCTTGCCCAAGGTTTCACTCACTCTCTTTGGCCAGAATAGTTGCCTAATAATTATATGTACGTTGTAAACAATAAAAATGTTGAATAGAAGTTTCACCAATTATCCGGAACAAACGTTTCTATGAATGCTAGTTCCCGGTAAATGCACACAAATGTATTTTCTTACCGTGTCTGTTCCGTTTTTTTTTTGTGGATCCAATCATTTCAATGGGTCCACAAAATAAACGTAAGTTACTGAGTGTGCATTCCGTTTCCGTATTTCCATTCCACAAAAAAAAAATAGAACGTGTCCTATTATTGTCCGCAATATGGACAAGGATAGGACTGTTCTATTAGGGGCCAGCTGTTTTGTTCCACAAAATACAAAATGCACATGAACGTCATCCGTATTTTTTGCGGACTGCAAAATACATATACATAGTCGTGTGCATGAGCCCTAAAGGTGTTGTTGATCACCCGTCAAAACAGCGCAAATTCTTGCTTGTTGGGTGATCTCATCTTTTCTGCGGTACCTGAAACTGTTGTTTCCCGGCAGCACGTCAATCTATGTAAATAAGGGGATGTGCTGCTGGCAATACAACGGTGAACTGAATGGGGTCCCAATGGTTGCTCGCTCCTCATTCATTTTGCATCAGGCCATGTGATGGTCCTTTAACTAGTTCAAGACCAGGCCATTTTTTTTATACGTGTCTTTGAAAGGCCAAACGTTTTTTTTTCCCGTTTACGTTCCGTATATGGAACCATTCATTTCAATGGATCCGCAAAAAAAAAAGGAAGGTACTCTGTATGCCTTCCGTTTCCAGATTTCCGTTCAAAGATAGAACATGTCCTATTTTTGCCCGCATAACGGACAAGGATAGGACTGTTCTATCGGTGGCCAGCTGTTTCGTTCTGCAAAAAACGGAATGCACATAGACGTCATCTGTATTTTCTGAAGATCAGTTTTTTGCAGACCGCAAAATACTGAAAAAGCCATACGGTTGTGTGCAAGAGGCCAAAGGCATTTTTTCCATTTGGATATGTAAATAATTTCTGTACCATTACTCGGTATATAAGGCTTTATTTCTGTAATTTTTATTTTAGTATTTGTTTTGTTGGAAAAAAAATAGGGGGAAATTTATCATTCACTCTACGGCTTTTTTGGCTTACAAAAGTAGCAACACCCAGGTTTACGAAAAGGGGGCATGGCAAGGGTAGAAAGTAGACGGGGCTATCAACCCAGGAACATTCATCCTTATTTACATCACAAATTGGCATGGACTGCCAGAGGTAGATATTTTATGACAAGGCCCCATCATTATGGCGGAGCACTGTGTATACAAAAAAGGAGAAAAACCATCCTTGCCTTCTCTATGGGGAGTCCCGCTGCTGCAGTCTCTCCAAGGACATCCCTGCAGGGATAAGCACAGAATGCCCAGACAGATGTAGTCAATGGGCGATCCAGAAGCCGTTAAACGAGTGCCAATCAGCGATATCATCAACCAACGCTTGTCTCTGACCCAGTTTCATGCCATGTAAAAGGACCCTTACTTTTATATAGAAAACAAAAAGTAGTGCCTAGAGTATTGCTTAAAAATACACTAAATGCAGACAATAAAATTCCAGTCTGTTCCCTAACATTTTGGTCCATTTATTTGATTTTTGATAAATAAGGTAACGCTCTTTTATCAGTGAAGAATGAATGGAAAGAGAGTAGTTCTAGTTTAAGGGTAGATTCACCGGTGGCAGATCTGTTGTAGAAACTTCTGCGGCTGAAAATCTTTTCCATTGACGTAAGTGGGGTTATTTGGGAAGGAAGCCCAGGCTTTTCGGCCAGCATATTTCACAATAGAAGGAGGTATCTTGAACGTTTTTCGGTTTGTCTCCAGAGGTCTATAGTCAGTTAGTTCTCCTTTTTTGTTGAATCTTCGGTTTTTGAGGATGACGTGTGAAGTAAAACCAATCCACACAGTGTAATTGAAATTCCAACCCACCAGAGCATAGCGCGCGATTCTCCAAACAGAACTTTGCCAAGGACAGCCTGTCAAAGAGATTTTGTAGATATGGATCACATTCAATTAATAAGACCATATAAAACCCAAATGTTCACAACCTTTCCCATAAAGATGATAGAAATAATTAAATGGCGTTCTAATACTGTCTGTTTATGCTGTTTTTGAGCCAGGAGTGGATGACACATGTTGGGATGTACAGTATATATAAGAGCTTCTCAACTATACATACAACCATTTCGGCTTTAATATAGTATGGAAAATGGAACCCTACTATGACCACATTTTCTCCTAAACGCAGTGCAAACGGCAGGTGGAACTTATTAACCCTGGAATTTCATATGCCAGTCTTAAATTTAAAAAAAGTGCTGAAGTAAGGTGCATGAAATTTATTAAAGGGGTTATTCAGGCAAAGATAATGATGCCCTATCCTCATTTGCAGATGAGCTGTTTTAAGAGCTCCAGTGAACTATGTGGCCTACCGGCAGCTTACCAAGCACGGGGTTGTACATTGTATAGAGGTTGTGCTTGGTATTGTGGTCAGCCCCATTCACTTGAATTAGGCTAAGCTGCAACTAGGCCACGTGACCGATGAACGTGACGTTACTGGCCTAGCAAGAGGCCTCTTCTAACAGCTGATCAGCGGGGGTCCCAGGTGTCAGACCCCCACGATCTGATCTTGACGACAGGTCATCAATATATTCTACTGGATAACTCCTTTAAGTGAGGCAAACCTCTTAAATAATTTGGAGCATCTTTGTGTTATCCATGTGTCAGAAACTGAAATTATGCCAGCTATGGGACCGTTTGCACAAATGATCCCACCAGCAACATGCCAGACCAACATGGGCGACCAGGAAGATAGTTTAAAAAAAAAAAAAATAATGCCGACTGGTCCTTGAGCACAATAGCAAGTGATTGGCTGAATTTGGCTAACCATACCATGAACAAGAAGTTTCGGCTGACAACAGCTAAAATTTTCCACCATGGCTGATTAAATTTTCAGCAGACAAGAGTCTGCCATCGGCCATCACAAACAATCGTTTACGCCTCTTTTTAAAATGACAGTAAACCAAAATAGGCCATTCCAGCCAACTCTTATCTGACGTGTACGGCCAGAATTAAAGGGCTTGTCCTGGCTTTTAATATTGATGACCTATCCTCATATCCTAATATTGATGACACCCGCTACCCCCGCCGATCAGCTGTATGAGGAGACGGTGCGCGCAGTGCGCACGTGCCAACTCCCTTCTCTCTTCCTGCTCATCACTGCTGTCTATGGCAAAGCAGTGGCGAACAGGAAGAGACAGGAGACGGCACGTGCGTACTGCGCGTGCCGTCTCCTCATACAGGTGATCAGCGGGTGTAGAGGGTATAGGACCTTAGCCGATCTGATATTAATGACCTATCCTGAGGATAGGTCATCAATATTAAAAGTCCGGAGAACCCCTTTAAAGCGGTTAGCCCAAGATTATCACCACTTAAGCTGGCAATACACAATAGTTTTTTGCCGAAAACAGTAGGTTTGATTTGCACACTAATGTGTGTGCTGAACTCCTGACTCTCCTCCCACAGATGATAGAAAAACTAAAGGTTACGGCAGCATCTCCGGTATATCCTTTATTGAAGCCATGAGTGTGTACAAGCAAGCGATTGCGACGTTTCGGCTACATAGTAGCCTTTATCAAGTATGTGAACAGTGATTGTAACAGCCATAAATAGTAAAAATTACCTCCTCCCACCAATTGGTGGGACCAAACAGAGTGAAGCCACAACCCACTATCATCTATATAATTAAAAAGTGAACACAATCTGGTATCTAATATAACACATCGGTGCAGGATTAATCCCTGTGTTTACCTGGTGTAAGATGGTCCCAATCAGCCAAAGCAGAGCGCAGCTGGGCTCCATGTCCGCGTGTAGCAGGATGCAATGCGCATGTCAATGACGTCATCACGCTGCTGCCGCAACGTCATGGCGGAAGCGCACCCAGCGGACACTTTGTCGGCGTATTCATGCCGCTCCAGAGGGCACGCGGCTTGCGCGTCATCAGATCGAATCACATGGGGATCACGTGAGGATCACATGATCGCAATGCACTTGTCGCTGCCCGAGTCTATAAACAAATATACATATACAGCCGCATAAAGCCATATGAAATATGTAGATTAAAGATACTATACTTTGGCCTTAAACATGCCTATCTATCAATGATATAATATTCAGCCCCATATTACAACTCCTTATATGGCATGTTAGTTGCCTATCCTTATATGGCATGTTAGTTGCCTATCATATATTGCATATATATGAAGTAAGGCAGTGCTCCAGACTAAAAAAAATACCTAGTAGCCATTGGCTCCTGACCTGAAAAATTTAGGAGCCAAATCGAAACCGAATCAAAATTTTGGTATCGTGACAACGCTACGCCGATCAGATCGGTGTAGGGTTGTTTCAATACCAAAATTTTCATTCGCTTTCGACACCATAAAAAAGTACTGCGATACTCAATAACCACGAAAAAAAAAAAAAAAAAACACACCAAAAAAAGCCGCATGCATTTCGCATTTTAGGAAACGTTCGGCCCATAATAGAACAGTCCTATCCTATTTTCCTATGGGGAATCTGATCGGCGTAGGGTTGTTTCGATACCAAAATTTTCATTTGCTTTTGTCACCATAAAAAAGTATTGCTATACTCAATACCACGCAAAAAAAACAAAAAACACCAAAAAAAGCCGCGTGCATTTCGCATTTTAAGAAACGTTCGTCCCATAATAGAACAGTCCTATCCTATTTTTTGGGGTGACAAGATACTAAAAAATGGCGAATCACATGGTTTTTATTCATTTATTTCTGTTACGGCGCTCATAGCATAGGAGATATTTTTTAATAATTTAATAGTTTGGACTTTTCGGATGCAGCGCTATGTAATATGTTTATTTATTGTTTATATATTTTATATGTAAAATTGGGAAAGGGGGGATTTAAACTTAATATTTTAGGATACTTTCACACTAGCGTTTTTCATTTCCGGCATAGAGTTCCGTACTAGGGGCTCAATACCGGAAAAGAACTGATCAGGCATATCCCCATGCATTCTGAATGGAGAGTAATCTGTTCAGGATGCATCAGGATGTCTTCAGTTCAGTCATTTTGACTGATCAGGCAAAAGATAAAACCGTAGCATGCTACGGTTTTATCTCCGGCGGAAAAAACTGAAGACTTGCCTGAATGCCGGCATTTTTCCCCATAGGAATGTATTAGTGCCAGATCCGGCATTTAAAATACCGGATCCGTCCTTCCTGCATGCGCAGACCGGTAAAAATGTGTAAAAAGATACAAGACGTATCCGTCTGTCCGCATGACAAGCGACATCCGGATCCGTCTCACAAATGCTTTCAGTCAGCGGCAGTTAACCCTTCAGGTGCGGTACCTGAGGGGTTAACTGCAGCGGATCGCAGCTCCCTGTCATAGAGGTCGGGTGCCGGCTATTTGATTCCAGTACCCGCCTCCTGTATTTGTATTAACAGGTCAGTTATCTTCATTGGTGGCGCACTCCCCTCCTCCTCCCGTCTCTTATCCTATTGGCGGCGGCAGCAGCACAGGGGGGAGGGAGAGACTCCTTCTCCTCTGCGCTGCTGTGAAGAACATCGGCGGCGGGGCAGAGAACTATTATCTCCTGTGCCCCGCCGCTGTATTCAACTGCAGAGCTGCGGGTCTAGTCGCAAATGGCGACAAGACTAAAAAGTCTTGTCGCCATTTGTAAATTCTAAGTCGCATTGGCGACCATTTTGGTCGCCATCTGGAGCCCTGAAGTAAGGTGCAATATAATCCCTATCGTGTGTATATAGCTACATGGAGCCCAGGTGTATGACTGGACCTACGACCATCATCAACTTCTATAAAAAAAAAGTAACTTAAACCTACACTGTTGTTTACGAACAAACAACGACAGAATGCCCAAAAATAATCCAAAATAATCATAAAAATTATTCATTTTATTACAAAAAATTCACTGAGGATGCGCTGGGTGCGCTTTCGCCATGACGTTGCGGCAGCAGCGTGATGACGTCATTGACATGCGCATTGCATCCTGCTACACGCGGACATGGAGCCCAGCTGCGCTCTGCTTTGGCTGATTGGGACCATCTTACACCAGGTAAACACAGGGATTACTCCTGCACCGATGTGTTCTATTAGATACCAGATTGTGTTCACTTTTTAATTATATAGATGATATTAGTGGGTTGTGGCTTCACTCTGTTTGGTCCCACCAATTGGTGGGAGGAGGTCATTTTTACTATTTATGGCTGTTACAATCACTGTTCACATGCTTGATAAAGGCTACTATGTAGCCGAAACGTCGCAATCGCTTGCTTGTACACACTCATGGCTTCAATAAAGGATATACCGGAGATGCTGCCGGCGTAACCTTCCGTTTTTCTACGGATCTGCGGTCCTGTTGTGGCTGATGCATTCCGGGATTGGTCGGTGAGGTCCGTTGATGCTGCTCTACTTCTTTGCTTTTTCACTCCCACAGATGATGTCAGGGAAGACAAGGATCGGGCCATATGAACATCCAGTAAAATGATGGCTGTACATGTAAGGTTATCTCTGCAAACTTAGGAGTGATCCCTAGGACAGCATGATTACTGATGTTTTAGACTAGGCGCACCATGTCCATATCCTGCATGTGGTAGCACAATGAATGTTCATAAAAAATACTGAAAAACTTGCTGCATAAAGGCCGGCTTTAGTTTATGGTGGTTTCTTGACTATCCCCCCAACGTCTACCTTTAGGCACACCAGGGGTGGATTTCAAGAAGCATGACCCTTCGTTCCTCCAGGAGATGAGCACTACACCAAGCTTCTCCACGTCTTTCTTTGGCAGTAGACAATAGGGATCGACCGATATTGATTTTTTAGGGCCGATACCGATACCGATAATTTGTGAACTTTCAGGCCGATAGCCGATAATTTATACCGATATTCTGGGAATTTTCATTTTTGAGAAAAAAAAAAATTCCTACACAAATCTGCTGAAAATTAATATGTTTATTGTTAATGTGTATTTTTTTTGTTTATTGTTAATGTGTATTTTTTTTTTATAAATCTTTTTCATTTATACTTAATATTTTTGTGTTTTTTTTTACTAACTTTTAACCCCCTTAGGGACTAGAACCTTTGTCCTATTCACCCTGATAGATCTCTATCAGGGTGAATAGGATCTCACACTGTCCCTGCTGCTCTGTGCATAGTGCACACAGCAGCATGGAGCTGAACATGGCAGCCAGGGCTTCAATAGCGTCCTGGCTGCCATGGTAACCGATCGGAGCCCCAGGCTTACACAGCTGGGGCTCCGATCGGAGGAGCAGGGGAGAGGGGATCCTGTGGCCACTGCCACCAATGATTAATACTGGGTGGGTGGGGGGGGGGGCGCACTGCGCCACCAATGATTAATACTGGGGGACTTGGGGGGGCGCAATGCGCCACCAGTGAAGATAAGTCTCTCGATCATTCATATACAGGAGGCGGGAGCTGGCTGCAGAATCACATAGCCGGCTCCCGACCTCTATCAGCGGTAGCTGCGATCCGCAGCACCTGAGGAGTTAACTACCGCGGACCGCAGCTATTGCTCATAGAGGTCGGGAGCCGGCTATGTGATTCTGCAGCCAGCTCCCGCCTCCTGTATATGAATGAATGAGAGGCTTATCTTCATTGGTGGCGCAGCGGCCACAGCCCCTCCCCTCCTCTTATGTTCTATCCCCTCATTGGCGGCAGCGGCAGTACAGGGGGAGGAGACACTGCTTCCTTCTCCCCTGTGCTGCAGAGGGAACACAGAGAGCGCTGAGAGCAGCGCGATCTGTGTTCCCCATACGTTATCGGTATATCGGCAAAATAGATGCCGATACCGATAACGTTCAAAATCCTCAATATCGGCCGATAATATCGGCCAAACCGATAATCGGTCGATCCCTAGTAGACATGAATGCTGGGCCATTCAGAGCATGGATGTTTATGGGGAAGATCAGCTTTTGGCTAAAGGTCCTCTTCCAGGAGCTGATGCCAGTAATGAGCACCAACATTCAAGTCTAATGGTGCCACGGCCCGATGCAAAATGAATGGGGGCTGAATGATTGTCATTGCGATCATTCGGCACCCATTCACTCTGTATATTGTCAGCATAAGGTGATGTGTTACGGACATACGACAATGTTAGACATCACATGAAAGATACTACAGAGGGTTTTGTTCTCTTGTCGGGCGATCTGCGGCACCTTTACACGAGCCAATTATCTGGAACAAGCTTTGAATGTTCCTTCTCAACAGTAGGTCCGATCCTCAGGACCCTCACAGTTATAGTATCTGTACCTACCACATATTGTTTCTACTCAAATACTCACTGAAGACACAAAATTTGAAGCGGTGGTTGTCACAGTGGCAGCAGCTGAGGATGAAGAATATCTTAAAGCCTTAGCAAAGAAGGTCCACATGGCGGCATTACACAGCAACACCAGGCCGGCACAGCCCAGGCGGAGGACGAGGTGGACCTACAATCAGCACAGGGTAAAGTTTAACTCCTTATTTCATCTCATCACAAGGTTTGTGCTATAGTGAAGAATGACCTTCATCATGTCTGACCAAATGTGAGGTGACCCGAGCCCAAACCAGTGTTAGCAGAAAGTATGATGGCAATATACAAGGAAAAAATATTGTTAGGTTTTATGTACGATACATCTTCCTCTCTGGTAGCGCCCCCTGCGGACCAACATGTTCAGTGGCTTCTCTGCTCATGTAGTGATCCCACAGCAGATGGAGCGGCACAGATACCCTTCATTCATCCCTACTTTTATGCATTGCATACCACAGTGCTATTTCTTTCTTTTTTTGTGGACTTACAAGGACTGTTTTCTATGTAGGGGAGGAAAAGGTTAACTGCAATGCACTCCCGGGAGATGCAGCAGATTGAGGGTCACATCAGATGAGCTGCTGCCCGCCCCACAGAAAGGGAAGAGCCTGGAGCTGCAGAGAGGTGAGTAAAAAAAAAATAATAAAAAATAGAGAAAAGGAATGAAAATTACACTGGAGAGCAGTGCTTTTTTTCGCACTGACATAGTTAAATGATGGGTACATTACTCCAGATTTTTTTTATGTGCGAGACAACCCCTTTAATACAAAATGTAGCTTGACGGGGATCCTATTTATTTGTCTTTGGCCATATAACAGCACCATCACTAGAATCCCCTTAACCAAGCTTTCTCTGGGTTACAGATATTGATGACCTGTGCTCAGGATAGGTCATCTACACTAAATCAGTGGGGGTCCGACACCCCCATGGATCAGCTGTTTGTTTGGGTTAATTCCCCCCCAATAAACTCACACAAAAACAGCTGATCCATGGGGGTGTTGGACCTCCACCGATTTGCTATAGATGACCTATCCCAGGTTAATGCCCTCTGATGAACTTCAGGTCCCCCCATATGTTCGGTTTCCATTAACTCTTTACACCCTGACCGTCTATGTGAACAGACTGGTGGATTCTAAGGGCACTCACTCACCCACTCGCAGACATCTGCCCGCTCCCCTACTGTAACCGCACACAGGTCCCTCATATAATCCGCACCCAGGGCAAATTTAGCGGAGGAGGCGGACAGCGCCCCCAAAAGCCCGGCCGCCGCGCTACAGCCCCAGCTGGACCACATTGAACTGCAGGGAAAAACGCGCTTCCTGTTTAACCACGTGATCAAGGTGCGTGCGCTGGAGACGGGTCGGCCATGTTACTTATGGGCAGCCCGCCCAAATCCCAATACTGTGTGCGAGTGTCCTTATAGGGATCGGACGGCACCGAAATCCAGAATATTTGTGTAGTAGATTAATTAGGGAGTGCAGTAAGCATATGGAACAAAATAGGGGAACCACTACTCATCATGATGACATGTACAAGGTCTAGCCTGGTGACATGTTCACTTAGCAAACCACAGTACCCCCATTGTGCCAACCCCAGGTGCCCCCTTACCCAGAGTCCCCATGGTTGCCAGCCTTAGCCCTCATAAATGCTTTGCATAGTAGTCCGCTAAGTGGCCCCATGTTTGCTAGCCCCAGTGCCCTCATAACAGAGCAGACACAACATATTACTACCTGCCATGTTCAGACCAGACCGCTGGCTACATTGTAAGCGTGCCACCCAGGAGCTAAAGGCTCATGGGCCCTGGTGCAAGAGTTCAGCTTGGGCCCCCCTTCCCTCAGTGCTTTGTGGTCAGGGGGGCATATAGGCTTCCTGCTGGCTGAGTCAAAAATTGAAACAGCACCTTCCCCCCCATGCCAAATTCTCGACCTACCCCTTCCCTCCAGCCAGAGTAACTTGACCAGCATACACTTTCTATAATACTGGTGTCTTCTTATGTGGTACAAGGGTCTTTGGGCCCCCTCAGGCTCCTGGGCCCGGTAGCGACTGCTACCTCTGCACCCCCTGGCGCCACCACTAGATTATAAAGCAATAAAGGACGGACCACTGACCCATTTAAATGGGTCTGGATCTGTCTGCGGCAGCCGCACAGATGTTGCCCATGCGTTTGGGACCGCAAATTGCTGTCCTGCAATGCACGGAATGGCCGAGCAACGGCTGTGTGTATGAGGCCTTAAGTTTTTTTTTTTCACAGTGCTGCTAATAAAAACATCCACAAAACTGACCGATTAAGCTGCAGATTTTCTGCTTCTAATCTATAGCAGAGAGGAAAAAAAAAAAAAAAAAGCTGCAGATTAGACGCAGTTTCATTCTTTGCATTGGAAAGGGTGAAAACCACAGTATAAACTGACATGCTGCAGATTTCAAATCCACACGGCAGGTCAGTTTCTGCTGCCACGTACAACTGAGAATCTGTAAAAGCTCATTCACTTTGCTGGTACTGTACAATGCTGCAGATTTGCCGCATGAAACTCTGCAGCTATAATCAGTCACTTGTGAATCCAGCCTTAGGCCCCTTACAGACAAGCGTGCGTCTCGCTGCGAGTCCGCAGGACAGCTCCCGTCCTGACCTCCCAGCACCAATGAGGGGTCACATAGCATTATATTGATTTATGATGCTATGTAACCCTTACGGTTCTGGAATGTATTGGATAACATTGACAGCATTATGTCAGTGTCATGTAATACATTCCAGAACTGTAAGGGTTACATAGCATCATAAATCAATATAAGTGCTATGTGACCCGCCAGTGCTGGGAGTTCAGGCCGGGAGCTGTCCTGCAGACTCGCAGCGTCGTCTGCAAGGGTGCCTGCACACAAATGGGCACTGACCTGGTCTGCACCGCAAAAATATGTTGCGATTCTGTGGGCTTTCTGTCCATCCCTCTGCACCTCAAAAAAATAGTGCATGTCCTATTTTTTGCAGTGCAAACAGATCACGTACCCATTCAAGGGAATGGGTCTGCATCTGCAGACAGCAGTCACATGAACGGGGAGTTGGGGACAAATTTGCGGTCTGCTGCCCAGGCACCGACAGCCTACGGCCGTGTGCATGACACCTAATTCGGTATTTATTTTACTGACTCTTTGGTTTAAATCAGGGGTCCGGCGTGTGGCCCCCTGCCATACTGTATAGTGAAAATGCTAATGACCACTTCCATTAGCATGCAGGAGGCGAGAACAGCACTGCGCTGGCTATACTCACCTTTCCTAGTCTTCTTCTGGCCCCGCTCTGTGTTGTAGTGCACGTAGGTGTGCGCTGTCAGGTCACAGTACAGGGCGGCAGGAAGACGACCAGGGAGGGTAAGTGAATCTGACAAGTGGCAGCGCAGTTCGGAGCTGGAAAGTTTCTTGAGGGTGGGGATGGTCTGATCTGAGGCTAGGGAGGGGTCTGATAGCAGGCTGATGGAGGTGGGGGGCAGATCTGAGAAAGGGACAAAGACAGGGACAGTTGTGAAGGAAGAGGCAGGGAGAGTGAAAGCTGGGTCAACCCCTCTCTGGACCCCCCTGGGTTTAGCTTGGCTGCCATTAATGCCAGATAAAGAACTAAATAAATAACATTCTGAACTTAAAAATTAGACTGCTATATGTGGTCAAAATAAACAAACTATTTGTAATATATAGTGCAGGCGCCATTTTGTGCTGCAAAAATACAGCGCTCTAGTTTTTTTTTTTATTGAAGCGCAATTTCTGTAACTTACCCCTAAGTCAGTTATATGTTTGACCAAATATAGCAGTCACATTTTTAAGATGAGAATTTTGTATGGCCCACGAATGATGTTACAAATATCTAAATGGCCCTCGGCAGCAAAAAGGTTCCCCACCCCTGGTTTATTGAACCAGTACTGCATATAAAAAATAAAAACTGATGGAGATAGAACATGCTCTAGTTTCGTGAAAATATAGATGGTCCGTGTGAAAACCCCCCCACAAAAAACTGAAATGTGAACGTGAATTTGCCCATGTGTAAATCGCGTGTGCGAATAAACCCACAGCCATAATACAACCTCCAGGGAAGGCTACTGCAAATTTTTTAAATAAGGATTTTTTTTTCAGTACTTGATATCCCCTGCACCTCCGGAAGAGGTTCTTAATTTATGACGAGGCTAGAATGTAATAGACGTCAGCTCATAGTTGGTGTAGATTTTAGTTATCATTTATATCAGGAAACTGGTGTAAATGAAGATAAATCTGCTGGGGACAATGGCCCTGCCTACACCACACCCTCTCCACAAAACATTTTGTATAAATGGCATTTAAAAAGTCGTAAACCCTCTGTGTTCTATATCTTTAAAAGTAAAGCATACAGGTGAAACTCGAAAAATGTGAATATCGTGCAAAAGTTCATTAATTTCAGTAATGCAACTTAAAAGGAGTTGTATTAATGCAACTTAAAATTTGAATTTTGTGAAAAGGTTCAATATTCTAGGCTCAAAGTGTCACACTCCCCCCTGAGCAAAGGGTACCCGAGATTGTGACTTTGGGGTTTCATAAGCTATAAGCCATAATCATCCAAATTGTAACATATAAAGGCTTGAAATATCTCGCTTTGCATGTAATGAGTCTTTCTCATATATTAGTTTCACCTTTTAAGTAGCATTACTGAAATAAATGAACTTTGCACAATATTCGAATTTTTCGAGTTTCACCTGTATATGACCAGCTCCATCCACTGCACAAAGCAAGAAGCTGTGTAGTTCGGACACTGGTGCTAAACAGCTGATTGGTGGGGTGCAGGGTGTCGGTCCCCTGCAGATCAGATAGACCATCACTTGGAGAAATGTGGTAAGCAAGAACAGGAAAAATTGGATTACACTTACCGGTAATCCCCAGGAGAGGCCTCCTCAGGAAAGGAAACCGAACCGCTTTAAAAAGAGGGTCCACCCCCTCTATCCCCAGTCCTTTTCCAAGTACTAAGGAACATAACATCTTAATAAATTATCTACATTCCTATATATAAAAATTTTTATATATTATTTTTGGGGAAGGGAATTGACCGGGTGCTGTCAGAAAACCGATTACCGGTAAATGTAATCCAATTTTTTCCCTTCGCCTATGACAGCAACCCTAGAGACTAGGCGAGAATTTAATCTAGGGTGGAACAACAGCTTGGTATTGCCCATACGGCCTAGGTAGGTTTAGCATTAGGTCCCAAGCTACTTGAGAAACCTTGGCGTGGTGTTTGGACTCAGACATGTCCTCCAAGCAGGATATGTTGGCTAATCTCACAATTTTACACCAGTATGAGGGTTAGTAAGACCGCAGAGTGCACCTGTCTTTGTTTTTGTTATATTATCTCCTGTACACCCCATAAGGCTGTAATCTGATTGAACACTCCCTGGTCTAGGGACCATTCCCCCTGGCACAGACGATGAAGGCTGAGGAAGACTGCTTTCACATGGTTTGTTCCTGAAAATCTGATGACTGAGGGATATAAGGCCCGGAGCTCTGGGTACCTCCCTGCCGGTTGACATAGGCCACTGCTGTCATATTGTCTGAGTAAATCCTCACGTTTCTGCCTCTGATGATCAGGAGACTCTGCACCAAGGCTAACCAGATTGCATTCAGTTCCTTGAAATTGTGAGACTGAAACAGACAACTGTCGTCTCAGCTCCCCTGCAACAGAAGAGACCCCCACATGGGCTCCCCATCTGGATGGGCTGGCATCCGTGGTCAAGGGGAGGACCGCTTTCTTGAGCCAAGGAACACCTCCCTGTAGATTTTTCAGATCCATCCACCACCCTAAAGAGTCTGGGGTGATAGATAGATCCACACATCCAGAGAGAGGACCGTGCGTGTGACGGCAGCCGGACATGCGATTACAGCTGCAGACGCCCAGGAAAGCCGAAACCCCCCTGGACCAAGAAGGAAAACCGAGTGGGATAAGAGAAGGGAGCCCAGTCTTTTGCAGCGGCAACTAGAGGAGTCTTACGCCGCACGGGATAACCCTCCCAATACTATAACAAAGTCAGGGCTCTCACAGCTCAATCTTTAGCAGTTCCGATCCCACCTGTCTCTTAGTACAGGAAACAGAACTGGGGATAGAGGGGGTGGGCCCTCTTTTAAAGCAGTTCTGGTTCCTGTCCTGAGGAGGTGGAGGCGGTCTCTCCAGGCATGCA
Source organism: Bufo bufo (assembly GCF_905171765.1). NCBI lineage: Eukaryota > Metazoa > Chordata > Amphibia > Anura > Bufonidae > Bufo > Bufo bufo. The sequence goes on from NC_053393.1 coordinate 218,111,017, forward strand.
TTCATAGGCGAAGGGGAAATTCAGTTAGACCTACATTCCTAAAGATATTTGAAAAATTCTATTTACCTGAATGCCATCAATGTGGAGATTCCACTCAGTCCTCTACTGAGCACTTCTCTCAGATTTTCCTAGGCCAGTGAAGAGACGTTCTGTCACGTTGCCTAGGCGCAGCTTAGCTCCATTTAAGTGAATTTGGTTGAGCTGCGATACATTATACAATGTATGGCACTGTGCTGGATGAGCAGAGAGAAGGCCCAGGTGTCAGAGGTCCACGATCAGTTGTAAAGAGCTGGAAAATCCTTTTAATAAAAACACTAGTCAAATAAGAAACTTTTCATATAGCAGTCCATGTGCGAGCTCACCCCTGTTATCATTTGGATACGTCAGTTTTCTTGCGTGAAAAAGTTGCAAACTGCATGTTGCTGACTTTTTCAAAGCCACTTGTGCAAAAATAAAATGTTGACGACAAGGGGGCATGCCTGGCAACCCCATCATATTTATTGTCTTCTATGCCAGTTTTCTGGAGCAGAATACTGAAATCTACACCAGCCAGGGGCTGGCATAGATTCAGTTAAGGCGCACGGACTGCATCCAGCAGTGTGCCTGGTTATCATAGTCTGGTGTAAATCTCGCCCAATGTTTCTGACGTCCAACGCTGCTTCGCTGTCTTGGCGGCTGTGGCATTAGCGAGTGCACCATCTCCAACCTACTTTACTCGAATTCCACTTCAGAGCTGGAGAAACTCATGCTCACTTCCTTCATTCCCCTCACAGTGGGTCCTTCCTGTGATCACTGACCCACGCTCAGTTGGAAGTATTCTCATTGACAGGGTGAGTGATACAGAGAGGCAGAGAACAGGCAAAAGCTTTGTGGAACAGTATAAGGGTACTTTCACACTAGTGGTTTTCTTTTCCGGCATAGAGTTCCGTCCTAGGGGCTCTGTACCGGAAAAGAACTGATTAGTTTTATCCTAATGCATTCTGAATAGAGAGCAATCCGTTCAGGATGCATCAGGATGTCTTCAGTTCAGTCTTTTTGACTGTTTAGGACGGAGATAATACCGCAGCATACTACGGTTTTATCTCCGGCCAAAAAAACTGAACACTTGCCGGAATGCCGGATCCAGCATTTTTTTCCCAATAGGAATGTATTAGTGCCGCAAGGCCGGATTGCGCAGACCGAAAAAAAATGGGAAAAAAGTGATGCCGGATCTGTTTTTCTGGATGACACCGGAAAGACGGATCCAGCATTTCAATGCATTTGTAAGACGGATCAGGATCCTGATCAGTCTTACAAATGCCATCAGTTGGCATACGTTTTGAGGGATCCGGCAGGCAGTTCCAGTGACGGAACTGCCTGCCGGATTTCTCTGCCACAAGTGTGAAAGTACCCTAAAAAAGCATCTCTCCAATGCTCTGTCTTGTACTTACAAAGGGTTTGCTTGAAACGTCACTGCCCGACTGGTTTTGCCTTAAAACAGTTTTGATGACCAAGTGTAGCGGTGTGGGTTTGAGTTAACAATTCACTACAGGAAGGACCTGTTTGGTGAGTATATCTAATGTGTATGGCTAGCTTTAGAAAGGTTTGCAAAAAAAAAAAAAAAAAAAAAAGGGGGGGTTAGTCAGCACCTCCCAGTGCGCAGGTGCACGCTGCCATGGCAAAGACCTAGAAGAGAAAAAAAGACAATGCAGCAGCACCCTGCAAATCAGATAAAGTACAACAATGCCATAGTCACAAAAATTATGATTACAAAAATTATAGTGCTAATGCTACGCTTATTTATAAAGTGAGATGCTTGGCCAATGCTGTCTAGCACCAGGAAAGGTATAGAGTGGGCTCGGCATGCATGTTGGTACCTGCATCCCTTGTAATGGAGGCCAATATGGCACAAAAAATGGTAAAAGGCAGAGTGGATCCAACATGCATGTGGATCCAACACTCCCTGAATTTTATGGCGGCCATTATGGCGCATAACCGGTAGTATTTAGTGTTAGGACCTGTCTAACAGAGATCGCCTTGACGTTCGGCAGACGGGCTCAGATGGTTTTGTTCAAAATGCATTGGCCAAGCATCTCACTTTATAAATAAGCGTAGCATTAGCACCATCATTTTTGTAATCATAATTTTTGTGACTATGGCATTGTTGTACTTTATCTGATTTGCAGGGTGCTGCTGCATTGTTTCTTTTTTTCTTCTAGCTTTAGAAAGGGTGATGATGAAAACCATCAACTCAGACCAAGAACCAAAGTCCAAGTTTATTTGTGGTACATGAATATACTGTGATCTCACACTCGGAAACAGTCATCAGACGAACTTCAAAAGAAAATAAGAACATTGATAGTAGACTTATTCATCTGTGCCGTCAACATATGAAATTTTTATTTTCTGATGTCAAAACTTGCGAATTCTTTTCTTAAAACATTACAGGAACATTACAATTTAAAGGTAATTTAATTTTCTCATTTGAGTACTTCACCGCTTCATTATTCAAATGGAAGGACGTAGACAAGATACGATTAATAGCCCCCCACCCCCTCAAACATACAATCTCAGATGCAAAAAAATATAATAATTTGAAAAACTGAACACGGACAGACAAGTACACACTTTACATTTATATCCTACAGAGAAAGAGACACACAATACATATTTACATTTCTACATTATATCGATAGAGCTGCCATTTTGTGGACTTGGGAAATACATTGTTGAAATAGAATTGTACAAAAACTGCGGTAGAAAAAAAAATCAGGCAGAATACACTCTTCAGATTTTCAAACTTCTCATAATGGACAAAGTTGTGAACCTCTTATTACCTATGAGGTTTGGATGCTATCAAGACCTCATTCTCTTCACCCCTCAAGGGAAATACATGTAAAATTTCCACAACACCCGTCCTCCGCTAAAGGGTCTGATCTGTGAACAGTTCTATGCTGCTCCTATAGACCTCAATAGGAGCCAGATTTAGCTTAGTTTGGATCAGTCTCCCAGATTATCACCTACATTTATCCTTCTGGGAGGGGACAGAGATTTGGGGGCTCCAAATGCAACTTGAACTTTTGAAGGGAAAAAAAATAATATGTACACATTATTCGAGATTTTAAAAAGGAAATCTCATCAACTTTATGCTGCTCTAAGTGGCACTCATGAGCTAATATTAAGTGGTTAACCCAGAACCAGCAGTATAATCATTGCAGCCTGGAAAAAAGTCATGGCTGCCTGAGAAGAGTCATGGTTATTTAAGGGCTCCTGCTCTCCCCGCCCACCTGCTGATGATTGACAGCTATCTCCATTTTCTGCCAATGATCTTGAATAACTGACGCTAGGCCAGGCCTGGCCTGTGAAGAATATACTGCTGGTTCTTGGCAGGTACTTATTAGCTCATGACTGACAGACCGCTGAAATAAGGGAGTTTGTCACTACTTTATCCCCCCCTAAGAGCAGCATAAAGTTGATGAGAAGTTCTCTTTAAATTATAGAAATAATTTTTCTTTACAGAAATGTATACCCCGTGCTCATCTATCTTCATTCACTATAAATGGCAAACAAATAGGCTACCAACACACCAACCTTACTCTAAAATCCAGAACAGGGAAAACTTGCACAAAAAGTTGAAAAGAATATTCATCTCAAGTTACACTGATCAAAATGATCTATATTTGAGGCGGCTTGCCCTTTCTTATCGCAAGAATATAGTAGAAACTGAGTTTGAAATCTGTGAAGTCAGGGTACGGCCACGCAGCAGATTTTGGGCATAAAAACCACCGCTGTAGATTTGACTCCGTGCATTCCAAAGGGTGGATTATCTGCAAGATAAGTTGACATGCTCTAGACTTCTGTTCGCACAACAGGTCAATTTATGATGCAGATTTTTCACAAAGGTTGTGGATGAGATTTGTTTCAGTTTCATCCACTTACCTGGTATGGTAAAATACCGAAAATCTGCAGAATTTACACCACGTGGCCATACCCTCACAGCGTAGACTGAACAAACATGGATCTATCTCTAAACTTCTATAGGACCTGGCTGGTTACTATAGAGCAGGCATGCTCAACCTGCGGCCCTCCAGCTGTTGTACAACTACAACTCCCACAATGCCCTGCTGTAGGCCGATAGCTGTAGGCTGTTTGGGCATGCTGGGAGTTGTAGTTTTGCAACAGCTGGAAGGCCGCAGGTTGAGCATGCCTGCTATAGAGCATGTGTACACCTTTCCACCACTGAAAAATCTCCTTTCAAGATATGTCCACACAGTGTTCTTTGAGCAAAAGAATTTCAGCTCGCAACAGATTTACTTCCTAGAGAGAAGAGAGAGAAAAAGAAAAAAGAAATGAAAAAAACAAAACAAAAAAAAAAACAAAAAAAAAAACTGTCCATTCGGTGCAATTCAATCAGACTGCATACACTAAGCAGCTGTAGTTGGCAATACAAGTTAGTAAGTAGCGCTCGCCTTATACGGTCACAGACATATCAGATGTTCACGGTATAATTGCAAGGGTCTGGGCATGGAGACCACACACCAATGACGTAAACAAATGCAACAGTATATGACTTGCACTTAAATGGGTTGTCCAGGATTTTATATTGATGTCCTATATTCAGCATCAGTATCTGATCGGCAGGGGTCTGACACCCTGTATGCCCAATGATCAGTGGTCCTGCGGTAGCTCCAGCGCCAAAATGTACACAGTTACCTCCATTGTGTAGTGAATGGAGCTGGTTACTGCAGTGCTGCTCCCACTGAAGTGAATGTGAGCAAGGCTGCAGTAACCAGCTCCATCCACTACACCAGGGATGCTCAACATGCGGCCCTCCAGCTGTTGCAAAACTAAAACTCCCAGTATGCCTGGACAGCCTGCAGCTTTTAGGGCATGCTGGGAGTTGTAGTTTTGCAACAGCTGGAGGGCCACAGGTTGAGCATTCCTGCACTACACAGTTGAGGGAGCAATGTAGTTCCAGTGCTGGAGGTGCTGCAGAACCACTGATCAATGGAGTGTCAGACCCCTGACAATCAGAGATTAGTGGCCTATCCTGAGGAGAGCTCACCAAGATAAAAATCTTGGAGAATTCCTTTAAGCCTTCTGATAAGTGAAGGTAACTGACTGGCACAGCACTCAGCAGGGTGATGCAGCCTCTTTGTTCAAGCGGTAAGGGTCTTAAATAATAGGGCCCCTAACTATATTTAAAAAAATAAAATAAAAAAATAAAAATAAAAAAGCTACATGTTTCTATAATAAGGAAACCCTTTTAACCTCTTTGTGATCGGTCTATTTTGGACTCTAACGTTTACATTTTTTTTTAATTAATTGTTTTTAGGATTTTCATCTCCACATGCCAAGACATTGTCTTTACTTTTCCGTTGATGGAGCTGTATGAAGGCTTGTTTTTTTTTTTGCGGGAATGGTTGTAGTTTTAACAAAAAATTTTTTACAGCAGGGTGGAGAGAATGAGGTAGAAACATAAAAAGGCAGCAGCCTAGCTTAAGTCTCTTTAGTAAGGGCACTCAAAAGGGGTATTCACAGTCACTAAGGGGTTAAATAAGTTGCACACGGTGTCTCATGTTTGGCTCCTGCTCATGATGGGCAACCAGTTTCCAAATATTACAATCACGCCTCTATGTAGTTGTTGTATGCTGCCTAAGGAGGGAGGAAATCTGGAAATGCAATTTACGGCTGTTGGAAACTCCCATCATTTGTCACAGGCAAGACCAGTGCCAGGCTGCTGCAGAGTCATCTTGTTTGGCCCTGTCAATAAAGGAGAGGCTGGCACAGGAAGCGCAAGGGTGCACTGAGTGGTTGGGCCCACCCTCAGTGCACTTAACTGCTTATTTGCTATGAAATAACAAGACCTTTTCTCCAGCATGAAGCAGTGGATCTCTAATTGAAAGGTGTCATTACATTCAGCTGAGCCATTCCTACAAGTCATGGAGCCTGGTTTAACAGTGAATTTCCTAGTGACACGACTCCCTTTAAATTTCCAAAGAACCTAATGGCAGCCTGTGTTTTGGCCTTTATGCCACGGACTCTCATACCTCCACAAGTTTGTTGTTGTCCCTCTTAAGTTTCACTAGATACTGGATTTTCTGTTGTGGATTCTGGTGTCCAAGAAGCTTCCCATTTTCTTCCACAAGAGAAGCAATCTGCCTTCTTAATAATTCTGACTCCTGTTTGAAATAAATTCTATTATATATATATAAATATATTTTTAGAATATTTTTACAGAAGCCAATGCTGTAGAATTTCATAAAATACGGCAGCAATACTATAGCAAAATTTCAGCAACACATTCTAAGAAATATCATTATGTAGACCAGTAGGCTATATGGGGGCTACAGAAACAGCTTGGCACTAAGGCGAGTCCCGATGACCAGTAGGCTATATGGGGGCTACAGAAACAGCTTGGCACAGCAAGCGATGCTGTTCCCGAGTTTGGTTAATGGCACAGCTTGCTGTACTACACAGTTTCCGTAGCTCATGTGAACTGCAAAGGGAACTTCCGAAAGAACGAGCTTTCGGCTGTTTCCCAGCTTCCTGGCGGTCGGGACTGTGTCTCATCTTGCCTTAGTAACAGCGAGATGAGAAAACCCCTTTAAAAGGAGTTTTATATATTTTTCTATGACTAGCTGGCCCCACTGATGCTGTATTAAAGAGATTCTACTGCATATGTATCATGATCAATTACCTGCAACTTCTTCTCAGTCTCCTCATTTTTTGCCTCTAATAGTGAACGTATTTCTTCTTTCTCCTGGAAGGCTTTAACCTCCAAAGCTCGTGTCCGTTCTATTTCCCTGTTCAAATCTGTGATTGATTGTTCTTTATTTTGCAGCATGGTCCTTACCTCTTCTAGCCTATAGAGATGTACATGGAATAAAAAGACACAAACACCAGAAGAATAAGCAATAGATACGTGTCTATCACATTGTGTATGACACAATGATGTGAACTTAAATCAGGGGTTCCGAATAACTCTCCAGTAGTTTTTATAGGAAATAAGTCACAGTTTGCAGCAATATTCTTTCTGTAAAAAATACTAACGGAGTACATCAATGTCAATGAGGTCTGTTGGTTACTAATCAAAAAGTTTATAGAAATAGGACCCTTAAAATACAATACTTTCTTAGGGTTATTAGGACAGTACGGGGAAACCCCACCGCCAGGAGCTGTCCCCGGGCTGAGGGTAGACCAGGGCTTTTGTTAGGGATAGTTCTCCCTTCCCTGGTCAGCCGGTTACTACCCCGTGTTCTTTTACCTTTAATAATCTATTGGTCCCTACGATAGTGGTTGTGTGTTATTTTGTTTCGGTGTTACTTTTGTTCATCTGTTATTTGTGTACATCAGAGTTAGCCTCTATATTAGGCTTGGGAGAGTTATCTAATTAGAAATAAAGTATTGTATTTTAAGGGTCTTATTTCTATACATTTTTTCATTTGTATTTACACTGATACCACGCTATCTTATCTATATCAATTTACGTTCCTTTCTGTTGGTTACTATCTGACATCTTGTGATGGCTTCAGTAACAAGCAGAAGTTATGACACTAGTGAAGAGTATGGATTACTGTTTAGTAAGCATCCTTATTTGCACCTGTCACCATGAAAATGCAATGTAAGCTACAGGTGCCATGTTATAGAGCAAGAGATGCTGAGCAGATTGATATATAGTATAGCAAAGAGGCGGTCCTATCAGTGATTGACAGCTCTCTCTGTATACACATTGATAGAGGGAAGGCTGTCAATCACTGATAGGACCATTCATAGCCCAGAATAAGCAGGAATTTAAATTAATAAAATACAAGTTTTAGCAAATATTTTCCCATATATATCAGTCTGTTCAGCTCCTCCTGCTCTATAACAGGCTGCCTGAAGCTCAAACAGCATGTTCAACGTGACAGGTTCCCTTTAAGTTTCTTAAAGGGAACCTGTCACCAGGATTTTATGCATAGAGCTGAGGACATGGGTTGCTAGATGACCGCTAGCACATCCGCAATACCCAGTCCCCATAGCTCTGTGTGCTTTTATTGTGTTAATAAAACGATTTGATACATATGCAAATTAAGCTGAGATGAGTCCTGCCCCTGACTCATCTCAGGGACAAGATTCATCTCAGGTTAATTTGCATATGTATAAAATCGTTTTTTTTACACAAAAAAAAGCACACAGAGCTATAGGGACTGGGTATTGCGGATGTGCTAGCGGCCATCTAGCAACCCATGTCCTCAGCTCTATGCACAAAATCCCGGTGACAGGTTCCCTTTAAAGGACCAGAAAAACAAAAAAAAACCAAAAAAAAAAACACACAACACACTACATAGTTTTAAAGAATAAGAAACAATTGTCTAACTTACTCTTTCTGCACCTTTAGAAGTTGCTCCGTTGTCTTGCCCTATTTAAAATAAGATAAGAAAAACATACATAAAAAAAAAAACCCCAGTAACAAAAAACCAAACAAAAATACTTACTGAAAGTAAGAGAAAACGAGATTTTGTAAAACTTACCAGTAAAATCTCTTTCTCGCTCTTCATTGGGGGAGACAGAGACCATGGGTATAGCCATGTCCTCTAGGAGGCGTTGACACTAGTAAAAGCTGTTAGCTCTTCCCCTGGCAGCTATACCCCCTCCAGCCTGGAGAGAGAGCTTCAGTTTGTGAAAAGGAGTAGGAGAAGCAAGTAAACCAACGAAACAATGTGGAACAGCAACAATGCCAAGAACTGAACCAGGTTCTAACCAGCAACAGCCACAACTGTGGCCGAACAACAATACTGGGTGGGTGCTGTGTCCCCCAATGAAGAGCGAGAAAGAGATTTTACTGGTAAGTTTTACAAAATCTCGTTTTCTCGCTCATATTCATTGGGGGACACAGAGACCATGGGACTTCCAAGAGCAGTCCAACAGGGAGGGAAAAACCACAGACCCATGAAGCAAGCGCCCGTGAAGTCAACTAAGAACTGTCGCCTGCAAGACCACGCGGCCCACGCAGTGACCATCGATGCATAAGTATGCACCTGGCAACTTCTTGCGAACATGTGCAAGGAGGACCGGAGCCACCTTACATTACTGTGCAGCCAAAGCGCGATTCCTCCTAGCCCAAGAAGCGGCCACCACTTTGGGGGAGTGAGCCGTGACACCTAAGGGTGGAACCCCGCTCCAAGCGCGGTAAGCTGCAGCACTGCCAGACCGAATCCAATGTGCAATCGCCCTTTGGGGGCCGCCAATCCCCAGCGATGACCCTCCTGAGAGAAAAAGGGGGTCCGTACGCAGAGAGGAACTGGAGTCTGCTAATAATGAGTATAGCACTGACAACGTCCATAATGTAACTCCCTTCCGTAGGGCGCGAAGGAAAGGAACGTGCTATGGAAGTCAGAGACTACCTTCGGGAGAAGAAGGAATGCTGAGAAAACCATATTCAGATCCCAAGGCTGTAAGGACGATACAGAGGAACCATATGTGCCGCTCCTTGAAAGAAAATTCCCACGGGCACCAGGGAACCTGGAAGGCTGCCCAAGACGGAAGCGCCAACACCTGACCCATCAAGGAAACAAGGGCTAAACAAAAGGTCCAACCCTTAAAGTAGAAAGGAGAGAGAAAACCCCAAAGTAAGGGGGACATCTTGGCTTCAGAGAAGCCTCAGAAGGACCTGCAGGTCCCAGAATAGATACTGGCGATGCAGACTTCCTGTCCTGAATCATAGTGAGGAAGGTATCCGCCGAAAAACCCTCTCCACGTTAGAACGGCGGTATCAATAGCCACGCTGTCATTGAAAAGGTCATGCAAGACTGAACCCCTTGAAAGAAGGACGTCTCTGAGTGGCAGTGACCAAGGGACGTCTCCAGGAGAACGAGGTCGGCGTATCACACACGACGAGTCAGTTTCGGAGCGACTAGGATATGTCTGAATGTCCTCCATCCGGACCTTCCATAGAACCCTGAGAAGGAGGGGAAGAAACTCCCGCCAAGGAGAATCAGGACCTCCATGGCGGATGCTTCCGGAACTCTGGCTCTGGAGAGAAGGCGGAAGCCCTTGTGCAGATACTGTTAGCACACCCGGACCAATGGAAGAGTCCCTGTAGGAGGAAGAATGTGAAGGGCGGCACAGCCCACCAGTTAGGACCAGATCGTGTCTGGAATGGAAAGGCACCAAACGAATACCCCATGCAACGCAGGTGAGGGAAGGTAGCAACGTAGGAACTACCAAGGCATACGGGGGGACAATGAACCATGAGCCAGAGGGGGAAAGACAGGAGAAGCAATAGGCTAGGTCTAAGCCCCTACCCTGTAAGAGACCGACGCTATACAGAAGTAGCCAAAGATCAAGCGGCCGTGCCAAAAGAACTCCGCCCGAGAATGAAGCCAGGCAAGGGAAGTCACACTGCAATGCCAGCCCCATATCCCAGCAGAGGAGGGAACACCCGTAGAAGCCACCGATCCGGTGCTAAAGAGTCTACCGCCTAGCGAGGGGCTGTGTAGTAAGAACCCAAGCATGTAGGGAAAATAATACCGTTACCACAGTGGTAGCCAGCGCTTGCCCCGGCAACGCAAAAATTGAGGGAGAGGCCCGATACTATCCGTAGAAACCACGTGCCACACTGCCTAGCTCCAGGGTAGGACCCCTACCAGAGGGGGATCTCCCACTGCAGCGACCATGAATTCGAACATTAGCGACAAGCCGCACCTGTGGAGGAAAACAAGCTGTAGGAGCTAAATCAGTCGCCAGCATAACCACTTCCCCAGAGAATGGTGGATAGAGAATACGGAGTCAGCGAAAAGAGTCGACCCGCTGGAACATACTCACTAGGTACGTACAACGGAGTATGTACTACGTATTGATGCGGACAATAATCAGGACCGACCGGAGCAACAGAGGCCCATGGAGATGGGGGGGGGGGGGGGGGGGGGGGGGGGGGGTAAGAGTGTCTAGTTACTCCCCCCGCTAGTGGATCACTAGCCTAGCGGAAGGGGGAAATGCACGGTGATGTGCAACACTCCGCCTATGGAAGGATAGCGGACAGTCGGAACCGTATTCAATGGTAGAGTAATTAGCTACCTAAGGAAGATGTGAGCATACGGCAAATACTAGTCAGTGGTAGGGAGCATACCCCACCTAAGAAGGGGGGGGGCGAATGCCCACAGCGAACTAGCGCATATGGCGAGTCCTGTACCCCGTGGAGTGCAATAGTGCACCTAAGGGGGTAATGCATGCAGCACATAATGTAACCAGTGACAATGTCATCGCGCCACCGATGGATCTGCATATGGCATGTCCCGAACCCCAAGTCATTGTACTTAGTCCACCTATGGCAGGGGACAATGTATAAAGCAGGCACTGTATCCTGAAGTAGTGCAGTTACACCACCAAAGGAAGTGGGTAATGCATACGACAGTACTGCTGGCCACCTAGACGCAATCTCTGGAAGATTGCTTCGGACTTATATCAGGATCCGAATCAGAGATTCTCCCCTCTTTCTGGACGGACCCGCCCCAGTGAGGTAGGGTGTGTCTGAGCATGATTTTTAGGGAGGAAGAGTAGGGGAGCGGAAATATTCGGAGGAGAAAATTGTCCTGCTGCGGTTCGCTTGCGCGTAGAGCTACCCTTCAGAATCTCGCCCCTGGCAGTTGTGGACTGCGCAGGCGGGGACTGATCAACCAAACCACCCGAGGGTGGAACGGAAACTCCCAGAAGTCTCTCCACCGGATTTGCGAAGGTGGAGCATTATCAACTAAAGAACCCTGGAGGGTGGATGGGAGATTTCAGCGGACCCCACTGGATTGCGCAGGTGGAGAATTATTAACCAACGACCAGGAGGGTGGTTGGGAATCCCAGAGGTCCTCCACTGTATGGCGCAGGTGGAGAATTTATCAACCAAACGGCCCCGTAGGACAGATTGGGATCCTGCAGAGATCCTTCATTGAGTTGCGCAGGTGGAGAATAATCAACCAAACGGCCCCGTAGAACGGATTGGGATCCTGCAGAGAACCTTCACAGAGTTGCGCAGGTGGAGAATAATCAACCAACGCTGCGGTGGTCAGTCACTGGATTTTGCAGGTGGAGAATCATCAACCAAACGGCCCCGGAGGACGGATTGGGATCCTGCAGCGGTCCGTCATTGGATTGCGCATGTGGAGAATCATCAACCAAACCGTCCAGAGGCGGTATTGGGAATTATGCGAAAGTGGCTGAGGAGGGGGACCCATATGGACGGACATGTCCTATATTTTTTTTTTTTTTTATAAAACTAGGAAGCCGGCCTCAATGACAAGAGGCAGTAAGGGGTTAAATCCTCCACTCATGTACAGTGTACTTAGGGGAAGGGCCCCAGATAATCAGGTGCCATCCTAAGAATGGTGGGTGGCCATGAATGGTTAAGGCAGTGGCTCAGCAGGTGACTGGGGGAGGGGTAGAAGGGCAGGAAGAATTCGCGCCAGAGTGTGCACCCCCCCCCTACCCCCTCCCCAGGGACGAAGGCTGCCCCCCAGCGATGCGGTGCACGGCCGATCGTGCTGTAGTTAACCCCTTCCGGAGCAGGGCGGCAAAAAAATTGCGTCCGGAGCACCGAAGCGGTGTCGGCCGAACGCAGGGTGGTTAACCCCCTGCATGTAAATAAGGAATTAGCACTAGGGAGTTACATAGTCCACCTAATTTGGTGCCAAAAACTGAGGGAGAGGCCCCTATTAACCCCCTATGTCCTCCTCAATCAAACCAAACAGCAGCCGGAGGGGAATGCTTCAGGGGTGCTGAACTATGCTGAAGCCCTGTCTGGTCGCAGACTATTGCCACCAAGAGGGAGGGGGGGGACACCAACCCAGAGGGTTAAATACTCACCTAGTCCCGTGTACTCACTTCTCTTCTCTCTCCTGCCGCCATCTTCACCCCTCCTCTGGTCCAGCAGGGCTACCCCTTCAGCTACTGGCACCGTAGTGGCAGGACGCTGGAAGGGGGGGCTTGGATGGGTGACCCCTTGGCTGGCGGGATGCAGGGGAGCGAGGCTGCCCTGGTCCACCCTTGTCTTCTGTGGGGGAGGCAGCAGTGCGGGACACTGGCACTGGCGCAACTCGACCCCGGGAGAACAGGGAGGCGAGACGTCCCTGTTTGCCCATCTGAAAAAGAAGGAAAAAAATTAACTAAAATAAAAAATCTTCAGGAGATCCCTGCAGAGCAGAGAGGTCTTGCCTCCTATTGACACTAGAAAAAACTGAAGCTCTCTCTCCAGGCTGGAGGGGGTATAGCTGCCAGGGGAGGAGCTAACAGCTTTTACTAGTGTCAACGCCTCCTAGAGGACATAGCTATACCCACGGTCTCAGTGTCCCCCAATGAATATGGACGAGAAATTAACTTTTATTTACATAAAACCAATTCATTATGGGCACTGCTGAACAATACATGTAACACATAAAATGAACTCCTTAGTAACCACCCATATGCCCTTAGGCTGGGCCGCCGCCATTTCACAGCGGTTCGGTCTAAGCGCTGCATGGGGGAGGGGCTCTGCTCTCACATGAGAGCCACACTTCTGCCCGGAGTGCCGATCCGTGCGGTTTAACCCCTTACATGCCGCGATGGCAATGGCGCCCGCCGTATGTAAGCAGTGACAGAAGCAGCGGACTCCTTCTGTCTCCCATCAGCACCCCGCAAATACGATTGCTGGGTGCCGATGTGTGTATAGGCTTGCTGTGACCTAGAGCAGGCCCCAAGCCTACCTTGAGTATTTTTCATTGAAAATATGCTTCAATTTAAAAAAAATTGCAAAAATAAAATCTCACCCACGTTTGTTATCATCGCGACCATAATAAACCTGTACTACACAAATATCATGTAAATTGAATGCTGTAAAAAAAAATAAAAAAAGCCAGAATTGTCAATTTATTCTTAGCCGCCACCGAAAAAAACTTAACATCAAGCAATCAAAAAGTGTCATTTACCCCAAAATGATACCAGTGAAAACTACAAGTCGTCCCGCAAAAATCAAGCCCTCCGTAGAAAGAAAAATATGAAAGTTATGGATCTTGGAAAGCGACCATGCAAAAAGATTTATTAAAGGGAGTCTGTCACCTCCATATGGCCATATACAGCGCTTACATTGTCCTATAGCACACCTATACATGAATGTAATGGTACCTTTGTCTTTACACGCAGAAGCTGGAAAAACGAACTTTGATGTGCAAATGAGAACTCTCAGGTACCCAGGGGCGGCGTTCACTGTGTTGGTGCCCAGGCTGCTCTGCCTTTTTTCATTGTTCCCCCGCCCCAGCCTCTGCATATGCCCGCCCTCCTATTCCCTTGCATCATCCTAAGGTCCGTCCGAGATCCCGCACCTGCGCACTGCCTCCGGGCCGGGGCATGCGCACTACAATGCCCATTGTTGGCACGGCATCGCTTTAACTACTGCGCATGCTCCGGCAAACAGCACAAAACCAGCGGCAATGTGGCGTTTGCCGGCCCGGCGAGGCAGTGGACAGTCGCAGGATCTCGGCCGGACCTTAGGATGACGCAAGGGAATAGGAGGGCGGGCATATGCAGAGGCTGGGGCGGGGGAACAATGAAAAAAGGCAGGGCAGCCTGGGCACCAACACAGTGAACGCCGCCCCTGGGCACTTGCGAGTGCTCATTTGCATATCAAAGTTCATTTTTCCAGCTTCTGCAAGTCTAAAGACAAAGGTACCATAGCATTCATGTTTAGGTGTGCTATAGGGCAATGTAAGCGCTGTATATGGCCATATGGAGGTGACAGACTCCCTTTAAGGTTATATTGCACAAAAATATCAAAACGTAAAAATAAAAAAATATGTATTTGGTATCGCTGTAACCGCACTGACCCAGAGAAATGAGATATTACAGTATGTTATTTATGCCGAAAAATTAACGCTGCAAAATTTATAACGTAAAAACTCAATGGCAGTATTGCTGTTTTGTTTCAGCTCTCTCCCAGAAAGAGTTAATAAAAGTTAATGAGAAACTAAAGTTATGTGTACCCCAAAATGGCACCATTAAAAACTAGTCCCGCCAAAAAAAGCCCCTCATACAGGTACATAGATGGAAAAATAAAAAGTTATAGCTCTGGTCATAAGGCATTAAGGTCATAAGGCACAGACTGGTCATAAGGCATTAAAGAAGCACTTCAGGTCATAGACTCTTTGACCCTTATTACAATGGTACCTTTCTTTTCTGTGCCCCTCGTCCAGATCATGAAAAACAACACTTTTTAAACGTATGCAAATGAGATTCTAAAGGTGCCCAGGGGCGGCGTTACTGGGCGATGTGCCCAGAAAAACACACCTATTTCAGCCCTCTGGGCCGCCCTTCTGTCCTATTATTACCTCCTCCTCCTCTGCCTCCAGCCGGCAGACGTCACGAGCGGCAAGAGAAGAAGTCAGGCTGGGAACTGGCCCGCACCTGCGCACTGCTCTGCCCATTGTGGGCAGAGGAACAGCTTTTCATATTGCGCATGCGCCGGCCAACTAAAGACAGCCGGCCTGCCGTCCTCTGGTGCCGCTCGTGACTTTCACCGGCTGGAGGCGGAGATAGGACAGAAGGGCGGGCCAGAGGGCTAAAAGGGGTGTGTTTTTCTGAGCACATCGCCCAGTAACGCTGCCCCTGGGCACCTTCAGAAGCTCATTTGCATGCATTTAAAAAGTTTTTTTTTTTCATGATCTGGACAAGGGACACAGAAAAGAAAGGTACCATTGTAATGAGGGTCAAAAAGTCTATAACCTGATCTGAGCGGTCTAAAACGAATTAAGAAAATACTTATATATTACTTTATTATAAATATAATTTCCAAATACCTTTCACTAGTTATAATGGCTTGTTTAGTTTTTTGAGCAATCATTAGGAGAAATAAAATGGCCGCCGTCCTATTAGTACACAAAACCTGTCCTAATCACACAGAAGGACGTTATTTCACAACCCTGAGGTAAAGAGCTGCCTCATCCTCCTCTCTGCTTGTCAGGAATTATGATCCTGAATACAGCTTATAAGATCTTCAGCTGAATCTCTGTAGGAATGGAGTTCATGAGGAGACCTGAAGTACAGAGAAGAGGTGGGTGTAATGAGCAGCAGCTCTTGTATGCAGTCTCCATTACCACAGTCTGTCCTGTTCGCCTATCTGCACATTATCTCCTCATGAACTCTATTCCTACAGACACTCATCATTCATCAGACATAGATCATGTTAAACTGTGTTCGCTATCATAATCCCTGACAAGCAGAGAGGAGGATGAGGCAGCTCTTTAGCTCACTGCTCTAAAGTAACTTGTCCTGTGTGATTAGGACAGGTCTTGTGTGTACTAATAGGACGGCGGCCATTTTATTTCCCCTGATTGCTCCCCAGCCAAAACAAGCCATTATAACTAATGAAAGGTATTTGGGAATATATTTATAATAAAGTAATATTTAGGTATTTTTATTTTCTTAATTCTCGGAGAACCCCTTTAAGAAAGTAGTAATGAACCGCAGCACTCCTAGGTCTTCAAGCAATATGTTATTTATTCACCAAAATGTGCGACGTTTCAACCTTACATGGTCTTTCTCAAGCTTGAAAAACTATATCTGAGGGGGGAGATGGAAACAAAATGGCTGACAACCCACAAATTGCACCTGTAATAAAAAAGAGGTTTACACAAGAGCCTCTATCTTTTTTTTTATAAATGAACTGGCCTGAATTACATAGGCAAGAAAATCTGGTAATGCTTCTTTAATTAGTTGTCCAAAATTAATAATCAAATATACAGGGTGGTCCAAAAGTATGGAGACATCTGAATAAATGGAAAACGGTGGTTGGAAACGCCATCCTGTGTATGGCAGGTTACTAAGGGAAAGGGGGAAAATCTGAGGGGCTGTATCCAACATTTTTTATTGCCAATCTTTCAGACTTTTTAAAAATTTCCCCAGAAGTGAAATATTCACAAGAGAACAGTTTTTAAAAAAAATAAAAACAAGCTAATACTAAATACCTTTTCCATTCGTTCAGAAACTTCCTTTTCAATATCTTTCTTTAGCTCTAGCATGTCAGATCTTTTATTCTCGTTGCTAGGAAAGTAGGGAAAAAGTGTTATTTTATTATGTTAATTAATGTAATTTTATAATAACATAACAGTCAGTAGCAAGCAAAACATTTTCTGCATTACAGTATGTCAAGGTGAGCTTTTCCTGCAAACCCGCGCCATCACTTGTGGATGTCGGCTTTATTGTGCACACCACACTAATGGCCACGACCAGAGATAGCGGCCATCCCATTAATGTCAAAAGTGATATTTAAAGGGCCACTTTTTACTAATGTGTATGTAAGATGACTATAGGACACTAATACAGCCTTTGTTTGCCAAACTTCATACGTCCCATTGAATCTAGCGAGCGCTGCCATCCTGGTTACTGTATATTACACACACATGCATGTTGTCCAGATATTATATGCTACCAAGCCAACAGTCTGTATATTATTTCAGGGCAGAAGAAAACTGAAAAAGTATCAAAAGAGAACCTGTAATGCAGTCTGCAGGCACCATGTTATAGAGCAGTAGAAGCTTGATATATATTTTTGTGGAAAAAGATTAGTTATTAGCTTGTAATTTATACATTTAAATCCCTGCTCTTTCTGAACTTAAAACCTCCCCCATATGCAATTATCAGTGACTGACAGCTCTCTCTGTATACACACAAACACAGAATGCCATCACTGATAACACCTCTGCCGTGTACAATTATCAGGATAGAGGAACATCCCCCGGAGCAAGGAAACAACCAGAAGATCCAGATAAAAGTAGATTTCCTATATTTATTTTGCAGATATATACAACGCGTTTCGGAGAGTTATCTCCCCTTCATCAGGTAAAAACTGCATATACACTAACATAACACTTCATACACATATATACAAATAAAAACCACTAAAAAACACCAAAAGCAGGTTCAAAGGGTAAAGGGGCTGTCCATAGGTCTCCAACAATATCCTCAGGTGAAGAATACTAAATAGAAATAAAAAGAATTAAAGGGATATTCCCATCACACACAATAGGGGCATATCGCTAGGATATGCCCCCATTGTCCGATAGGTGCAGGTCTCAGAGGATGGAGCGCATGCGCAGCCGCCCTCCATTCATTTCGGCTATTTCCATCTGCCCCATAGAAATGAATGGGAGCGATGTCTGGGGAGATCGCTGTGTTTAATGCAGTCACGTGACTACGGTCCGGTCCATGGTAACAGGACGCAGGGTGCTCAGGCTGGGCTGGATGGAAAATAATGTATTGCCAGGTCTGAGATAGAATAAATAATTCTATAAATCTTCTATCTCAGACTTAATCATCTCTCTCACAGGGCAATTTTTGCCATCCCATCTGGTCATGGCACTAGTATCCCATGGACCCCTGTTCCTCCCCTTTCCAAACAACCCCGACGCCTCCTTCAGCTTCGCCATACATTCTGTTCAATGGCTTAGGCTTTAGCATCTGGTTGCCTCGGTGACGCGGTACCACGTGACCGCAACACATAGCTCCGAGGCACCTCCTCCTCCATGGCAGGCCCGGCAATACATTCTTTTACAACCAACCCGGTCTGAGCGCCCTGTTACCAGGGCTACCGAGAGTCACATGGCCCTGACTGCGGGCACGTGACCGCATTAAACACAGCAATCTCTACAGACATCGCTCCTGACAATTTTTCTATGATCCTTGTGAATTTTCACACCCTACCACTTTTTATTTCTATTAGTATTCTTCACCTGAGGAAATTGTTAGAGACCTATAGACCGCCCCTTTCTCTCTTTAAACCTGCTTTTGGCGTTTTTTATGTCTGTATATGTGTGTATGAAGTGTTATGTTAGTGTATATGCAGTTTTTACCTGATGAAGGGGAGATAACTCCCCGAAACGCGTTGTATATATCTGCAAAATAAATATTGGAAATCTACATTCATCTGGATCTTCTGGTTGGTTCCTTGCGCAGAGGGATGCTCCTCTATCCTGACGATCTCTAATCTTCTTGGGGAATCAGGCATCCCCGATAAGAACAGCATCTGTGACTACAGACCAACTGTTCGCTTAAGGTTAGCACAACCTTCCAAGGTAAGCCTCTCTTTTGTAGCCCAATACTTACCTTATCGGTACGTTCTCACCCCATGGTGCACCTTTTCTTGTTCACCAACAGACAACGCCTGTATCACTGTGTACAATTATCAGTGACTGACCGCTCTCTCTGTATTCAGGCTTAGGCCTCCTGCATACAACCATAGCGCCACAGTGCCCGTGTTTTGGACCGCAAAACATGGGCACCGGCTGTGTGCACTCCGCATCGTCTTCAATAGGTCCATGATCCACAAGATACAGTGAAAGATAAGACATGTCCTATCTTTTGCGGTGCAGAGGAATGGACATGGAAGCCCTTCCGTGTCTCCGCACCACAAAAGATAGGACATGTCCCATTGTCTTCAATGGGTCTGCACCATGATGCGGAGTGCACATGGCTGATCCCCGTATTTTGTGGTCCGCAACACGGGCACGGCGGCAGTAAGGTTGTGTGCAGGAGGCCTTACACATAGAATGCTATCAGTCACTGATAACACCTCCCCTGTGAATAACTGAAGTAACCGGTAATCGGTTTTCTTTGAGCCTATGACAGCACCCCCTGGAGAGACCGCCTCCTCCTCCTCAGGACAGGAAACAGAACCACTTTAAAAGAGGGTCCACCCCCTCTACCCCCAGTCCTTTTTCAAGAACTAAGGAACATAACATCTTAATAAATCTAATAATTTCTTCATTACTTTCTTTCTCTTTTTTTTTTTTTATCTATTACCTCATAGACAAAAAACTTCATTTGTGTTTTTTTTTATTTTATTATTATGATTAATATTAGGGGAAGGGAATTAACCGGGTGCTGTCATAGGCTCAAAGAAAACTGATTACCAGCAAGAGTAATCAAATTTTTCCCTTTCGCCTATGACAGCACCCCTGGAGATTAGGAGAGAATAATCTAGGGCAGGACAACAGCTTGGAGCACCTTACGGCCAAAAGCAAGGCCCTCATTAGAAGGCAGCTGAAGTCTATAGTGTTTGAAAAATTTATGTGGGGAACTCCAGGTGGCAGCCCTACAAATCTGAAATTCTGATTCCCTATCATTTTTTGGAGAAGCACAGAAGGAGGGTAAAACTATCTCCTGGGAACGGTGAAAATGGAAAGAGACCTCCGGTAAAAAAAAGAAAGATCAGGAGAAATCACCACCCAATCCTCCAAGATCATCAAGTAAGGCTGGTCAATGGAAAGTGCAGCAATCTCACTAACTCTCCTAGCGGAGGTAATTGCTAAGAGAAATGCCAGTTTAAGGGAGAGCATCTTTGGGGAAATCGTACTGATAGGCTCAAAGGGATCTGAAGTGAGAGCTAAAAGCACTAAGTTTAAATCCCAGGGAGGTACCCTATTTTTACAGACTGGGGATAACTTAGATACTGCAGTCACAAACCTCTTAACCCAAGGATGATCAGCTAACAAACTCAAATAGGGCACTTAATGCTGAAATCTACACTTTTAAAGTGCTAGGTTTAAGCTTTTTTCTCTATCCCTCTTGTAAAAAATGCAATATAAGTGGAATGTCTGGAACATCTAGCACACCCACTGATCTATTGGCAAATCTGTAAAAAGCCCTCTCAAATAGATATCTAAAGTGACCTTCTTATGACTCGCCAACAGAGTGGTGATAACATACTCAGAGAGCCCTCTTTTCCTCAAAATTTCCTTTTCAACAGCCAGGTGAATATTTTTTACTTCTGGGTGAAAAATTGGGCCCTGAGCCAGAAGTGCCTGGAATTCAGGAAGAACCCAAGTGGTGGCTATAGACATCCTGCGGTGCCAAGAAAACCAAACCCTCATTGGCCAATCACTATCACTATGACGCTTTCTTCTCTGATCTTCCTGAGGACTCAGCTTTAGAGGGGGAAAGGCAAACGGAAGGTCCCGCTCCCACGTGGCAAAAATCTCTCTCTGGGACACCGCATAAGGCTGAAATCTGATTGAATACCCCCTGGTCTAGGGACCATTCCCCCTGGCATAGATGATGACGGCTGAGGAAATCTGCTTTCAAATTGTCTGCTCCTCTTAGAAAGGATAAGAGAGAAGCTTCTGCCAGATTTAAAAATTTGGTGACTGAGGGACAACAGACCCGGAGCCCTAGTACCTCCCTGCCTGTTGATATAGGCCACTGCCGTCATATTTTCTGAGTAGATTCTGACGTTTCTGCCTCCGATGATCGTAAGACTGTGTGTCAATGCTAACCGGATTGCATTCAGTTCTTTGAAATTGTGAGACAGACAGGAAATTGTCCCAGCTCCCTTGAAAAAGAAGAGACCCCACATGGGCTCCCCATCCGTATGGGCTGGCATCCGTGGTCAAAAATCTGTAGATTCTGCAGATCCATCCACCACCCCAAAGAACTCAGTCTGGGGTGATAGAGATCCCCGCATCCACACATCTGTCCCAAACTTGCAGAATTTGAAGCTGGAGGGGCCTTGAATGATACTGGACCTACTCTTCCCCTGGAATAGCGGCTGTCATGAGACCCAGCACAGACATGGCCTCCCTCAAAAAAAAATTACTGATGAGAAAGAAGGATCTGAACCCTCGACCTGATCAGAAGGGCCTTCTGTAGGGGCAACAGATACCTCCGAGATCTGGAATCTAGGATCATCCCTAAGAAGCTGCACTTCTGACTTGGACACAAACTGGACTTCTCCAGGTTTATATCCCATCCTAGTCTCTCCAGAACTTCCCTTAACCAGGCAATTTGTTCCCTCATATCTGACTTGACCGGGCGACAAGAAGAAAATCGTCTAAATAGGGTATGATAACTATGTCCTTCTCCCTCATGTGGGCCATCACCTCTGCAATGATCTTTGTGAAAACCCTCTGGGCCTGGGATAGTCCAAAGGGAAGGGCCTGAAACTGAACATGTAGGATCTCCTCCTCTAGCTGAACTCCTACTCTCAAAAAACACCTCTCTAATAGGGAAAAAACTTCTGAGATAATGGCCGACTGTCTTGGGGATCTGACCGATAATCTGTAATCACGAATCATTCTATAGGCAACCTTTGAAACCTTAACCTTAAGCCCTCTCCTATAACATAAATTATCCACAGGCTGTTGGAGATACTCTGCCACTGACCTGAAAAGAGAAACAGACGACCCCCCCACTGGAGGCCGGCACTTCTTATCTGCTCCCGCAAACTGTCTAGCCCTCTCTTTCCCCTTGAAACCTTCTCTATTTAACCTGGAACGGAAGGATCTCCTCGGGGGCTGCTGACTGGTGAAGGGAAAGCCCTTTTTTCTATCAGAGGCCTTTTCCAGTAAATCATCAAGGATCAGCCCAAATAAGTATCCACCTTGACACGGAATGGCGAAAAGTTTAGCCTTAGAACTAAAATCCCCATTCCAATTTTGTAACAAAATAGCTCTACGAGCAGAGTTAGATAAGGCGGAACTCTGGCAGATAACCTTATCCACCTCAGCTCCCCTAGCTTTAAACCCCCTTAATGACCAGACCACTTTTTACAATTCTGCACTACACCACTTTCACGGTTTATTTCTCGGTCATACAACTTACCACCCAAATTAATTTTACCTCCTTTTCTTCTCACTAATAGAGCTTTCATTTGGTGGTATTTCATTGCTGCTGACATTTTTACTTTTTTTGATATCAAAATTTACCGAAATTTTTGCATTTTCTGTTGTAAAAGTTTTCAAATAAAACTACATTTCTATATACATTTTTATCTAAATTTATTGTTCTACATGTCTTTGATTAAAAAAAAATGCAATAAGTGTATATTTATTGGTTTGCGCAAAAGTTAGAGCGTTTACAAACTATGGTACAAAAATGTGAATTTTCCGCATTTTGAAGCAGCTCTGACTTTCTGAGCACCTGTTATGCTTCCTGAGGTTCTACAATGCCCAGACAGTAGAAACAGCCCACAAATGACCCCATTTTGGAAAGTAGACACCCTAAGGTATTCGCTGATGGGCATAGTGAGTTCATGGAAGTTTTTATTTTTTGTCACAAGTTAGCGGAAAATGATATATATATATATATATTTTTTTTCCTTACAAAGTCTCATATTCCACTAACTTGTGACAAAAAAATAAAATTTTACTTGAACTCGCCATGCCCCTCACGAAATACCTTGGGGTGTCTTCTTTCCAAAATGGGGTCACTTGTGGGGGTATTTATACTGCCCTGGCATTTTAGGGGACCTAAAGCGTGAGAAGTAGTTTGGAATCCAAATGCGTAAAAAATGCCCTGTGAAATCGTAAAGATACTCATTGGAATTTGGGCCCCTTTGCGCACCTAGGCTGCAAAAAAGTGTCACACATGTGGTATCGCCGTACTCGGGAGAAGTAGGGCAATGTGTTTTGGGGTGTATTTTTACATATATCCATGCTGGGTGAGATAAATATCTCTGTAAAAGACAACTTTTCCCATTTTTTTATACAAAGTTGTCATTTTACAGAGATATTTCTCTCACCCAGCATGGGTATATGTAAAAATACACCCCAAAAACGCATTGCCCCTACTTCTCCTGAGTACGGCATTACCACATGTGTGACACTTTTTTGCAGCCTAGGTGCGCAAAGGGGCCCAAATTCCAATGAGTATCTTTACAATTTCACAGGGCATTTTTTACGCATTTGGATTCCAAACTACTTCTCACGCTTTAGGGCCCCTAAAATGCCAGGGCAGTATAAATACCCCACAAGTGACCCCATTTTGGAAAGAAGACACCCCAAGGTATTCCGTGAGGGGCAGTTCCTAGAATATAATTTTTTTGGCACAAGTTAGCGGAAATTTTTTTTTTTTTTCTCTAAGGCTACTTTCACACTTGCGGCAGGACGGATCCGACAGGCTGTTCACCATGTCGGATCCGTCCTTCCGCTATTTCGCGCTCCGTCCGGCGCAGTCCTGCATGTCCGACTTTTTAGTCCGGCGGCTTTCGCCGTGCACCGCCGGAGCTCCTCCCCCGTCCCCATTATAGTCAATGGGAACGGAGCGGCGGTCCGGCGGCACAGCGAAATAGCAGAAGGACGGATCCGACATGGTGAACAGCCTGTCAGATCCGTCCTGCCGCAAGTGTGAAAGTACCCTTACAAAGTCTCATATTCCACTAACTTGTGACAAAAAATTAAATTTTACATGAACTCGCCATATGCCCCTCACAAAATACCTTGGGGTGTCTTCTTTCCAAAATGGGGTCACACGTGGGGTATTTATACTGCTCTAGCATTTTAGGGGCCCTAAAGCGCGAGAAGAAGTCTGGAATATAAATGTCAAATTTTTTTTACGCATTTGGATTCCGTGAGGGGTATGGTGAGTTCATGTGAGATTTTATTTTTTGTCACAAGTTAGTGAAATAGGAGACTAAGAAAAAAAAATAAAATAAATAAATCAATTTCCGCTAACTTGTGGCAAAAAAAAAAAATCTTCTATGAACTCGCCATGCCCCTCAAAAGTGATCTTTATCGCGCCGCAGCGATTTTACTGTGTTTTTGCAGTGATCAGAAAAAAAAAAAAGATTGTCACTGCGGTGGGGCGGACTGAACGCAAGTGTGCGCACAAGATCAGGCCTGATCGGGCGAACACTGCAATTTTTGTAGAGCCTATAGAACATGTCCTATTCTTGTCCGCAATTGCGGACAAGAAAATAAATTTTCTATATAGTTCTGGAAATGTGCGAATACGCAAAATGCGGAAAGCACATTGCCGGTGTCCGTGATTTGATGATCCGTGGATCCGCAAAACACTGACGGACGTCTGAATGGAGCCTTACAGGGGGGTGATCAATGACAGGGGGGTGATCAGGGGTTAATAAGTGACAGGGGGGGGTGTAGTGTAGTGTGGTGCTACTTACAGAGCTGCCTGTGTCCTCTGGTGGTCGATCCAAGCAAAAGGGACCACCAGAGGACCAGGTAGCAGGTATATCAGACGCTGTTAACAAAACAGCGTCTGATATACCTTTCAGGGGTTAAAAAAAAAAAAAAAATCGCATCTACAGCCTGCCAGCGAATGATCGCCGCTGGCAGGCTGTAGATCAGCTTGTTTACCTTCCGATCCTGTGTGCGCGCGTTCACAAGAAATCTTGCGTCTCGCGAGAGGTCGCGCCGATGCGTCCAGGAGAAATAACCCGGCTGCCCGCAGGACGCATCCCTGCGTTAGGCGGTCGGGAGGTGGTTAATGAGTCTGCAGAAGCATCGGCCAGGAAATACAGAGCATTATATATAGTAGGGAAAGAGGATATTAACTGCTCCCTAGGGGTACCCCCTGTTATTTGAGCCTCCAGCTCCCCCATCCACACTTTTAGGGATCTAGCAACAGAAGTGCTGGCAAGAGCAAGTTTAAAGGCCGCCGAGGCTCCCCAATTCTTTTCTAAATAAATTTCTGCTCTTTTGTCCATCGGGTCTTTAAGACAACCCATATCTTCAAAAGGAAGCGCAGCTCTTATTTTTTTAGACATCTTAGCTACTGGGGCATCAAGTTTTGGGGCCCTATCCCAAGGGCAGAAACTTCTTCATCAAAAGGATATTTATGTTTCACAGAGGAAGGAATGAAAAAACTGCCTATCAAGTTTTTTCCACTCTTTAGCAATGACTGCCTGAACATTTTTATGCACGTCAAAGACCTTCCTTCTCTTGGGCCCAGACGCTCAGAGTCCTGAACTGACTGCGGTGGCTTCTGGTCATCTAAGCCCATGGTAGCTCTTACTGCTTTGACTAGGGAGTTAATGTTCTCAGCATGAAAGAGCGGCTTCCCTGCGGATTCGTCATCAGAGTAATCATTAGATCAGTGTTTCCCAACCAGTTCATTTTTTTGGTGATCAGTAGTATGACTCCTTGGGGTCCGATGTTTTTGATATTAATCTGTCCGGTTAATATTGGTTAACTAAGTGAAAACTGGTAAGCCCCTAATCCAGCAGCTATACCCTCAGCCTGGAGAGAGAGACTGCCAGTTGCGTGTCCAAGTAGTGAGAAAAGGCAATGTCCAACAAGTGGAACCAACAAGCCAACTACCCAACGGGGCAAACAAAGTCTGGAAACCGTGTAGAAAAAACAATGAATGGGTGGGTGCTGTGTCCCCCAAGGAAGAGCGAGAAAGATTTTACTGGTAAGTTATACAAAAATCTCGTTTTCTCGCCCATTTTCCTTGGGGGACACAGGAGACCTTGGGACGTTTGAGAGCAGTCCAAGAGGGGGGGGACCACAGCTCCAAGGCGAAGCACCCGAAGGCATCAAGGAACCGCCGCCTGCAAAACCAGGCGGCCCAAGGCAGCATCCGCCGAAGCCCGAGTATGCACCCTGTAGAACTTGGTAAGGCGTGCAAGGAAGACCAGTGGCCGCCTTGCACAATTGCGCGGCCGAAGCCCAATGTCTCAAGCCCAGAAGACACCGACCGCTCTTGTGGAATGAACGGCGACAACGAAGGCAGAACCCTGCCCATGGCGCGGTAAACTCAGCAATAACCATTCTGATGAAGCGGACGAAGGCCACCCTGGAGGTCGTCAAACCGTTGCGCGGACCCCCTGGAACCACAAGAGTCCGAGCGCCGACAAGAGCCGGTGATCTCCAAGTAAAACTGCAAGGGCCGTACAACGTCCAATCGGTGAAGTGTCCGTTCCCGGAGGTGGGAAGGGGAGGACGATGGCCTCGTTGAGATGAAAGACAGATACCACCTTCAGAAGGAACGGGATAGAGAACAGCCCTGTCCTGGGGAAGGACAGAAGGCTCGGAACAAGAAGGGCCGCCACTCAGACACCCGTCTGAGAGACACGACGGTTAAGAAACACAACCGTACAGGACAGAAGGAGTAGAGAGAACTTCTGTAACGGCTCCAAGGGAAAGCCTGGAGTGCCGAGAGCCCAGTATGTAGTTCCCAGGGCGGTGCCGGGGGACAGTACAGAGGAACCAATGAGCACACCGTGGAAGAAGATCTTGACAGGCCCAAGAGGGGCCAGGGAACGCTGGAAGAGGATGGACAGCACCGACACTTGACCCTTCAAGGAACAGAGTCCCAGTCCCAGGTCCAGGCCGGACTGGAGAAGGACAGAACCATGGGGAGAGAAAGGCAGAGTGGGGGAATGCCCAGCTTCCCACAGAACCCCAGGTATGAACTCTAAGTCCGATAATAGATCCTGGACGAAGCACGGCCGGGAGTGAACACTAGCGCGCCCGCTGGAATCGCCTGGGCAAGCGGGAAAAAACCCAACGTGATCAGGCGCAGACCAGTAGTACGAGCAGAAGAGTCCGGCAAAACCTCGGCCCCCGAGCAACGTCGTCCCGTATCCACCCGGAGTGGGGGAGCAGAAGGGCAGACGGAAGGAACCGAAAGGGTCCGCCCAGCATCCGACAGATGCCAGGACAAGACAGGCTAAAGTCCATGTCGATGTTGCCACCAGAGGAAGGGGTTCTACCGTCCCGGTGTGGGAGATCCAAGGACAATCTTGACCGAAGAGTAATCCTCCCAAGTTACCGAGAAGGTAAGTCTACAGCAGGACAATCGCCTAAAATGGAAAACACAATCTGCACCCAAGCGGGAGGAGAGAACGCGGTAGACCCGGTAAATGGGCGCACAGCTAGTACAGCCAGTGTGAACGAGTGAGACGGTACGAGGCCAAGGAACACAGGAACCATCCAAGTGAACAACCATGCTCTCCCCAGAGGGGGAGGGGAGTGAAGGAACAGCCTCTGAAGCCTGGCCGGGGCAGAAGCCACATTGGAGTGATATGCCCCGAGCGAGAGCCAAAACAGAGCCGGTGAGAAAAGGCTACTCTGTGAGACGCCCGGCTCACCGCCTCGCCGAAGGCAAATACCCTAAAGAAACCAAAGTGGAGGTCCCCCGGACCTGGATAATCGAGCACCCAAGAGAAGCTGGGTGACCTTCCTGAGGGGAGCAGCCCGAACCTGGTAGCAGAGCAGAACTGAAGTGATGTGTAACAATCCACCCAACACCGTATTTTGTGAGAGTGCAATTACTCCGCCAATGAAGGGGGACATGTACGAGTCGAGCACAGCATGTACAAGGACAGCCGTGAGTCTCATGAGCGTGCAAAATTCCGCCCATGGAATGAGAGGTGGTCATGCACAAGGCCAGCAGTGCACCGGCGAGAAAACAACCACGGTCAGTGAGAGTATATGTATGCCGCCTGAGGAAAGGAGGCATGCCCATGGCGAGAGAGAGATTCCGCCTATGGAAGGGGGTCATGCACATGGCCGGCAGCGAATCCAGTGAGTGCAGTATTCCGCCTATAGAAGAGGGTCATGCACATGGCCAGCCCGCAGCCAGGGAGAGTGCAGTATTCCAGCACCGTAACTGGAGAGGATGACTAATTCTGCCTATAGAAAGGGCGGGGGGGGGGGCATGCACTTGGCCAGCGCCGTATCCCGGGAGAGGGCAAGGGTCCGCCTAGAAGGGGAACATGCAACTGGCTAGCGCCGCAGCCGGGGAGCGCGAAATGCCGCCTATGGAAGGGGGGCATGCATACGGCCAGCACTACTGATAGCAGGCTGCAGCGTCCTGCGCATCCAACAAGAATCCCGGTATTTTTTTATTAAACACAGCCTCTCTGAGGCAGGAAGGGGGCCACCGTACAGGGGCACAGCCTCTCTGAGGGGAAGGAAAAGGGGCCAGCCCAGATTTTAGAGGGTCTCCTCCAGATGGGAGCCGGCCGGTACCTGAAGGGTTAACAAAGATCCGGGCTGGGGGGCGGCACAGCGATCAGGAAGAAGAATTTGCGCCTGGAGAAGTTCCCGCCCCCTCCAACCAAGGCCAGAACCTTGCGGCCTAGTAGGCCGCGAAGCCGGGGCCTAAATTTTTGCGGCACCCGGCCGACAAGAATGCACCGACGGTCGGCCGGGGCCTGTTGGAGCATCGCGCTCAGTACATGCAGGCCGCGGGTGCCCACCCCGCGGGCCGGAAGCAAGGGCCCTGCGCCCCGGCAGCGTCAAGAGCGGGCCCCTGGCCTAGAGCAGCGCACCGGTAAGGGGATGGGGACCCTGAAGTCCAGCACAACAAACCTTGCCCTTGGTGGACCGGGTGCCCGTGAGGGTAGAGGAGGGTCAGGGGCAGCAAGGCGCGGGCCCCCTGACCCTGAAGCAGCAGCTGGTAAGAGGGAGGGGGACCCTGAGACCGGGTGCCTGTGAGGGTAGAGGAGGGACGCCGGCATAACCCCTCCGTCAGGGGCAGCTAGGTGCGGGCCTCCGCAGCTCCCTAGGCATTCCTCTCGCAGGGATAAGGGGGCAGTGCCAATGTCCTATGAAGGCCAGGAGGGGAGGAGAGGGAGCAGATTGTCGCCCTGCGGCACCCCAGGGGCCAGCCTAGGTCCAGCAGGGACAGAAGGGTCCAGAGGCACCAGTATGGGGGTCAAGCACGCAGGAGACCGGGGTGGGAGAGGGGGGGGACGGGGACGTAGGGCTGGAGAAGCCACTCTCTCACCATCAGCCGTCTTCACCCTCGGTCCATTCCAGCAGGGTCGCCCCTTCAGCTACTGGCACCGTAGTGGCAGGACGCTGGAAGAGGGACTTGGCGTGCGGGCGACCCTTGCGCTGGCGGGATGCAGGGGAGCTAGGCTGCCCTGGTCCACCTTGCCTTCTGTGGGAGAGGCAGCAGTGCGGGTGACCGGCACTGGCGCAGCTCGACCCCGGGAGAAACAGAGGTACAGTGCGTCTCTGTTGTCCCTGATGGTCTGGAAGAAAAAGAAAAAAGTAAAAATCAAAAAAACTAAACAAGGAGAAAACAGGGAGTGTCTTGCCTCCTTGGACACTAAGCAAAAACTGTCAGTCTCTCTCTCCAGGCTGAGGGTATAGCTGTGGAGGAGGGGCTTAACAGTTTTCACTTAGTGTCACGCCTTCACTTAGTGTCACGCCCAAGGAAACTGGGCGAGAAAGGTGGATTATCCTCCCAACACTGTAAACTAGTTGGGTCTCCCGCAGCTCCTCTTCAACTTTTTAGCGGTTCCGATCCCACCTTAGAACAGGAAACAGAACTGAGGGTAGAGGGGGTGGACCCTCTTTTAAAGCGGTTCTGGTTCCTGTTTCCTATCCTGAGGAGGAGGCGGCGGTCTCTCCAGGGGTGCTGTCATAGGCGAAGGGGAAAAACAGGGATTTAAATTTATAAAGTGCAAGTTTTACTGAATAGTTTCCCATAAAACTATAAATTAATCTGCTCAGCTCCTCCTGCTCTATAACATGTCTTCTGATGGCACTGCATTTCATGGTGACAGGTCCTCATAAAAAACAAACAAAAAAAACAAAAACCTCCACAAATATTACTGAACTAATGAAACTGTCCCTATTGCCACTCCACTTTTTAAACATCTGAATGGCAAACTTGCATAGTTACGTACAGGAGGGGCATCATGCCATTAAATCAAGGATAAACCTCCAGCACTCCAATTGTGGTAAAAGTAACTACAACTGCCAGCATGCACACTTGCTTGGCTGTTCATAGAAGTGAATGGGGCATTCTGGGGGTTGTAGTTTCACCACAGCTGGAGTGCTGTTGGTTGCTGATCCCTGTAATCAATAATTAGATTTACAAATCCACCTCTCCATTCAAATGCTTCCTTGTGGTGGTTGGGGGCGGGGGAGATTTATTGAGTGGATTGGTCATGAACGGGTATTCTAGCCACTTCATTGTAAAATCCTTACCTAATAGTGTCTCCTTTTTTACTATTCTCCAGCTGAAGCTGTAAATCCGTGCACTGTCCCTGCAGGTTCTGAATTTCAAGACGCAGATTTTCGGTTTCACACAACTGGGTCTGTAATAGGAATAATTATAATGACAAATACAGCAGGTAACGCAGCAGGTAATTTAAGTAACAGAGCAAGACTTGCCTTGAGTCTGATTATTTCTTCATTCTTGGTCATTCGCTCCTCGTTTAGCTCGGACACAAGCTGTTCCAATATTGAATTTTTATTTGAAAGATGTGTCAGCTCAGACTCAAACTGGTTTCCCATTGGGGTTTTAGGAGTCTACAAAGAAACCAAGACATATTGGGGAGATTTATCAATATGTTGTATATGAAAAACCGGTAAGAGGGTACTTAAAACGGTCATAAAATACAGGATAATCTAAAAATCATAACATTCATTTTAGTAAGGTCTAAAAGGTACCCGGAGAATCAAGGCTGGAGGACTCCTGTTGCTGTTGGGTGGCTTTCCATCATCTTCGGTCTCTCCCATTTCATTCTCTTGTTTTAACTTAAAAAAAAAAAAAAAAAGATGATATTAAAAAGGGCATCTGTCAGCAGATTTGTACCTATGAGACTGGCTGACCTGTTACATGTGTGCGTTTGGCAGGTGAAGGCATCAGTGTTGGACCCATATACTGTTTTCTCTGCAATTGCCGCG
Source organism: Bufo bufo (assembly GCF_905171765.1). Lineage (NCBI taxonomy): Eukaryota > Metazoa > Chordata > Amphibia > Anura > Bufonidae > Bufo > Bufo bufo. The sequence continues at coordinate 218,142,375 of NC_053393.1, forward strand.
TCCTCTCCACTTTGATTAACCAGGCAAGGCAGTGTAAACGTCATCGTGCCTGGCCTTGTCAAAGTTCAGAAAGCACAGCAGTTGCAGAGAAAATGTAGACTCTGGGAGTAAAGGCAATGCTCCCATTGCTCCTATAGGCTCATTTGCATATATTAAAACATTTTTCTCAGCAATGCAGGCACATATGGGACCAACGCAGATGCCTTTAGCTTCCAAATGCACATGCAACAGGCCAGCCAGTTTCATAGGTACAAATCTGATGACAGATGCACGTTAATAAACAAAGGGGCACATTTATTAAGACCGGCATATTAGATATGAAGGGGCGCATCCAGCACCAGTTCTAAATGCAAGACAGCTTCCGAACTGTCTTACATTTAGACCATTTTCTACACCTAAAACAGGCTTGCTGGCCCTTCCATGCCACGCACACAATTTTAGATCCGGCGTAAGCAGGGAAAAGTCGCAAATAGCATATTTCAATATAATAAATGACCCCCAAAGTTTAAAGAAAATACATATGAATGGGAAAATGTTAAGACTTCATGCCATCAAGCACTGTAGTCAAGTATGCTTTGTCATTCCAAATATATATATACATATTATGCTTGATGGCATAAAGTCTTAACATTTTCCCATTCATATGTATTATTTTTTAAACTTTGGGGGTCATTTATTATATTGAAATATGCTATTTGAGACTTTTTATACACACACACTGTAGTTTGTATCCAGCAATAGTCCTCCATGATCTGGAATGGAGGACTTTTGATGAGGAGTCTTCTTTACACTTTAAATAAAAAACTTGATATTAGCCTTATGCATGTTATACTGGCCGTTCTTATAAGGTTAGGAGTTAGGGGGCTTTCATCAGCTTTCCATCAAGTTCAGCTTCTTTGCTTTATTTCCAAAATGAAATTTTATATCGCACAAAACTATGAAAAAAAAAACCTCACAGCCACAATAATCTTTTACCTGGTTAGTAAGTTCTACAATTATCTGTTCCTTTTTCAGCAGTTGTTCTTTTTGGTCTTTAAGCAAAGCCTCCTGCTTGTGAAAGGCCTCGGTTAACTTGCCAAGCTGCTCAGTTGAATGAATCAAGTCATCACATAAAAGCTCCCTCTGTTGTTTAAAAGAAAGCCATGAATTTATCATTACGCATACAGCTCTATAAGCAGCTTCTCGGCTATTGTGCACATGCAAAAAAGCATCCCGAGCTAGTGGACAAGCATCCGTTTTACAACGGAAAACATATCAAGAGAGATGAAGCCCTTTGCGAAGCGACTTACCTCAATGTTATCAGCAGACTTCTTCCTTTCCAAGCTCTCCTTCAGCTCCTCAATTGCTTTTTCTTGCTTTTCGAAAAGCGATTTGCTTTCTTCTTTAGCGTGTAGTGCAGAACTGTATTTGCCCTAAACAACAAGCTATTTCATTATTTAGACAGAGCAATGAATAACTCTTTCTCAAGTCATTCAAAGCAGACAACCGTTCTTCATGGACTGTGCATTTCCTACTTTGGCATTAAAGGCCATCTAAAAAAAAATCTGGTCCAAGACAAAATTTTCAGCAAGCGGAGACCATAAACAGTGGTTATAAAGAAAAGAGGGCACACATACATTTACGTCTTCCAGCTCCTGTGTAAGAACATCTATAGACTCCGTTTTGTGCATGATTGTTGCTCGCAGTCCTTGAATTTGGTTCATAAGGTCGGTCATTATTTCCTTGTGTTGAAATAAAAAATATATATAATATTTTACATAGTTTACAAACTAAAACTCACACTGTACAATAACTAATCACTGTTTGCCACATTGAAGTGGCAGATGAAGTTAGAAACATACAAAGAACAAAAAAAGGAGACTTTTGTATTACTTACCAGTAAAGTCTCTTTCTCGCTCTTCCTTGGGGGACACAGGAAACCATGGGTATAGCTCTGCTCCCTAGGAGGCGTGACACTAAGTGAAAGCTGTAAGCCCCTCCTCCATCAGCTATACCCTTCAGCCTGGAGAAGAGACTGCCAGTTGCGTGTCCAAGTAGTGAAAGATAACCACCAACCGGAAAAAAGAACTGTCGAGCCCCAACGGGGGCAACCAAGCCAGAACCACAACTGTAACCCAAATGAAGGGCGGGTGCTGTGTCCCCCAAGGAAGAGCGAGAAAGAGACTTTACTGGTAAGTAATACAAAAGTCTCCTTTTCTCGCCCATATTCCTTGGGGGACACAGGAAACCATGGGACGTTCCAGAGCAGTCCCAGAAGGGAGGGACCAGAACAAACTAGACCAACACCAGAGGCATCAATCAACTGCCGCCTGCAACACCAGACGGCCTAAAGCAGCGTCAGCCGACGCATGAGTATGCACCCTGTAGAACTTGGTGAAGGTGTGCAAGGAGGACCAAGTGGCCGCCTTGCAAATCTGCTCCGTAGAAGCCCGATTTCTCTGAGCCCAGGAAGCCCCGACCGCTCTAGTGGAGTGAGCGGTAACACCGAGGGGCGGAACCTTGCCCTTGGCGAGATAAGCCTCAGTAACAGCCATCTTGACAAAACGGGCGATAGCAACTTTGGATGCCGCCATCCCTCTGCGCGACCCCTCCGGAACCACAAAGAGCGAGTCAGTACGCCTGAAAGAGCTGGTTACCTCCAGGTAAACCTTGAGCGCCCTGACAACGTCCAGGCGATGAAGCTTCCTCTCCCGCGGGTGGGAAGGGGAAGGACACAAAGAGGGGAGAACGATGTCCTCGTTCAGATGAAAGGCGGAGACCACCTTAGGAAGGAAGGAAGGGACCGGACGAAGAACCACCTTGTCCTGGTGGAACACTAGGAAAGGTTCCAGATAGGAGAGTGCAGCCAATTCGGACACCCTCCGAAAAGAGGTGACTGCTACAAGGAAAATAACCTTGCAGGACAGAAGTCGCAAGGAAACCGTCCGCAGAGGCTCGAATGGAGAAGCCTGGAGCGCTGAGAGAACCAGGTTCAGGTCCCAGGGCGGTACCGGAGGGCGGTACGGGGGAACCGCGTGAGCCACGCCCTGAAGGAAGGTCTTGACAGGACCAAGGGGGGCCAGTGGGCGCTGAAACAAAATGGACAGCGCAGACACCTGACCCTTCAAAGAACTAAGGCCCAGACCTTGGGCTAGTCCGCTCTGCAGGAAGGACAAAACGGTGGGGAGAGAAAAGCGGAGCGGAGGAATCCCCAGATCGGCACAGAACCCCAAAAAGGTCCTCCAGGTCCTATAATAGATCCTAGAAGAGGACGGCTTACGGGCGCGGATCATGGTGCGGACGACGTCCGCAGAAAAACCCCTACGTGTCAGGACGGTGGTCTCAACAACCACGCCGTCAAACGTAGGGACCCTAAACGCGGGTGGAAGATCGGTCCCTGAGAGAGAAGATCTTCCCTGGCGGGCAGCGGCCAGGGCGCGTCTGCCAGGAGCAGCATGAGGTCGGCATACCAAGACCGGAGGGGCCAGTCCGGAGCGACCAGAATCACCGAGACGCCTTCCGCCGCGATCTTCCGAAGGACCTTGGGCAGGAGTGGGATGGGAGGGAATATGTATGGGCGCGCGAAGCCTCGCCAAGGAAGAACGAGGGCGTCGGCTCCGCAAGCTCCCGGATCCCTGGCCCTGGACAGATAGGCGGGGACCTTGTGATTGAATTTGGAGGCCATGAGGTCCACGTCCGGTATGCCCCAACGAAGGCAAATGGCCTCGAATACCTCCGGGTGAAGAGACCACTCGCCGGGGTCGACGGTGGTGCGACTGAGGAAGTCCGCCGCCCAATTGTCCACCCCTGGAATAAAAATTGCAGATAGGGCCGGGACGTGGGCTTCCGCCCAACGGAGAATGCTGGTGACCTCCCGCATTGCTGCAGCGTTGCGAGTGCCCCCCTGGTGGTTTATGTACGCCACAGCCGTGGCGTTGTCCGATTGCACACGAACTGGATGACCCTTCAGCAGATGAGTCCAGTGTCGCAGAGACAGAAGGGCCGCTCTCAGCTCCAGGACATTGATCGAGAGTTTGGACTCCAATGGAGACCAAATGCCCTGGACGGATCGGGGAGGAAACACGCCTCCCCAGCCCAAGAGACTGGCATCGGTTGTAACCACCAACCAGTTGAGTGGCAGAAAGGACCTGCCCAGAAGAGGGGACTGTAACCACCAGCGGAGAGATGACCGCACTGGAGGCGATAGATGGAAGGGATGATCCAGAGACTCCGGCGATTTGTCCCAGGAGGAGAGGATCGCCCGTTGGAGAGGGCGGGAGTGAAACTGCGCAAATGGGATCGCCTCGAAGCAGGCAACCATCTGCCCCAAGACCCGCATGCAGAAGCGGAAGGACGGTCGACGGTGGAGAAGGAGACCCCGAACCGCCCGACGGAGGATCAGTCGTTTTTCCGAAGGAAGACGTACCTCCGCCGCTCCCGTGTCTAAAAGCATTCCCAGGAAGACCAGTTGTCTGGAGGGGGGAAGGGAGGACTTGGGGAAGTTGATGACCCAACCGAACCTCGCCAGAGTCTCTAGAGTGAGATCCACGCTGGCAACCGCTTGAGAAAGGGACGGAGCCTTGATGAGGATATCGTCCAAGTACGGTAGCAGAAAAACACCCCTGGAACGGAGTAAGGCCAAAACCGGGGCCAGGACCTTGGTGAACACCCGGGGGGCTGTTGCCAGCCCAAAGGGAAGGGCGACAAATTGGAAGTCCCCCACGGCGAATCGGAGGAAGCGATGATGACACCGGGCTACCGGAACATGGAGGTAGGCATCCTGTATATCAATGGAAGACATGAAATCTCCCTGCTCCAGGGAAGCCACCGCGGAACGGAGGGACTCCATCCGAAACCGTCGAAGGAGGAGAAAACGGTTGAGCTTTTTGAGGTCCAAAATGGGCCGCACCGAACCTCCCTTCTTGGGAACTACAAAGAGGTTCGAGTAGAACCCTTGGAACCTTTCCTCTAGAGGAACGGGGGTAATCACCCCCATGTCCAGTAAGGCTTGAACAGCCGCGGAGAACGCAGCCGCGCTTTTCGGGTCCCGCGGCGGGCGGGAGCGAAAGAACCGATCTGGAGGGAAGGATGCAAATTCGATTTTGTATCCGGAGGACACAATTTCGAGAGCCCAGGCGTCGGAGACGTGAGCCATCCAGACGTCCCTGAAAAGGAGGAGCCGGCCCCCCACCCGGGTGGGTGGGGGCGCGCCTTCAGGCAGAGGACTGCTTTGCTGCGGGTGTGCGGGCAGCCTGTGGCCTGCGCCAGGAGGGCTGCGCCCGAAAAAAACGGCTTCCTACGCTTATCCTGGGGAGGAGCCGAAGCGGCAGCTGTGGGGGGAGCCCCAGAGGCCCTGCGGGAGGACCGAAAACGAGACGTACCAGGGCGTCCGCGGGGGGCGCCCCTGGCTTGGGGTTGAGGAAGATGGGTGCTTTTACCACCCGTGGCCTCCGAAATAAGCTCGTCTAAGCGGACCCCGAAAAGGCGGGAACCCGCAAACGGTAGCCCCGCCAAGGAACGTTTGGAGGCAGCGTCCGCTTTCCAAACCTTCAGCCAGAGCTCCCTCCTGACGGAAACTGCCAGGGCGGAGGAGCGTGCAATAAGGGCTCCCGCATCAAGGGAGGCCTCACAAACAAAATTCCCGGCCCGAATAATAAGCTGGGCCAAGGAACGTAGGTCCTGGATGGGGACGTCCGAGTCCAACTCCTGTTCCAGCTGCGCGCCCCAAGCAGAGATTGCTTTACCTGCCCAAGCAGAGGCAAAAACCGGTCTGAGAGCAGAACCGGAGGCAGCAAAAATGCCCTTGGAAAGGGTCTCCATGCGACGGTCCTCCGCTGACTGAAGAGAGGACCCGTCGGGAACAGGGATGGCCGTGTTCTTTGACAGCCGGGCCACAGGGGGGTCCACCTTGGGTGGGGACGACCAGGTGGCCACGACATCGGCTGGAAAAGGATAGCAAATGTCCAGCTTCTTGGGGTTGACAAAACGGGCGTCCGGGCGAGCCCAAGCCTTAGACACCACGGAGGAGAAATCAGAGTGGATTGGAAAGACTTTTGAGGCCTGCCTGGGTCTGATAAAGGAGACGCTAGCCGCGTCAGAGCTAGGGGGGTCATCTTGCACCTTAAAGGTGTCAAGAATATCGGAGATGAGTTGACCCATTGCTGAGGCTAGCTTGGACGGCAGGGCCGAGTCCATTTCCAAATCTGAAACCGCCAATTCACCTTCAGAGAGCGAATCCTTTGGAGAGGAGAGGCCCGTCTGGGTGCGCACGCGTGGCGGGGAGAGGGAGGCCTCTGAGGAGGAGGCTCACTCTACTCTAAGACGCTTCTGAGAGTGCCTAGCTCTGGAGGGGTCACTAAGAGAGAGTCAACCCGCTGCAGCGGCAGAAGCAGTGGACCCGGAGGGCGCGACAGTAAGAGTGGCGTCCTGCGGGGTAGGCGGCCTGTCTATTAGGCGGCCCACGACATGAGTGAGGCTTTCCACGGCCTGGGACAGGGATCTAGCCCAGTCAGGCGGGTCAGAGGAAGCAGGGAGCGACACAGCGGGCGACTGAGGCTGCGGTGGAGCTCGGCATGCAGTACAGTGCGGATCAGACTGCCCCCGGGGAAAGGGTTCCCTACAAGCAGTACAGGCATGGTACCAAGGCTTGGCGGCTGCAGAAGGGTCTGACATGGTGGAAAAAAGATGTTGCACTTAAAGTGGGAGACCACAGAGAAAAGCGGAACGGGGATTACACCCAAGCAACAGTACTGGTGGCACGGAGGGGGTTAACAGTCCTACCAGACCCGGATGATGCAAGCGGCAACAGCAAGGGGAACAGACTGAAGGAGGCTGTGGAGGAGAGGCAGCAGCACGGAGATGAATGGCTTCAGGATCGGACGGCAGAGAGGATTCCACGCAGCACTATGAGAAGTGGAGCCCGACGAAACCGGAAGTAGCGGAGCGCATGTAGGAAGCTCCGCCCCCCTCTGCCGCGCTGAAGGAGAAGCCGAGCCGCGCGCGGCAAAATGATTTTAACCCCCAAGGTGATGAAGTGCCGGCCAAGATGAAATGGCGCCGTTCGCGCCAAGTAAGCGGCCCCCGCCGCGCCTGGATGTGGCAGACGGCCTCCTTGCCTGCAGCCGTCCCCTGAAGGCAGCGTCCGTGCCAAGGACCTGCCCAAGACAAAGTCCCCCCCAAATGATGCCCGGTAACGGTCCTGATATGCCATGGGGGGGGGGGGGGGGGGGGGGGGGGGTGTAGCAGCGGTGGGAGGGAGGAAGGGGAGGCTGGAGCAGCCACTCTCACCATACGCTGTCTTCGCCCTCAATCCATCCAGCGGGGTCGCCCCTTCAGCTCCTGGCACCGCAGTGGCAGGAAGCCGGGGGAGGGACTTGGCGTGCGGGCGACCCTGAGCTGGCGGGACGCAGGGGAGCGAGGCTGCCCTGGTCCACCTTGTCTTCTGTGGGGGAGGCGGCAGTGCGGAATTACCGGCACTGGCGCAACTCAACCCCGGGAGAAACAGAGGGGTCTAATGCGCCTCTGTTGTCCCTGTAAGTAGAAAAAAATCGAATTAAAACAACAAATAACGCAAAAAATAAAAAATTATAGGAAAACAACCCTGCATAAGCAGGGGGTGTCTTGCCTCCTTGGACACTAAGCAAAAACTGGCAGTCTCTTCTCCAGGCTGAAGGGTATAGCTGATGGAGGAGGGGCTTACAGCTTTCACTTATAGCTCTGCTCCCTAGGAGGCGTGACACTACCCATGGTTTCCTGTGTCCCCCAAGGAATATGGGCGAGAAAAATAACTTGGACAACCCCTTTAAGCAGAGCTCTATGTAGTATTTGGTGACAAATTTTAATCCATAGGAAGCTCTAATTTATTATAACTATAACTGGCCAGGATACGTACCACAGAATGTTTCAGATTTTACAGACAGCATTTAATGACAGGTTTTCCAGACAGTGACATTAAAGGCTATGAACACCTTTGAACTTAAATGTCGCCCCCCCAATTTACTTCCTAAATGGCAAATTTTTATTTTGCACATTGTGTGCAAGTCCTTCCCCTAGCTGGGGGTGCTTCTAAATCGGACATAAATTCATCAGAGCACTGCTCTTGTTTAGGATATCCCTCTTTCCCTTCTCTTAGTGTTAAAGATAAGAGCAGTGAGAAGGAGATGTTGTACACAGCAGATCGTAATGTGGAGGGGGGATATCTATGGACAGCTCGCACAGGCTAGACAGGGAGAGAAGCACATACAAGGTAGTTTGCAGGTGGAGGATCACATAGGCTGTGCACAAGTGTAGTGAGAGGAAACTCTGTGGAGAGGCGGAATCACAAACTCCTCAGCATCAGTGTCTCACTAACCCTGGGTTCACACCTGAGCGTTCTGAAAGGAGCGCTCTGAATGCGTGATTGTACGGGCGTTTACAAGCGTGCATACAAAGACAAGCGAACGCCCATTGTCACGCGTTCCCGAAAGTCTATGTAGGGGAACGCGCGACAAAACGCCCCAAAGAAGCTCAAGTACTTGTTTGAGCGTCGGGCGTTTTACAGCGCGTTTGTACGCACTGTAAAACGCCCAGGTGAGAACCATTCCCATAGGGAAGCATTGGTTTCTCCTTGTTGTGCGTTTTACAGCGCGTAGGAACGCGCTGTAAAACGCTCAGGTGTGAACTTAGGGTAAAAGTGAGAGGAAATCTCTCATGAGTTGCAGGAGAAGACATCGGTACAGGAATGACACTGTGCTGATAGCAGAGGACTAGTGAATGCAGCAGCATCCTGGGCACACCCCCCACAGCCAGCATGTAATACTTGAAGGGACACATCCACATTAGAAAAGCCTAGGACAGGTTGCAAATGGAGTATCAGGCGGTCTAAAAAAAATGAATGAAGATTGCAGCCTGAAATGCAATACAACTTAGTAACAACTAACATATGTAAAAATCATTTCTCCACGTCAAAGGGTGTCCATAGCCTTTAAAGTTTAAATAAGTCGAGAACATAACCCATATACACTACTGCTGTAACATTTTCACTCTAATATGTACAAATGTCACCTACAAACACTATGAATATTCTAACTTTTCTGCAAAGTTATTTTTATTAAATCTGATCAATCTGGCAGTAAGAGAAAAGTGTGGTACTGGCAAGCCCTCTTCCCTACCCCAAACTGAGAACCAATTTGGCTTTGAGCTGGAAAACGGAGATAGATTGATTACTAAGCATGTGCTGTATGAAAACACCACATACAAGGTGGTAACTGTTAGCCATGTATACCTTGAAGTAACAACTTCTGAAGAAGCCTCCAATGCTGACGTGAACAATGCCTAACCCCATAAAGGGATCTGTCGGCTGTGAATGTTGCAAGAATCGTGCTACATCCTGCACTATAACTGTCATCAAAAGCGCCCGGGAACTACAACAGAGTGCCATAGGGCAGGTGTGAACAAGGCCTGAAATATTTTCATGGTAAAATAATTCTGCTGGTAAACTGTGGCCTAGGCAAGATACCTTATCAGAAGACCATTTTCTCTCCAGTTCATGGATAGTTTCTCGGGAAGAGTTTAAACCGTGTTCTAGTGATTGAAGCTCGGCAACCTGAAATTGGCAACAGATTGCATTGGAACATAAAAGGATACGGATGCGTTATACTGAAGGCAGGTTTTTCCCAAAAGATACATAAAATGCCCAGTATTGACTGAATCATACCATACCTGCAGTTCACACTTTGTCACAAGGTCAGAACACTGCTTCTTCAGATTCACATTCTCCTCTAGAAACTTCACAAGTTCCCTACAAACAGAATAATTTATCCTTACATTCCTGCAAATCCAAATATGCTACTGTAGAATGCTGGCTCAAAGTCTGAAGATTACTTATATCAGCGGATGAGGGTTTTACTAGATCAGTTGTAATGTATCACATACTTTGTCTTGTTCTCCTTATCCTCCTCCAGCTGGCACTTCAGGTTTTGTCTGTGCTCCTTTTCAGTTTCTAAAAGCTCCAGAAGATTCTGTTAAATAAAAAATAATGTTTCTCATGAAAAAGGGATCAGTACGCTGTGTAAAAGTAACTAAAGTGCGCCACAATTTTGCAATGATTGAATTCTTTATAGGAATCAGTTTTTCTGCTGGTATAGAACCCCAACTCCCCTGTTTCCTTATACATTGCCACAGAGATAAAGGGATATTCACATCTGACACAATGGGGGCATATAGCTAGGATATTGCCCCATTGTCTGATAGGTGCAGGTCCCACCGATGGGACCCACACCTATATCGAGAATGGAACGGGGAAAGTGGTAGCTGGAGGACCCCGGGTCCGGTCACCACCAAGCACTATCCCCATAGAAGGGAATGGAAGCTCACTGCGCTTGTACGGCCACCGCTCCCATTCTTTTCTGTGGGTCAGTGCTCAGCTATTTTCGGCAGCCCCATGGAAATGAATGGAGGGCCACCGCGCATTTGTGGTGCGCCCTCTGGGACTTTGCCGATTGCCTTTACGAGATAGGTGCGGGTCCCGCACATATCACACAATGGGGGCATATCATAGCTTCCCAAATACCCTTCATTAGTTAAAATGGCTCATTTTCTAGGGAGCAATCATTGAGAAATAAAATGGCCGCCATCCCATTAGTACACAAAAAACCTGTCAATCAACACAGACGGATATGTTACTTCACAACACTGAGCCAAAGAGCTGCCTCAGCCTCCCCTCTGCTTATCATGGATTATGATCCTCAATACACAAGATCTTTAGCTGAATCTCTGTAGGAATAGAGTTCATGAGGAGACATGAAGTACAGAGCGGAGGGTGAGGATGTGGCTAATGAGCAGCAGCACTTGTATGCAGTCTCCATTACCACAGCCCCACATTACCACAGTCTGTCCCGTCCTCCTCTTTACTTCAGGTCTCCCGATGAACTCCATTCCTACACAGATTAAGCTGAAGATTGTATTTCGGATCATAATCCCTGACACAGAGCAGACAGGAGGCTGAGGCAGCTCTTTAGCTCGGTGTTCTGAAGTAACTTGTTGTCCTGTGTGATTAGGACAGGGGGCAGGTGAAAAGCTACAATCACATGCCTTGAGGGACAAGGATAGATTTGGATTGAATTGCAGGACAGGATAAATGAAGAGATGGATATTACGGCAAGTGTTGCATAAAGCAATATAAGTTCAGCATACACAAGAAATAATCTTACGCTAAGTTCAGCCTTGAGCGTTTCATTCTCCCGTTTGCTGTCAGAAAGCTCCTGCTTCAGTTGGTCGGTCTCAAATTTCATCACTTCCTCTAGGTTATCATAAGCATCTTGGATGGATCGCTTCTCCTCCAACAATGTCTCATGTTCCAGCCTAGTGTTTGTGAAAAAGATAATATAAAATCCATGAATACATATAGATAGGTATGTTTAAGTGACTGTGCACATTTCAGGTGTAGGTCTGCATGATATTTGTGACAGTTGGTCTCAAAGGGTGGTCCACTTTAGACAATCCGCTTTTGTTAAAACAGTCCCACAAAGATAAGCCGATTACAGGGTGTACCATTGCTGGGACCCCCAGTATTCAGCTGTAATATATGGGATAGTGGGGTGTCTGCTGACTGTTCAATTCCCCTGCAGCTCTAACACAGGAGAAATAAAGTATTTAATTTTTTTGCAGCTGCTGGCCAAGGGAGGTGGAGTAGCGGAGGTTGTCCGTAAAAATCGGCACTTGCGTCTATTTTTAAAAGGGTCATAGACACACAGTTTCAGACTTTTTAACGCAACTTTTCATGCACTAATTAAAAGCTAAATCTCCCCAATATATCAGCTTTACTATTTTTGTAGAAAACAAACATCTCCCATTGCTGCCTCATCAGCTATTTGAAGAGGCCACGTTGCCCTGTTGAGCTCTGTGGCCTCTTCCTAGGCCAGTGACGTCACGTTCATCGCTGACATGGCCTGTTTGCAGCTCCCATTCAAGGGATAACACCTGGGCAGCAACACGAAAAGCACAGTCGCTATACAACATACAACAGCTGATCAACATATGCATGCCAGGAGTCAGACCACCACAATCACATACTGATGACCTATCCTTTAACTAAGTTATAGGGGGCAATAAAAATAGGAACACAACTTTGTATTTGTAGTTTCCATATCTGTATCAATAGTGCCTAGATGGCAATATAGAAGGTGTTCTTTTTTTACTACAGTAATCATTAAAAAAACTAAAAACAGCAAGAAACTGAAAAAAATAAAAATAAAATACATTACAGACATATTAAATTTTATGTTTGCAGATTAAAGAGCCAAGTTAATGTAAAGTGTGGCGTCTCTTTAGTGCCTCAGTGATACAATCACTGATCAATGACACAGCGTGTTGTAAAGACTTCCAATAAAAGTGATGAAGAGGAAGCTCTATGGTACTTTTATGCTACTCTGGTTTACTAGGGAATACCTGACATTATCCAGTTGCAGCTGAACATTAATGTGTCGGTCAGACAATTGGCTCATTTCTTTCTCTTGCTTTTCTTTGAACAAACTGTATTCCACCTTCACTGCACGGAGCTCGCGGTCTGCAGACTGAAGAACCACCCGCAGGTCATGGACCTCGCTCTTTAACACTTAAAGAAAGTAGAAAGCATTAAACGGACTAGACCAGGCATGCTCAACCTGCTGCCCTCCAGCTGTTGCAAAACTACAACTCCCAGCATGCCCAAACAGCCTACAGCTATCAGCCTACAGCAGGGCATAGTGGGAGTTGTAGTTTTATAACAGCTGGAGGGCCGCAGGTTGAGCATGCCTGGACTAGACCTTATTAAAATGAATATCATCTAGCTTCAGGTTTATGCATGACGATGTAAAATAAAGCATTTGAGAGAGTCATAATCAGTTCGTTAGTAAGTTTTATAAAGCAGGATCCTAGGAACGTGTCATGGAGACTACACATGTGACCATAGCAGTAGTAAGCAGATAACCCAAGACGTACCGTCTACACAACTTACCATCCTCACTGCTTTTAAAGTCTTGCTGTTGCTTTTGAAAAACATGAATTTGGTCAAGAAGCTCCTGCTGCTTTGTGTTCCATGTGGCCCTTTCTGAAGTGAAGAGCTGTTAGGACCAGAAAGGACACCAGGCCAATGTCACCAATAGACAAAAAAACATTAGGCAAATCGCTTTATATTAGAGCAGCTACACATTTTCCAAATAGAGGTAAATTAGCCAACAAGTCTCAGCAACATCTACATGTAGCGCATGGTACCACCTCCAAAGGACACTTAGAGGGCTGTTTGATATACGTAAAAGCTAGACAACTTCTAGAACAGTAACTTGTAGATCTACTTATTTCATGGGGTATGACCTAGAGATAAAGGTCACAAAATATATACCATGAGCTTAAACTCACTTCCTTATTACAAACTACTGGGCTAGGTTGGTCATTTTTACTCTATTTAAAGAGAACCTGCCATAATGAAAATGCAATGTAAGATGCAGACAGCATGTTATTAAGCATGAGGAGCGGAGCAGTTCGATATATAGTTTTGTGGGAAAAGATTCAGTAAAACATGTCATTTACACATTTAAAGAGGACCTTTCACGGGTCCAGACATTGTAATATAACTAGTGGATTCTGTGGCGCATACTTAAGGCATATTACAGCGCTTACTATTTTCTGTATGCGCTGCTCTGTTTGCCCGTTCACTTTTCCCACCTGGTATGTAAATTCATACCATCGGTACAGGGAGGAGGAGACTGCCTGTTTCTCAATGGGTGTCTTCTCACTATCTGTGAGCGGTCCAATCACAGAGCAGAGCGTCAGTCAGGGAGAAAAAAGAGCTCACCTTCTCCCCGACTGTGACGCACTCTGCTGCAATTGGACCCCCCGAAATTGTAAAACACAAGTTCGCTCATACCCATCTATGACCTTTTAATAATTTAGAGATAGGTATTATTAGTCTACTTTCACACTGGCGTTTTGACTTTCTGTATGTGAGATCCGTTCAGAGTTCTCACAAGCGGTCCAAAACGGATAAGTTTTGCCCTAATGCATTCTGAATGGAAAAGGATCCGCTCAGAATGCATCAGTTTGCCTCCGATCCGTCTCCATTCCGCTTTGGAGGCGGACACCAAAACGCTGCCTGCAGCGGTTTTAGTGTCCACCTGACGAAACTGAACCAAACGCCTGACGAAACTGAACAAACCATTTTCTATTGTGTCAGTGAAAACGGATTGACTTACATTGTGTGTCAGGACGGATCCTTGTTCACTGACACAATAGAAAACGGATCCGCCCCCCATTGACTTTCAATGGTGTTCAAGACGGATCCGTTTTGGCAATGTTAAAAATAATACATCTATTCTGAACAGATGCATGCGGTAGTATTAATCGGTGCGGATCCGTCTGTGCAGACCCATGACAGGTCCGCACCAAACGTGAGTGTGAAAGTAGCCTTAGAAGACTGGCACAAAGTGAAAGTAAGATTCACACAGCTAAACAGTGAACCCTTTCTGACAGAACGGCTCAATATTTTTAATAAAGACCAACTTAAGAAATTATTTTTAGCCCAAAATTAGTAAAATGCAATCATGAAAAAAAATTGCTCCGAAAGATGTACATAGCCTTTCAATCTATGCTCATTAGAAACTCTGAAGTCCAGGAGGCGGTCCTATCAGTGATTGACAGCCTTCCCCCAGTCATTGATTGGACCATCTCCTTGACTTCAAAAGTCCAGAATGAGCAGGAATATAAATGTATAAATTACAGGTTTTACTGAACCTTTCCCTTCGAAACTCCTGCTCTACAACATGCTGCCTGCAGCTCAAATACCGTGTTCAGTGTTACAGGCTCCATTTAACGTTCTTGGATTGCAGTTTAGATATGTAAAGGAGAAATCCATTTATTATCCAGTTTGACACAGACTGCATGACTGTTGTAGCCAATACAGTGGTGACGTGTCACCCATGTGTCACGTTCAGAATGGGCGACAGATCACCCCTGCTGCCAGTGATTGGTTGCAGCAGCCACGTAATCTGCATCAAACAGGAGGTTGATGCGGGAAGAGCTAGGACCTGCAGGGCCTGTGGGACAGCGGTGAAGCAGGAACTCAGTATTGGGGGGGGGGGGGGAGAATCAGGTAAGTATGATCATCACCAGTGGTCTGACCACACTGTGGGATCTGTAGAAAAGCACTAAAGGTGAAAAATCCCTTTAAAAATACATTTCTTTGAAGCTAAACAATGCAAATTAAATATCACGTAACCATTTTGTATTGCTCCAATGCATGAAAAATTACAAGTTTAAAAATCGTATATAGAATCCTTGGAGACGAAGACGAAATTCAGGTGGCAACATGCAGTGGAGGACAAGTTCAGGGGCTACAACAGGTAATCTTTCAGCATAATTTATGCAGGGAAAAGAACTGAACCTGTGAATGAAGTATATTAGTAAGTTTTAACTATGCACTTACACAGTCTGAGGGAAGAGAAACTAATTAAATTAATAATAAAAAAAAGTTTAGTTACTCTTTAATGTTTTCCATGGGTACAAATCAGTGTCCCCTGATCCTGAGACCATCTCTTACTTTGTGACCTATTCTTCTCGCTTATAGCAAGTTCAAGAGGAAGCAGACAGAAGACAGCAACTACATGGCTACACGATCAGACTGTACAGACACTTTGCCTTCGCCTTACCTCTTGTATCTGTGCTGAATGATGTTCGATCTTATTTATCTGTTGCTGGAGCTTCATGTTCTTACTCTCTTCTTCATCCAGCTTGGCTTGTAAAGTTATAACTTGATCCTGAAAAATAAAGCAAAGTACTGTAATGATCCAATCTCTCAAACCGTGGCCATGTCATCCTAATATGCGGCTCTAATTAAAGGCAGCATATTAACAGCTCTGATCAGTCAGCAGTTTACGCTGAGCCATGAGCTCACTGTCCCCCATCTGACACCCCCTTCTCTACATCCTTAGAGCCAGTCTGCTCAGCATTTGGAATATAGCACCGCCTATTTGCTCTGTGCATCGTGGGCAGCCTCACTGGTTGTCTGAGGCTGAATACTCAGTTTTTGCAAGTACAGCGACCCTCTTGTTCAAGAAAAAATATATTCACATATACTGGAAAATGAACATAACACTAACATGGTGACCTCCATTTCATCTTTTCAATAGCAGATCTACTGTAATTCTCGGGTTCCGCTTCTGCCCTCCAAGATGGTCACAGCAATTCTCAGATTATCTGATGCATACTGTGCATCGGTAGCCCAGGACACTCCCTACTAGTCACGTGAGCAGTGCTGGCCAATCGAAGGGTAGCAAGGAGCATTATGGGCTACCAGGGAGGCTGAGAAGCCGTGCGGTAATCTTGAATGGCACAAGAGGAGCCTCGAATCTGACTAATCTTCAGCTAAAAAGGGGAAAAGTTGAGCAATGTTTTAGCAGTTCCTTCTCTGCACAGTAGAATCGTACAGACCATCAACTATACTTGTGCAATACATTATGGCCTAACTGAATAGGACTAACCATAGCTTCACAGACAACCCCTTTAAAGGGATTCTGTCACCTCGTTTTAGCTTATAGAGCTGCGGACATGCACGGCTAGATCGCCGCTAGCATGTCCGCAATATACCTGTCCCATAGCGCTGTGTCCCTTTATTGTGTTTAAAAAATGATTTTATAGATATGTAAATGAGCCTGGTAAGGTGCCCAAGGGGCTGTACTAACCTTCTTGGTGCCCAGTCACGCCCCCCTGTGAAGGAGCCCAGCACCGCCTGGTCCTCCGAATCTCCTCCTTTCTTCACAGTTAGATTGCCGTAATCTCGCTATGCGCGAGCTCACGCGTTCGGGTTCCTTCACAGGGGGGCGTGACTGGGCTTCAAGAAGGTTAGTACACCTTACCAGGCTCATTTACATATCTATAAAATCATTTTTTCAAACACAATAAAAGGACACCGCTTTATGGGACAGGTATATTGCGGACATGCTAGCGGTGATCTAGCCGTGCATGTCCGCAGCTCTATAAGCTAAAACGAGGTGACAGAATCCCTTTAAAGGGAATCTGCCACCAGAATTCTGGACTATTATCTGCAGTAACTTAAGTAGTGCTGCACATAAAGAGTCCAGATTGCCATTTTGTAATTTCCTATTCATTCTCCCTCTGGCAGCGCTGAAAGCTGCACGGAAAACAGTCTGGACTGCTGTGCTGCTGTAACATAATGGAGCATGCACTGCAGTCCTGTGTATTTCAGCGTAGCTTTAAATGCTGACAGCGGGGGAACCAGGGGCAGTAGGAAAATAAAAAGTAGCAATCTGGATTACTTAACTGCAGTACTACTCATGTAGTACTGCAGATAAGGGTCCATTCACACGTCCGCAAAATGGGTCTGCATCTGTTCCGCAATTTTGTGGAACAGGTGCGGACCCATTCATTTTCAATAGGGCTGAAATGTGCTGCCGCATACGCATTTGCGGATCCGCAGAAAAATAGAACATATCCTATTTTTGTCCGCACTTGCGGACAAGAATTTCTATGAGAGTGCCGGCGATGTGCGGACCGCAAAATGTGGAACACACACATTGCCGGTGTCCGTGTTTTGCGGATCCGCAAAACACATACGGACTTGTGAATGGACCCTAACAGTCCACGATTGTGGTAACAAATTTCCTTTAAATGCACAACAAAAGTTTATAAATTTGATAAAACACGTTATTTTACTCTTCCTGATTACTCTGCATACCTGCACCAGTCGTAGTTCTTCTGCAATAGCTTCATAGGCTTGCTCACTCATCTCCGGAGGGATAGGTTCATTCATAATATTGTCCAGATCGCCCCTTGACTTGGGTGTATTCATCAAGTCGTCCTGCAAATTATCTTGGCTCAGACGCGGCACAAGTCGAGACCTCAAATTGTAAGCCCTTGTGGGAGTCGTCATGTTCTAATAGCAGATGATAAAAAATATATAAGACTAGAAAAAGAAAAAAGGCGAGTAAGGTGAGGGACAGAAGTGGGAGCCAACTGGATGCCCTGGCATGTACCAAGCTGCCCACTAGCTGTCTGATAACACGGTGGGGACTCTCATACATTTTTCATAGTAGGGCCTTAGGAAGAGGGGTTGTCTAAAGCAGACATTAGCCTAGACTCCAAGTACCCGATTACTGCTCCTTTTTATTTTCAAATTTAACATACCCTTCCAGTGGCTAGAGCCAAAAGCTAGTCACGGGAAGGGCTCAGTGACCACCTTGCTAGATGGAGCTGCAATTTCTTTAACTTAAATACTATTTAGATGAGAAACATGATGTAGTCTGGCATTCATTGACACAAAACATGGGACTAATGGGACACTGGCGATGGGAACTTCTGTATAGAAAACAGTAGGAAAAAAGATGGAAATGGCCCCAAAAACCAAGAGTCGATTGTTCTACAAAATCAGTAGATTTTACTATAAAGGAAAAAGGATGAGAGATGGAGATTCCGATAGCAGACCACGTGTTATTAACATCATGCATAATTTACCATGACTAATGCACAATTCGAACAAAAAGGTGGAGAAAAATGGAAAAGAGCAGTAAAGCCATCAAGTTTCGATTCCTCTCGGTTTACCTTTATCGTCTCTACGTGCATCTTGTTCAGCTGGGACACTTCATTTCTCTTATGAGATTGGATTGCTTCCAAAATATTTTCAAGATGGTTGTTGGTCTTGTATAAAGACTGCAGTTCTGACTCGAGCTCAACTTGCTTCTTCCTAGATGGAACCACAATCACACAGTTATAGGACATCAACACAGCACTGAATCGCCTGTATTGTTTGGAGGATTTAAAGGGGTTGTCTGATCTTTTTATATTCATACACTATTCTCAGGATACGTCATCAATATCGGATTGGCAAGGGTCCAACACTGTGCCAATCAGGTTTTTTGCATTAGATCCGGCCATTGTAGGAGGTGCACGAGCTGGTGACTGGAGTGCTGCTCCTACAGACACAATGGACAGAGCTGTAGTTCTAGCGCTGAAGCTGATACACATGATGGGGATGGGGTATGGGATGTCAGACCCTCGCCAATCAGATATTGATGGCCTAATCCGAAAAACCCTTTAATTAGTAATAGTAAAAAAAAAAAAAAAGTTTAGAAAAATAGAAAAAACTTCTATAAACGTCAGGCAGTTTCAAGATGGCAATAAGAGATCATGCCATCGCTGGAACAACTATT